>NC_071326.1:19545000-19862500 GCF_943734725.1 Anopheles marshallii
ATACACGATTTGCAAGCTTACGTGTAAGAATGCACTTACACTTTTTCTGTGTGCCAATCTCAAAGCACGTACTATTTGGAGAAATTAAATTACACCGTCGCGCAATAAACAATGTGTTCTGAATATGTTACCGCGCAATGGAAGTAAACTAACTTAAAATTATCGATCTTTTGAGTAGGATTATAGTAGGAAGAACCTTTTCCCCTTCCAGTTCGTATTTCTTACGAGCTGTTTTCCTTCACTAAGAGAGAAGATTTCCAATTTATTACTATTAGCATTGTGGTGTGTGGCAAACAACGCGAATATTACTTTAAACAACACGTAACCATTTGCATCGTCGAGGGTGGTTAATTCTTCCAATATTTGCACATTACGCAATCATGTGTGTTTGTTACACCGGTCAAAGATCGCTTGGTTGAGTAAACTAAACCAAACTAAACAAAAAAAAAACAACAAGCAAACAAATGGTTGGGAAGCAAAAACCGTCCGACACACGACAACAGGTTCCATTTTTAATCGAAGGTGTTGAATTATCAGCTATTACTACTCCATAAACACGCTAGTAGATAAGCAATCGATACGCAATTATCTGTACACAGCGATCGAGCAGCGAATGGAAGTACACGGTGGGCCAACTAAAGCACCACCGTACGGCGCTGATAATTACGTCAGAATAAGAGCGGCACAAAGAGCATCGATGGTTGAATGCGGCATTTGCTTTTGCGTAGGCTTTTGTTTGGGATAGTCTTCAAACAGCATCTTTTTTTTGTGGTTGTGTTTGTTGGTGGTGTTCAATTAATTTGTTTGCCAGACTCTAGAGCCGACCCCTTTACATCGCAGGTGGATCGCAACACAAATGGTCTCCACACCACTCACAGCATCTCAACCGTGTACGGCGCAAGGTCAAACGGTGGCTTGTTTGACGTACGTACGTTACCCGGACGGGTTGCGACTTTTTGTAACACCAACCACCAACGATCGATCGATCAGTCGCTGGCGGGCAGCATCCGATTCCGATTACTTCACCACCAGTGCCCCGCCAGGTGGAGGGACCCGTCGCGATCTTGAGCCGTGTGTGCAATTGTGTGCGAACTATTGAGACTGGCCGGGGGCATCACCACCAAGTGTCACTGCGTGCATTGCGCACGTCGAGACGGGGTGGATCGTTATGTCCTTCTCGTAAAAGGGTGCGAAATGGCAGATTCGCCGGGACGCGATGTGAAACTGTGTGGGTTAGTGTGTGCTTTTGTGTGCTTTTGTACCGCACCTGATAGTGAAAGATCGTATCGATTACACTACCGGAGCGCTTTTTCTCTCTCCGTCTCTTTCTGCTTTGCCAACTAGTGGGGCCTGTTAGTAGCGGCCCGTACCCGTACCGTGATGCATGACGTCGTCGCTGTGCGCTGTTTGACCGATATCGCACCGTGCACAGAGACCAGCGCGTGGTTCATTTCGAGTGAATGTGCACGTTCTGGAAGGTGATGACGTTTGCCGGGTACACGACACTCTTACGAGCGCGTACGGATGTCGCGACGTTAGGTGTTCGGGCACCGTCTTTAGTCTCGTTGTACCTTTCGTCTGAATAGGTCGCGTTGAGTTGTACGCACACAAGGGTGTTTGAATTTTTGGTGAATATTTAACGCGTATTGAACGTTACGATTTGTATGATGTTAGTTAGTTTGCTGTAGCTGTTCCCACTGGGCAGATGAGTTCGGTTCTCCGGGGGGGGGAGGAAAAAACCACATGTCCACGTGTGTTTTATACCATCGCCGCCTGGTTTCGGAACAAGGAAGGCCACGGTTGTGACCCAGTTCGTTCTTGAAGCCTCCCTTCCCCGGGCCGACCACTGGCAGTGTGTGCAGTGTGAATGCACTTATCTAAGGCCGACCGTGCACGACCACCGGAGGCACAGTCTCCGCCATCGTCACAAAACAAGATCAAGTGACGGATAGGCACGCGCTTACGCGTAAACATGTGTCCGTGTGTGTGTGTGTACGGGTGTGCACGTATGGAAACGGGATCGTTGCATCGAGCATTGGCCAAGGGTTCGGTCATGTGGTTCAATATTGTTGTGTAGCTTTGCCCCCACCGTCCAATGATCGATCTCCGGCACTGGTGGCTGTCATCGCTCGCTCGCCACTGGTGGCTTTGTGGATGTGATCGACCGTCTAATGCAGCAACCGATCCGTTGCAGTTGGTTGGCATTTGCTGAGTGCAGGGTCAGTCGGTGGTGTTTTTGCTTTTGTGCGCGTATGGGATGGGAAAGTGAAACCGCTGTGCGGCGTGGCTTCCAACGCGAAGAAGCCCAAAGCGAAGTGACGTACAACGGCCATCGAATGTGAAATGTTTGTGGCCAACCAGCGAAAGATGAACCCTGCGCTTAGACGGTGCGTTTGCGCAGCGGGTTCGGGCGTGGACTTTTGATCGCGAGACCAATTGCTCAATCAGAATCGTACCGGGTGGGGGGTAGTGGATACGTTTATGAAACTTCCGGTTTTTAACAAAGAAGTGCGAAGGGCGTATGTACGGGGTGGCTGTGTAGATAAACGTGATCTTCTTAAGTATCCGAAGCACTGTGTAATGGATTGCGCTCAGTTTAATGTGCTGTTTAGTATTTAGTTCTAGAAAGCAGAATGAAACTGTCTAATGTTAATAATATAAATTGGGTTTTTTTAGAGCATTGGTTAAATCTTTGAGCTGACTGAATGAATCTGAATCTCTATTCTAAAGATTCATGAATTTTATAAGATTATGACGTCCATAGAGCTTGTCCACTAGTACCCCCCTTCCTCATCTCTCCCTGCTCTGCCTGGAAATGAATCTTTTGAAAGTGGAATCCTGATTTGAATGACTCTCCACTAAAGATTCATATGTATGATTCTTCATTAAAGATTCATATGAATGACTCTTCACCAAACATTCCTATGAATGACTCCTAGCCAAAGATTCATATGTGAATGACTCTTCTCAAAAGCTTCATATGAATGACTCTTCTCAAAAGATTCATATAAATGACTCCTCATGAAAGATTCGTTTAAAAGGCTTCTCAGTAAAGCTTCATATGTAAATAACACTTCTCAAAAGATTCATATAAATGATTCCTCACTAAAGCTTAATAAGAATGGCTCCTTACTAAAGTTTCATATGTGAACGGCTCTTCACGAAAGATTCATTAAACACAACATTAGAATCATCCAACGATATTCCTTTGTTCAACATCGTGTTCAAATTTACACATTTGAACATTTATATAATGTCGTGAGTGCGAAACAGAACGATATTTACTGGCAGAATGAATCGACAGTATTATTCTTTCACCGATGCTTCCAGCACACGGTTATCAGCTGTTATTAAAGGGTGAAATAAAAAGAAAAGGAAAAATAAAACATGTCCATCCCTGTATAATATATGCACCGACGCGATCGACCATGGGGACGTATGTGTGCCTCAGTACCGATAAAGCTGCATTTGAAAGCACTCGAAGCTACCACAGCGGGCAAAGCACTATTTTTAACTGTGGATGTCTATGGCTCTTCAAAATTTTTAAACGTCATAATTGACATTTAACCAAACAACGTCAACTCGTTGAGTCATTTGGTGATAAGTGTGTCTAATGTTACGATTGCCAGGATTATACCGCACCGGGAGCATCCATTTATCCATCAGAGCCTTCCGTGAGCTGATACAGCGTCGAGTGTGTTTACCCCTGCTAGTCCCATTCGCTTAGCGGGAGTGAGTTGGTTTCCCGAAATGCACTTCGCAGTAGTCTGCATGCGCACCGAACTCATCGTGTGCTGCGGTGCATTATCGCCCTGCGAGGAGTAAACAGTAACACAGAGGCTTATCGCTCTTCAACACCTCCGGCTCCGGCTGGCAGCTGTGGGACAACCTGGACAAATGCGAGCAGGACTAAAAGCGATGGTGGCGATGGTGGTCGTCGCTTGCGGTGGAAAGGAACAGGGCAAATCAAAAGCCAATCGTCCGAAGGGTATCGCAAAATCACTTCAACATGTTTTCCGTTCCTTTCGATTGCGCTCCCGGATGAACGTGTGGCGGCGCTTCGACGAAGAAGTGTATATTCTGCTTGATTGCTGTTTAATTGTGGATTGTTTCGTAACATCCTGATGTGAACGGTTATCAGTAGATGGGATTGCACATTTATTTGCCATTCTATCGATCTATCGATTAGACTCTGTCTGATCAGACTGTTTGGAAGCAATAAGAGTAGAGTGATCTAGTGCCATTACCAGGTCAACATTTTAAAGCCCCAAAAGCTCACAGAAACACAACCAGATGCTGGACACCGAGGGTCGTAAAATCTTCCACCATTTAATTTCATTAGCAAACAGTGAAACATTCGTCTCAGGTTCATGCTTACATTGGGTAATGGCCTTTTACTTCCCGTCACAACACAAAGTTCCCCCGAATCCTTGAGAGCGACGTTATAAAATAACAGCTCCAGTAACCTGGCCAGAATTGCACTCAACTCGCTTTGTTGTGGACAAAATTGTGCGAAATAATATTGATTCTGTGGTACACAACGCTAATATTTGTCTCGATATCACGTGTTTGCACTAGACGTTTCTTCACTTCCAATTCTCTTAAAAGCTGATATGGGCGAATGACTCTGTCCGTGGTCTGAAGAAGGATTTTGTTTGTTTACTGATAAATAAAAGAAAAAAAACGGCCCCAGAAGTACACTGGCACAGGCGCGATACACTGCTGGTTCACTTGTAACGGCTTTGCCGCTACAGATTGGTTGGCTACCGGGGCGTAATACACCCGCCCCTGGCGGAAGTGGGTTATAATTGCTGCTTCCGGCACGCCAATGATGACGTTCGGGTGTATGGTGCTTATGCAACAGGTGCTATTTGAAGCAACCGGTGTTCGCTACCCTTAATCGAACGCTGCGCATTGTTTCGATGCATCGGTTCGTCGCATCAGCGGGCTGAGTTTGCCGAGAGCTCCACATTCAATTGACACCTTGTTTAGGAGGCAGCTTAGGGTCAAGTGTGTTCGCCAAAGCGCTACACTGCTCTATTAGTTAACAGCCAGTACCGGCCGGTCGGAGAAGTGCAGCAGATCGTTAACTTCTTCACCCGATTAGCACCTTCTCCGGCACAGTAGCTTCATTCACTTAGCGTGCTTGGGGGGGCTTTTTTTCTACTCCAAAGATCCAAAACACCCAACAATAATAACGCGGTCCGCGAGGTGGACCAACCAAACCCGCTGTGGGTTAATATACGCTGAGAAGTACAGAGTAAATATTTATTTCTTGATGCTTTCCTTGGCGAACGATTTATTTTTGTGACGAAAGTCGTTATTTATTTTGCGTACGGCAAAGAATTTCTTGCAAAGCAATCAAGCTGCGAAGTTCAAAGCAGAGAATGCCCATCGTTGGTGTGTACTGTTGATGGAGTGGATGGAAGATTATGTGTTATCACGTGTAGAGTAGATTTACTGCCTTATCAGACGGTTTGTTGAATGATTCAATCTTTCCATACTTGAACATATCTACCCCTAGAGCCCTAGTAGACATTCGAGAGTTGCGTAAAAGTTTGGTATTAAAGTATTAAAATAACCGATGAGCCATTTGACGAGATCGTCGTCTACTAAACTGTTTCCCCAAAAGACCTTCAGCCATTCCAGTGTTGCCAATTATTTCCATTTGCATACGTTACATGACATGTGCATGCGTATCTGCTCCCGAGGGAAGTAGCAACAATACTAACCGGCGACAACCTAAAACACGTGCCTGTGTGGCTTTGCCGGTGGAGAGATGCACTTTCGACGTGGCGTTCGCGGTCACCATCCGAACCAAACCCCAGATATATGAGGAACGTACGAACGGGACGATACGTAACACAGAACGAAACGAAACGTCGACAAGTTGATCTAATATATGCACCATTCGGCGAGAGGGTTTGGTCAGCGTCAGGTGGTGGCATGCGCTTTATAATTGCGGAACACTTGTAGCTGGATGTCTCTGGGTGTTTTTTGTTGTTCTTGGTGTTGTTGCTATTGTGCTGATAGCATCCCGACGTGCTTCGGTAGAATTGTTCACTGACATCCGTCAGCGTGCGGGCGATGTAATTTCAGACGATCTGCGACGGATTAGGTTTTGTTCGCGCTCGTGCGGAACAAAATGTCTTTGGACGGGTCGGTGTGCGATAGGATGGTGACATCGATTAGAAGTTACCCTTCGTGATTTGCCGTGCGCTGCCCTTAACACGTAATTAAAGTCGCTATAGGTGATCTCCGTCGAAGAGTAGCGAGAGTTGCGCAGAGCGATGCGATGGTTGTGTGCCGGTGTGGTAGATTTAAGCCGATTTTGTGCTGGTGTCTAATTTCACCCATGTCAAGCATTGCAATAATGGATGGAATGAAATATGAACGATGGTTGTAGCTTTGTGGTTGTTAACATTAATTGTATAGATTTATTTCTCATGTGAACCTCATGTAGTAGCTGTTACTAGGGTGTCATGGCGTAGTGTATTAGCTTTACGATGAGCACGCTGAAATCTTGTCTAAAAGATCAGAAAAAAGTGGCTTAAATGTTGCGTATACTCATTCTTTAGCATAAAGCTTACGAAGGCACCATCCTCTGTGTTCCACAACTATTCGCAATGTGTTTGTCTAGCTTTGTGCTTACTTTATCTTTTGGGTAAGATTAATTTATATGAAGAAAAACATTCAAATCTGGAGTCGACTCTCAAGAGATTCATAAATCCTCAAGAATCAGGTATGCGTATCACAATCCACCAATCCTGAAGAATCACAAATCCTCAGGAATGAATTCCGAAAGATTCAACATTCTTACTCTATCCCTAAAGATTCATAAATCCACAAGATCCTCAGAATTCTCAAGATTATTGACTTTCGGAAAATTCCTGAAGGTGCATGAAGCCTCTTAGATTCCTAAATTCTCAAGATTAATAAGATCTCTTCCGAAAACATAACAATACTTAAATCTTGAGGATAATAAATCTGAAGGATTAACGAATCTCCAAGAAATCCTTGGAATACGGAGACAGATTCATTCAGACTAATGATACTAAATCAAATTCACCCAACACTTCACCCAACTTCAACTCATTCCTCTTGGAAGGTTGTAGTCCACTGGTGGGCTGTTCAGGAATACCACAAAATGCATTCTGTAAGAACACCTTACAGGTTTATCTACAGGAAATAAACAATAACAGCATCTTGAAACTGAACGCAGATAAGTAGTACAATTATGCATGGCAATAACAGAGGCAAAATTGCTGATAAGACACCGATCGAACCCGTTCGCCTGGTTTGGTTTGTAATCGATGGCGGAAAATGTTGGTGTTCCGGCAATGTTTTCTGTTATCGCCAGCAGCTTACGCGTGTTGTGTACTGATGGAATGGTTTATCTGTGCATTCTCATCAAAAATGTCTGCTTGAAAAGACACGTGAGTTTTGGACAGACGCACAGAATTAAGGACAAGATAGCAAAGGAAGAGTACAGAGCGATAAGAGCTACATTTGTCTGGAGTAAATTTATTCGGCAAGTTACTTATTACAAACGGCGATTCATTTTTGTCTATGTTCATAAAGGTGTTTCGGACATTTCGAGCAAACGTCGTATGTGTGTGTATGTGTTTGTGAAATTCTCCAGACTGTGCGTTGGTCTGTGATAGAATCACTCGAAACAGTGGAGGGAAAAGTAGCTAACAGAATCGGGTCGAAAGATGTCGACCTACCTGAAAAATAAGCTGCTCCGGCGGCAATCGGGTGGTATGGAACTTCCCGGCCGACAACATCGTAGCCGCTCGTTGGACGTGGAAGCCCTCCAGAGGTCCGGTGTGCAGGCGTTAATGATTGTAAGAAAATCGTTTTATTGCATCTAATAAATGCGAAATATCCAACAGTTTGCCAACAGTATCTTTATCAGAATCACTTTCTTATAGGTACGAGTTTGAACACTAGTATTACCAATTAGGTCTTTTTGTCGTGAAGGTTTAATTTTTTCATAAGAAGTTTAGAGAAAAACACAGTTCTATTCTATAAAACATATACCTATTCTACAGTGAGAATTGTGAAAAATGTATTAAAGCAACATTCAGCTCTTTGAAATTGTAAAGTATCATTGTAAACTAATAAAAAAACGCTTAGTAGTTCTGGTGTTGCAGGTTTATAAACCTCAGTCGAGACTTGGCTCTACAGTACGACATAGACCGTAATAAATAAAATAAAATAAATCGTTCTAGTGTTCGTTGCACTTTGCATACCTACAGGCGTAGAAACAAAGACACAATGTAGTAGACAGCAGTTGATTGGATGTAATACTCTTAATATCTATAAAACCAACCCAGAGTCTCCCTAGTCTAGGATTACTACATTTTCATCAAACATTTGACGTTTGGCGTCAACAAATAGCATACCCATAGGCGTACAAACGTCATACATAAGATGGTAGCGAAAGTTCACGGATAGTAATACACTATAGTATGAGATGTTAAATTCAAGCTTAACCAATGTACCACATCAAGATTCTTTCTTTTGTAAGCAACAGGTGTACGTATTTGATCGACAAGCATTTAATGTTCTTCCATTCCTCTGTTTGTTTCATTCTACAGAAAGCTGCCGCACAACATCAGCAACAACTAGCCGTCCAATGTAAGTAAAGACGTATTTGATTACTGTTTGTTTTCATACCCGTATTATCGATCAGTCAGAAACTCTACGATTCGTTAAATGCATTTCCTTGTCAAGCGTTAAGTGTCATCGAAGAAATACAAGTGACGTGAAGCATCTGTTTACTTATCTCCACCCTTCCGTCAAACTAAATGTGAACGATGCACATCTGTCTGGTGTCTAGCGCATAACCGGCCAGTTGCACACAATTGGGTGCTTCCTGTACGTGCAATTTGTCGTTATTCGTGCTTGGATTGCATTTTGCAGTGAAGTACACTTGTCTAATAATTTATCCCATCGATCACACGTCATCATTTACGCAAAATTGTCGCGTATTTTTTTGCTGTCAATTATTATTTACCCATTACAAGTTTTGAAGAATTTATTGGAAAATTTTTGTATAAGGTGATAATTAAAAGTTTATTCTACAAAATGCTTCTTTATTCACACACAAACATTCACGTTGTGCGAAAACAAACTGGCAGAAGTGAAGAGAAAAATCAACCGCCATAAAACCATCAACCCGGATAAACGGGCGCCAACCGATCGCCGTGTCTCCGTCATCCGTTCAGAAGGGTTGATTACGCGTTTGTTTTGGTTTTGCTGTTCAACCGGCTGTGTGACGCTACTACCAAACATTGCACGCACACATCCGCAGTGGCTGTTGCGTTGGTATTATCCAACGAGCCTCCTGCCTTTGGTAGTGTCCGTGTGTTTGGAAGTGTTTTTTTATTTCTTTTGTTGTTTTCATCGTAATATGCGTTTACCTCACTGTTTACTGCTGGGAAACACAACGCCCCACGGGTTGGTGTTAAAACCGACAAAAAAGGCAGCGATATTGAATGCAAAGCAAAAATGCGATAAATTTGCGTGTAAAGCGTAAAATGGCAATGGGAAGCGGAGTAAAAAATTCCGCCGGTTGGTAAGGTGTGAGCGAAAAAAAAAACACAATTCCAAGAAGAGGAGAGGAAGAATATCCATTGGAGGAACTTGTTGTGGTTTAGAGTAACCTTGAAACGGTTTTACCGTAGCGGAGGGGTGTGTATGTGTAGTAGTGTGAGATTTGTTTTGTTTTCTTGCCGATTGCGTCTTACTTTCCTCGGGTGTGTGTGTTCTCGCGCCGTGGCTCTTGGTTACACCTTCCTTTGCGTTTTTTTTTGTGTTGCTTCTTGCTCAGAATTTCCTGTTATTGAAACTTAATACTGCAGCAGTTGCATATAAAACAGGCCGCTAGAGTTTTGTTAAAATCGAATGTAATTTTGTACCGGAAAAAAGCACACACACACAACTGCCATCGGTATTGTTTACTTCATTTTTAAAGCAACCGAAGGTCGTAACGTAGTCGAGTGTGTTTATCAGTATGATTCACTGCTTACGGTGTGGTCAAATGATAAAATAAACGTCAAATATCGATGTAGAAAAGGTACAGCAACCTTCCCTCGCAAGTTTGATTGATCGTACCGTGGAGCGGTGGAACGGCCTGAGGAGACGTTTTGTAAACAAAAGCCAAATTGAAAACCTCAAGTCACACCCGCTCCCGGACACCTACATCATTGTTCCGCTATTTTTAACGAGCCGGTGAAAACTGGTTATCTTGTTTGTTTGTTTCATCCCTTTGCCACGTGTATTATTTCCTCCATTTTCAGGGTCGAAAACATCTCTTTTCCTGGGTATGCCGTTAAATATTATCTAACCCTTTGTATGACACACTAACACACCGGCCGAGTTACATCTAGATGGTTCAATTTCGATTCGAAAACAACATCGAACGAATAACCGGTTTATTGCGGAAGGGTGATCAAATTTGTTCGAGAAAACAAGAACCCAAAAACGGGACAAGAAGGAGGAACTGCCGCTGTGTGATGTGTGGGTCCTTATTGCGCAGCTTTTGCACATGTAGAAGCGCGGTTGGAGATGGTGTTGGTAGCGCATGGCTAAATGCCGGTTTTCCATTGTGTTTGGATGCATTTTTGTGTTGAAGTGGCGAAATGTCTATAAAAGGTAACACACCTTTTGATACAGCCTCACAAGAACAGTTCAATTTTTTTTAACATAAACTGCATTTTTGGCCATGTGCTCCAAGCAAAGGAATCGAAGGTGAGAAGGTGAAAAAATGGTTTGTTTTCCTTTAACGCCGCACTCGATCGGCATTTGTTTGCGTGTGTGTGTGATTTTTTTATTACTGCATGTAACTCGCACACACACACACACATCCATATGGTGTATTATTTAATCCAATGAACTGCGTGTGAATCGTGTGCTGTGACAGTGTGCGTGATGGAATCTGTTCGTTCCCTTTTACAACTTATTTCTACCACTATGGGAATAGTTTTTTTGGAAAGTAATAAGGATAAATGTTTTATTTCTGTTATTTTTTGTAGTGATTGTGTTTATCGTTCGTATAAATTTTATTGTTTTATTTGGTTACTTTAGGAATGACTGCTATAAATTTATGTTTTATAATGTTATTTAAATAATTCTGTCGAAATAATAAAAGATTTCCTTTCCTTCAGATGGCAACTAATGAACGCTTGAGGCGCTTAAGACCATTCGTATCCACGTAACATTCTTTCTCATTTGTCATTTAATATAGGCTCATTTGTTCCAAAAAGAACACTCAAAATTTATACGAATAAATGAAACTATGAAACTTTTAATATTTAGCGATTGATTTCCCATATTTCGCCCATAGTGCATTGACGTTAGGGTTAGTTTGTTCGAACGGGTCCCCGTCTCACCCATTTGCTCATTGGTATTTGAAGCGAATGAAAGTGAAAGACGAAGCTCGAATTTACTCGATTTGTATCGTTGCGTAGTGACGTTTGCAATATAGTTCCAGTTCGAATTGTGTGCTTTGGTGTTTCACTGTTAAAAAAATCAACTCAAAAACGCTGAGTGTTCCACACCCATTCATGGTGCATGGTATGGCGAAAAGATAATGCATAGTGATAGTGTTCCGAACACAAGTGGTTCCATTTTATTCTTAACCGAAGAACTCCATCCAATGCCGCTGTCAAATCTACTCAAGACACTTTTACGAACGTGAGAAGCGATAGCTGTGTGCGTGCATTGCGGTTCCTATTGTTTGTAGTGTTGTTTTATTTTTTGGGAAAATTCCATCTAACACTATGAAACCCCGCTCTCTTAGAAGCCTTCGGTGTAATACCCCTAATATCTGCCCCGTTCCCCGAACCCAGCCGCTGTGCGGTGTGTCTACGTGACTTTCAAACGCTCCGCTACCGGGGGCCCAGTGTGTAACCTCCAGTTGAGTGGAGCACCACCAATACGCATGCTGCCATACTATACTTCTACGCAACCGTGTTGTTTACTCAGCGATCGAGCAGCAGGGTGTGTGACCCCCTAAACTGAGCTGCATTTATAGCGCTGCCGTGCGTCTCTCTTTTGCTCTCGATCACAATCAATCCACGATCCTCGCGGGTCTTCGCTTTGACGCATGATCGTGATCACTCGCTTACTGCTGTGCATTTGCTGAATGTTGCCCTTTACGCACACGTACGCAGGAAGCTGTTTCTACGGAGTTGGATTTGGTTACACTCCGATCAGTTCCCCGCGCATGTCACACCAGATTTTTCTAGCCTGCTGTGTTTGCACACGTACGCGTATTTGTTTGTGGTGTTTATTGTGCAATCAATTTCACCTTCTATTAATTTTAATTGTCCGAATTGACGCCGTTGGCCAACCGATCAATTATACTGCCGTCCCTCGGGACCGCAAGCGTCAGAGCGGTGCGTTCAGTGCGTGGTTGAGTGTGAGCCATGTACAGTGCTAATGGAAACGGATACCAGCATTGAAGATCATGGTGACACATAAAACCGCACGCGTGTCAGACGATTGCACGATTTGGACACGTCTCTCGTGATGTTGATGGGGACAAAAATAACTTTCCCGCTACACCCTGGTTCTGCGGTAGTTTTCATGCTCGAGGATTTTATTTTCCGTTTCTTATTGCTGCTTATTTCCTTTTCCATGAAGGTGAAGGTCCATTTCGTTGTCTCAGCTAGCTGGCAAACGAACAAAATTGAACGCAACGACAACCTAATTTGATTGCTTCCGCTTGGACCGGAAGTATGATCCTTCCCACGGGAAAGAGAGTTCAAAAGTAAATTTACATCCTTTGCTTCCTTTTGTTTTGTGTCCGCGGCTTCATTAGCTCTGTATTCTAGTAGTTTCTATTAGCCCAGAAGGTTTCATTTTGTGTCAAAATAAATGTAAAAGCAATATTTCATCCAGCATTTTCGTTCAATTTCTTCTCGAACCGTTTGTGCCTTTGAAGGTTCTTTGTCTTGTTTTTTTTCTAATCATTAGTTTTGTTTGAAAAACTTTGTCGTACCGTCTTGTTATTGTGCTAACGTTTTTCTTTCCAGCAATTGCTCAACCATTATTTTAGACATTCTTTACTATCGGCACAACAACCTCAAGAGGTCTCTAAAAGGCCTGCCATTTATGGCTTTCTGTGATTTTATTTATCCGTAGCTGGATAGTCAGTCGTGCGTACGGGGGATTGGTCCGGTCCGTTCGTGTGAAGCTAGCATCTTGCTAGCATCTCTCTGCCCCTTCTTCACCTAGCTCACGCTTTGTTCGATCATCCTTTTCCGATATCTTCCAGTTAGTTGCGGGCTTAGATAACTTTGGCCACAGTTTATAAACATCATATAAACAACACACCATAAGAACGTCCATACAGATGTACATTCCAGTTGATGATTCGCCTTGGAACGTGCAATGGAAATGTTTACTTCTCATTTATATCACCTTAGTAAAGCGCGCATGGAACAAAAACAAGCCGATCGATCATCCTAATGGGAAATTAATTAGGTTTCTCTCGCCATTTGATTGATGCATTATCCCGAACCAGATGAAACCAGACTCCAGACTCCGGACAACCCACCCCGGTAATTCAGTCTTAATGTCACCGAATGTAGTTGCTAGCGAGCCGTTTGGGGTTGTGAGAAGACTGTACAGCATCTAGAATGAATTATTTCATTTTATTAACGTTTGCTTGGTGGCATGGAAAAGTCGTAGGAATATTCCAACAGATCTCCATGTGTTTAGTTTATTTTTGCACAACAAAAAACGGTTCATGAGATTGTTGTACAAATTTATTTATGTTATACCTTCTGGGAAAAATGTCCCCAACTGTGAGTAAACTTTGTGCCAAAAAACATTCCACTTCCCCTACAAACGACTGTTTTGCATCCTACACGATGTAATCCTTCCCCCCCGAAAAAGGACACTAATTCCAGGAACTTCATATAATATAACACCCGGGCTCTAGAGAGAGTACTCCGAACATGTGTCCACACCGTTCTCTAATCGTTGCCAGCATAAAGTTGCCCATATACCGTAATTTGACAAGAGTAATTTGTGTAGATCCTTGGCTTAATGCCTACCAAAGGAACAGAAGAACATCCGGCGTGCGACAAGAAAAAAAGAACCCTCCGGAAGAAGTTTAGTGCTGCACCGTTGGGCACGTGTCTTTCATGCTTGTCTATGGTCGGATACTTCTTGGTAGCAGAGGATATGTTTTTTTTTGTTGGTGCTCTTCCTCTATTCTTTGCATAAACTCGCTAAGACCTGCCTGTACGTTATTCTTTTTCTGCCAAACACAAACACACGGCCTTGTCGAGAAGTCGTGAGGAAAAAGTGTGGATGTAGCTGGGAAAAAAACCACCTTCAATGATAATTCTGCTGAGCAGCAAAAGAGGAAGTACAATAGGTTTCTATGCATAATGTGACAGCACAATGCGACTACCCGGAGATATTGTCAGCGAACGGGTGTCGGAAACAGCACACAAATTACGAAGGTCAAAACAAATGCAACAAGCAGGATTGTGCCGATGGAACCTTTCACCCGGTTGGTAGGGTAAAGGTATAAACAAATGAGAATGTATTGTGTATCTGTTGTACAATATTCCCACAGCCGTATAATATTCGTTGACTAAAGAGTCCCCTGCGGGGGATGGACGCGTGTAATACATAAAGTTGATTTTTTCCGTTTTTCATTCACCTCAGGGAAATGGGAAACATTTTTCAGTGAAAATTACCTCAGAAACGTTACTTACTCCGATCCGATCCGATAACATGTTCGACGGCGTTCGAAAAAAGAAAACCCATAAAGGAAAGCGAGGGAAAATTGTCAGCCTTTTCCCCCTTGCTCACCCGACTACCCGCATGGAGACGCCAAGTCGCCCGTCCGTGTGCGTTTCCTCACTCAAGGACAGTTGGATGCTTTTCACTCTCGCTTTTAATTTCCCGAAACATCATCGAATATTGGTGCTCGATTTCCCCTCGGACCACTGGTGCACACCTTGGTGCTGGAACTCATTTTCTCACGATGACGATGCTCACCCCAGACGCTCACGGTGAAATGCTTGGTGCAAGAATGTCCCAACCCGAGCCGATGTTTACATTCCTTGAAGTATTTTTTTCTTCTGCTGTTGCCGCCCGTCGTTCTGTTCGTTACTCAACCAAAATGGCATACGCTTGTTTCGTGCTCTTTCTGTCCTGGTTGCCCCCGTACTCGCTCGGTTTCGGAACGCTTCGCTGGGGCGTCTGCGCGCCGGTTCTCACCGCTTTCTGTGAGGTGTTTTCCCGCGCTTGGCATTTTCTCGCTTCTCCAGTGCTTTTCCGGTGGATACGGAATGGTGGTGTATACGGCTGAATGTCACGTACGCCACCCTACGGTATGATGTTTTGCGTCGTTTCTGCTTGCGAATACGGCGAGTTTTAAAGCGTTTTCAATATCAAGGAGCTTTTATCTCCGTGTAAATGGAAAGCTGTGCGGAAATGACAGCAGGACACTCCGCCGTAGAAGAAGATCATTTTGTACTTCTTTCCACCATTATTTAAGGTTCACTTTCTAAACCTTTTGTTTCGCCCCCAAATAGAACCAGCCAAGGGGAAAAATGCTCTCAAAATCTCGCTGCTGGTAAGGGTAATGGTTTGGTTTCGCTTGGTTTTCTTGCTTGAATTATTCGATAACAATCAAAATGTGAACTGCTCTTTTACGTGTAAAAGGGATTTAAAAAGCTTTTGCGCTTGATCTGGATTAGCCGTGATTGACCGTAGCGTATTCCCAAATCTCTATTGCACTCTTACTCTTGACGATAATTTTTTTGCGTGTTTTTAGACAAAGTAATTGTACAGAGAATTAATAGAAATTAATATACAGGAGCTAACAAACCATTCATACCGATTGTTTCATTACACCACGGCTATCCCTATCGCCGCTGGCTTATCCATTCGCTGCACGTGTTCCAATTTCGTGGCCCCTTCGTGTGTGTTGGCTTGTAGTATTTGCGTCGTAAAGTTACAACACACTCCGTGCCGGGCAGTTGTTTACTATTTTCATTCAGTAAAGGGCCTCCCAGAGGGCGACAGGCCCGTTACGATACCTTGAGCAACTGAAAGTGAACACCCAACGGAAGGTTTTTGGTGGCACGCCACCGTATAATGTCTAGCGGAAATGAAAAAAAAAGTTTATTGTTTTTTTTTTTTTTTTAAGGGTTGAAGATATTATTTGGGCGTCCTACGACACTTTAAAGTTGGTTGCCGAAAACGGCACAACACTAGCGCTGATTTCACGCAAGTCTCGTGACTCTTCGGTAGTGTAGATAGTGGGCGGTGTTGGGGCCATTGCCTTCACCTTCGTTCCACTTGGTAGCGTGCTCATCGTCGGGTGCTCAGCTATCGTGCACTGGTGATGGCGATGAGAGTGCTACGGTGTTCTGAGCTGAGTGCACACCCACCGTGGAAAATCTTGCCCTACGCTTGTCAATACGCTTTGAAAACTCGCGCGAGTCGGACACAACTCGGCAGAGCCACGCCATCACCACGGGGGTCGCACGAGACGGAAGAGAGAAAGAAGGTTGATAACGTCCTGTGGAAACAAAACCGTGTGTGTGTGTGTAGCACGTGCAGTGATGGTGGAACGGTGCGGAATAGAGGGAGCACTGCAAGGGGATATTTGCGTTTTGGCGAAAATAAACAAACGCTATTATATAAGCGCGTAGCCAAAAAAACTCTTGTCCTTCCGCCCTGTATGCCTGTGCCCCTGGTCTGGTGTTTATTGTAATGTGATTTTAAAATGTTTTTGAAGAGTGTTTAGTTAGAATTTTGTGAGAATTCCCAATCGGAGATATGAAGGAAATTGTGACACACGTGTGAAAGGGCGTCCAAAACCTCTCCCCACCCCCCTTTTCCTTGCCGCATTGACCTAAATATTTTGGTGGAAAATGGGGAAATAAACGCACTCATACCAACATACAACACGCAACTACACACAGAGTGACCATGTGATTGGTACCGGGGGGGTGAAATTGTCTTCCACTCACCGCGCACATCGGAAAATTCTTACGATATCTGAGCGCTTATCACAGTGAGGTTTTCGCTTTATCTTAATAGCATCATTCTGTTAATTTAGCTAGACGTTTCGTTCTACTGTTTTTGACGTTTCAACATGGCACACCGCCTGATAACACCGGTGAGATAAACAACTCACTGGTTGCGCTTGTGAAAAAAACCGGGTGAAACAATCTTGTATGAAGAAGCTGGCATAAACTTTTCATTTAAGTTGTTACAGAACCGTGTACTAAGCTGTCGAATGTTCGTGTTCAGCTGCATGAAGTACGGAAGGATGAGAATCATCCCCCACCGATAGCTTACCGTGTGAGATGTCTCATTCTCACTCTCACAACTGTCATCGGTGCCGGGATGCGAAACGCACCAGGACGTTGTTGGGGCAAGGGATAAATTTGCTCCACACCGCTTCAAAAGAGCGATTCGTCCTGGGCTGGTGGCTGCCTGATTTTCGTCGTCAAGTACATTTGCCGCCGAAAGTGGGCACTCCATCAGCGTCCAAACGGGGCGCATCTTTAACCCCCCGGCCAGCGCTCCACGGTTGGGATGTTGGGTCACGCCAAAACGGCGAATGCTGGTATCGATTTTCTCGTCGCAATCTTGTTGGGTGCTTCTTTGGAGCCGGTCTCCGGTGTCTCGTCCCATTTGCTTGGGCTATTTCATCGAGGGATGAGATTGTTGCTCAGTTGCGGATAATGTTTTGGATGATGCGCGAAAAGTTTCGCCATGGTTTTATTATAATTGTCATCTTGTTCTATTAAATGTTGTACCAAAATGCAGTAGACTGTACAGTGCTATTGATTAGCTAGTGAATATTTCAATAGAGGAAAATGGAACGAACACATTGTTGTCTTCGGCTCAGTTCTTCTCAAACCAAGAACTCCATTTCGCATGGAAAGCAAGATTTAATTACACTCCATTATTCATCACAGCGGCGCGAAGTTCATAAACATTTTATGATGCCGGATAGTTTATCCCCTTTATCCTTAGCGGATACCATTTTTGCTTAACAGAAACATTTCTTGCGTTCGGTCACGCGCCTTGTTGCGGTTACTAACGATTGGTGACAAACATTTTTTTTGCTTGCTTTTTTGGATTGTGGAGACATTATTGATTTCTCCATCCTTGTCATGAACTTCCCGGGTGGGTCTAGGCTGTTATGGGGTGATCTAACATCGTTGAGATACTACAATAAAAAAGTGATAAACGAAGCTTATAAGACATTCTTTTACCTATCGGGCGTTAGGAGAGTTAGTTTGGGAAAAAATAACACATAAGACACTGAAGTGTCAGTGTAATCTCAGCGTTTCTTGAGAGTTGGAAACTTCTGACATTCCTCGTCATTTATTTATCCGTGAGCTGGAGAATCAAGTTGAGGTTATGGAGGATCGGGGGGCGGCCGTCCAATGGAGTATTGGTAGAGGTGCCGGTTGAGCGCCGGGATGAGATTTGATACCGTTGCTGTTGTGTGGAGTCTGGCACTAACCCAGCATTAAATCGTAATGCTGCAACTATAAGCTCATGTGGCCATGCCAATAATAGCTCTGCGGACAGGTTCCTAAGACAGGTTGTTAATAAGGAAAGCAGTGAACAATCTTTAGCACTTGGGACCTTTGGAAAACCCTGTACAATTTCAAACCAACTTCAATGTTCCGTTCTCGAATATCCCGAGGTTTTGCTGCAAATTCGTTTCGCCTTTTTTATTTTCCTTTACCGGTATCATCTGTCCCCACATGCGTATACCGTGTGGGCAAGCGTCCAATTGTCTGGCCCTAGCCTTGTGGGATTTAATTTCGTTTTAATCGTTTTACACTCCAGTTGGGGAGTGCAGTTTTAAGTGCATTCTTGGCTATTTTTTATGACACTGCTTCTCTGTTCCACTCCTTCGTGTACAATTCGCCCAACAATGGTACACGGCATTTCGGGAGTGAAGGGAAGTTAAATGGGTTTCAGAAAATGAAACGAAATAAAACCAAAATGAGAGAAGACAGAAAAAAATAACCCAAAACATATACCACTCCGTTCCGCCAACCGTTTCCTGTAGCGACTGTCAACTGATCTTGGCTTTGCGTTCGTGGATGGATTTTGCCAACGAATGCAATTGCAACATGACCGTCAATCGTCATTTGAGTGTGGAGAAAAGGAATTCCTTCATGATTTTTTTTTCATCACTTCCAATTGCTTCCACTTGCAATGTTCCTGTACAAGGGTTGGCTTTGTGTTGCGAGTGTGTGCACACATGTTTAGTAGAATCGACAGAGGAAGTTGGGTGTCGAGTTCTGCAAGGCTGCCTTAAATTGCTGCTCGGTTTTGCCTCGGTTTCCTTCCAGCCTTTCGGATATGTTTGATATTTCTTGAAATGTTAATAAAACGATAACAAGTTATATCGAAATTCTTATATTACTACAATGCAGGGGTTTATTTTAGATGAGAAAACAATTCAACCGCTTATCATAATAAACGCAGCACATGATATCATAATGGCAGCGCACCTTACCACAACATCAGTACGACGGTAGAAGTGAAGTACGATCCGAGAAGTATAAACGTGTTCTAGGATTAATTTACACAGCCACACGATGGTTGTCAGTAACATTTACTGTACTTTTCATAAAATAAAGCGTATTTAATTCTATAAATGCAGTAAATACTTCTTCGCATCAAAACAAACATCGTTTGGTTGTCAAAAACCTTTCTTATGGCGCGTTTATACTGGTCGGATCGTACTAGGTTAATACCGTCCTACTGGTGTTGTGGTAAGGTGTGCTGCCATTGTGATATCATGTGCTTGCATTGAAGTATGGCTGCTGCGATTGTGGTGTCTTCTAAGGCCATTGAAATGGCATGTGCTGCGCTTGTTGTGATAGGCTGTCATCTAAAAAACCCAATAAGAAAAGAAAGCGAGCTTCATGCGGACGTTCTTATCAATTTGCTGGTAAAGGTGCTAACCAAAGCCAACGTCCAATTATGTTGGATAAACAACCTTTTGATTCGATCAAAATCATTTTTCCTTACCGTTCCTGCGCTAACGTGCAATTGGCGTGAGTGTGTAGTGTGTATATTGGAGGCATTCCCTTAGCCTTTGTGAAACCTTTTCCACACGATTCCATTTGAGATACTAACCTTAGCTCAGTTAGTAAGTTTCGTTGCTAGTTCCCCATCTCTTATCTGACCACCCGAAGGTTCCTCATAGCCTTGGTGTGTTTAATTAGATATGATTGAATTAATTTACCCAAACCCAACCGATCAATCGAACGACGGGTGTGTGTGTGTGTGCGTGCTTATTCGCTTCTTACCGCCCAGTGTGTAAACTTTACGGGGAACCATTCTACGGATACCGTTCGTCAAATACACACCAGCAGGGCTTGTGAAACAATCAGGAAACCCCGGGGGAAACGATTCTCTTTTTTGCATGTCGCCCCCCGGGGAAAGGGTTTGCGCGGAAGAACTCCTAATCAATAAGCGAATGGTAATTGGTTCTTCCTTTTATTTCTCTACTTTTATTGCAGGGCAGGATGGGTTTTAAATCTTTTTGGCAACTGTTACCCATTCCGGTAGCTTCGTTTGACCGCAGAATGTTTTGGAATCGATGCATAATGATACCAAAAGCTCCCGCAATATGGTGCAACCGCTGTCTCGTTGAATATTGATTTAGTTGTTCTTTTTTTTTCCTGTATGTGGAACCGTAAAATGTGTGCCTTTAAATACATTGGCAGGAACCACCACCCGCCATTTAGACCTTGACATTCGGGCGGTGGTTTGTTTTGGTTGCCGAAATTCGTGACCGGGATCGATCGGTTGTTTTAATGCGTTTTTTAAAGAAAACCTATGTCGTGTTTTAGACCATCGATGCCAGTTGGGTGCATGCCGAATGGTACAAATTACTCAAATTCCAGTTGGCAGTCCATAAAAATAGCTTCCGTATGGTTGGGGCATAGGATTGGTTTAGGTAGGTAGATTCTGATAACAATTGGAGTTATCATGCTCGAACACCCGCCGTTTAATTATGCGCGATAATAATCCCCAACAAATCTTGTTTTTTTGCCCATCGTGTTCCCCGTTTTCATCATGTGTCTTCGCTTGGGAATGTGTCTGATAACGAGCAAAACTCTTCACATTGTTGTGATATTCCAATTATGTTTTGTCCAGCAACAGCTCATAGCACACGACTCCCTTTGGATCCTGCGTTTCGTTGGCATACACCGTCCCGATCAGGATGTTAGACGCAGCGGCAATTGTTTTGGTGTCCATCTTGTAATGTGAAACGATAGGAGAAAGACAGATGGCAACAATGGAATGGACATCGTATCGTGTAACGGTCGAGTCGAGGGTCGAGTGCCTGCTGCTTGCCAACCCTTCCACCGCTTGTACGGTATCGCACATTTTATTTAACTTCGAAATTCCTTGTTTCCCCGATTGCGTTATCCTCGTACGAAAGTGTTTCCTTGAAGCGGTTTTTTTTTTGCTTTTTGGCGAAAAAAAAATTACATGCCACAATCATGGTTAGTTCTGGTGCAGCAGCAGAGTTAGTGTGAAGCCGACATGATTTCTCCATAAATTAGCCCGGCAGGAGGTGTGGTGTGAAGGTGTGCCCTTTTTTTCTCGAATGGTGGTAGATGGTAGAAAAGGAGTTATGGTGGAAAACGTAAAAAAAAGCTACCAACACGGCCACTAACACCACCTCCCGTCGTTGACACGATTCTGCAGCAACAGCTGGTTTTGCGACGCTTCACGTTTCACATTAACATCCCGGGAGGAGACATTTGGGGCGGGGGGGGGGGGGGGGGCGGTGGGAGGTGATGGCAACAAAAGGGGGGAACTGCTGGTCCGGTGCGGTTCAGTCAGTACAACAGGAACGCAGCAGTCCAGTCGTTGATCGTTGGTTGAACGCAAATGACGTGGAAGGTGCATTGTGCTTGATTTGACGCCGTGTCGTGTAATGCGCATCTTGATAAGAGCCCGGTTTACGGCACGAAAACTATTTTAAAAAAAAAACCTGGGAAAAGGGCTCGGGGATGGATATGTTTACGCAAGTGGCAGTGTGATAAGATACGCTGCCGGTGGTTTCGCTGAACGTTTAAATAATTTTCCACACTTTTGTTCTTATCTTGGTACAAGGATGAAGTTTCCGTGTCCACGGTGTCCGGAGATCTTTAAGTGCGGCCTAGTGCGTATCTAACGGCGAAGAAGTGCGTTAATGTGTGGTGCTTTCATATTGCGTTTGCATACAAGCAATCCACAGAATGTGACTGAAGTGCGCGTTAAAAGTGTGTTACAAAGCAAGAAATCTCCAGCTGCAGAAAGCTTCAACCAAACCAACCAGTGTGTGTTCATGTGAAAGTGAGATTAATCGCGGTGTTATTTCTAAACGTGTGTGAACAGTGCACTTCAAACTTTTCCTCAGCCAACGCGAGCACATCGCATTTGATCCGAGTGGAGAGAGGAGATTCATAATCGGAGCACCATGCACGGTATTCAGCATCTCTTTCGGCAGCATGCGCTCGAGAAGCAGGCGAGCGCGGACAGTTGGCATTCGGCCAACTCGTCGAACCAGGTACTGCAGGGTTCTACGTCGACAATGTCGTCGATGTCCTCCGGCAGCCATCAACGGCCACCGAACGAACGATCGCAAAGCATCGACGAGTCGCAGGTGTCGCTGGCAGGTGAAGGTAGGTTCATTGGTTTTAGAACAACCGCTGTGAACAAAACTACGACGATGCCTGGCTTGCGTGTGTGTATGGAATTCAGAAGACTCTCAAAACATTGAACGTGCAGCTGAAAGAAGAAAAAAAAAACGAATATTCTAGAGAAGGTTAAACGCTCTCATAAAATTCGTTGCACGAGTGGCGCTTTAGTAAATTTACACTTCATTCATAAGAAGTGTTTCGGTGCTAACAGCATCAACAAAAATTGTTTGCTATTTTCGGTTGAAAACGTTTTGCCGTGAATAGGCAATTAGTAGCCAACGCGAAACCGGTGGCAATTTCACAAAGATTAACAATTCGTGAGTGTTTTATTTTCACCCGCGTACGTCTGCCACTTAACATGCGGTGAGATTCTTTGTGTATAAATTCTAAAAGCCCAGCAATTCAATCAATCCCGAAAGCTTTTTGTTTTGTCCGTTCCGATACACACGCGTGCATGCTAAAAGGCATCGTTCTCTGAAGAGGAGGGGTCTTTGTCATACTTAACTCGTTTTACACCACAACACAGACTATCGGCTGGCGTCGAGTCCGCGTCACATTATGGCCGGTGGGTCAGTACGCTCTCCAACGTCACCGCAGGAGTATTACAACCTTGGCGTCTCGATACCGCGCGGCCGTAAATCTCCGGAGAGTCGCGGTAGCCAGTGTTCCGATATGAGTGCTGGTGGAGCGAACGGAATAAAGCGCATGTCAAAGCGTACGCCGGATCCGCGAACCAATGCTTACAATCCGGTAAGGCTCTTTACACGACTAACGGTTGGTGTTGCAACTGGACTAGATCTTATCCCAAATCTCTCCACTACCCCACAGAATGCACGGCGAGGATCGTTGGAGAGTGCGTGTTCACCGCCGACACATCATTACAACACTGCCGGCTACTTCCCGCACGATCTGGACGATATATATGAGTACAAGACGGATCATCAGTATTTCACGCACACCGGTGCCTATCAGCATCCGGCGTACCCGTTAACCTCCGACCATCAGCGCAATCTGCTGTTCCAGCGCAACCATGGCTTCCAGTCGCTGGACGAGTACGCCTCGTCCGGTGTGTCCAGTTCGAACAGCTCGAACAACCGGCTGCTGGGCTATCGGCACCGGTTCGATAACAGTAGTTTCGCCCGCAAGCTCACACAAAGCATCTCCCAGAGCAGCATCGATAGTGGCCATTCGTCGACGTCGAAATCCTCGAACAACAACAGCAGCCAGGAAAAGCGTAACCGCGAAAAGGGTGGTGGCAACAGCCATGGCAGTCACCATCATCACCATTCGATCACGGAGATGATCAAACACCTCGGCAAGAAGGCACACATTTGGCCGGGTGGACGCACGCGCCATTCGTCGATCAGTGAAGATCACCACACGGACGAACGACGCAGCGGCGTTGATGGTGATGGTGTGATTGCTCCACCAAAGGAAGACTTTCGGACGCGATCGCGCTCGCTCGATGTTGATCAGACGCGCCGAATTTTGGACGACTGTGAATCGACGTACAAAATCTATAACAAAATACTGCGTGAAGGTAAAACCGCTACCGGTAAGACGAGTGCCAAACGAATTCATTTGCTGCAAATAGAGTAGGAGTTTTGTGCAGGGGTGGAGAACACTGTTTGGACTCCTGTTACGGATGGGTCACCATGTACCATTATGGTATGGTGGGCAGTGTTCAAACTGTTCACGATCAAAAGTCGGTTACTTCCCCCTCCAAAGAATCGTCAGATTCAAGGTGGCCATAATGTGTAGATAGCATTGCGCACCAATTACTCGGGACTATTATGAGACATTATACATCACGATCATAAAGTGTAATCGAGTTATAAAGGAGTGCTAGGCCACAGCAACGAGCTGCCAATTATCTCCGGTGCCTTTGTTGATCTCCCGGCTACTACAAGACGCATCAGCTGCGTCTTGGTTTCCCTTTTGCCCCATTTCCGGATTTATTGGTGGATGTATATAAATAAGCGGTGTGTTTTGTCCACCGCAACCACTTTTCGGTGTTGGTTTGGCTTCCCAAGCGGCGAGCTTACGTAAGCGTGTGCTGTGTCCCTCCTTTGTGCGACGCGTTGGCGTGTGGCCAGTCACTTTTGGTGTGTAAACTGCCGTCTTCCAATCGCAAACCGCGCAATGTTTTCGTTCGCTTCTTGCATCGCGTGGTGGGGTTTTCGTTTGAAACGCCCAAAGAGCCCGGTACCGGGGTGTTGTTTACATCAGTTTGTAAACAGACGGAACTTGCCGGCTACACGAAACCGCACAATCCACTGGTGCACTTTTGATAATTTAAGTGAAGGACCGACGACGTGTAGGTGAAATGTGCCGTGTATTGCACGACCGCAATGAGATAATGGAAGCTGGGATGAGGAATTTATTTACTATTGAATTGGCATGTTTGACAGCGGTCTGACTATTTGTGGTAGCGTGCTCTGTCAACCAGAGACAAAGTAAAGAATGTCTGATTCTGCAAACAAAAGCACTTTCAACAGAGCTTATGTTTGTTTTGTCAAGAGTGATGGAGATAAAGTCTTCTTTCGTGTGGCGTTGCAGATGAAGTCGGTGAGACTATTCTGAATAGTACATCCAGTTCGTAGTGACATTTTAAAGCGCTGAAGAATTATTTTGGGGGGCAGTCATGCTGCTTCCAGTTCCACTGCAGATCGAGCAACGTGTGAAGCGTGTGATTCGACATGCAATACAAAAAAGCTATGAAAAACATGTTTTGCTGCATTCGAAACCGGGCTGCATGCGGCGTGAATGTGGGATAAGGAATGACGATCGAGGTAGTTAAATAGAGATAGGAGCAGTTGCCTGTGGAAGTGGCCGGTTTGAAATCGATAAACAACACAAACAACTGGAGCGTACCCCGGACGAAGTGGCGCGCTGGAGAACAGAACCGGCGATTTTGTTTACGAAGTGGAGGCACGTCCAGCACAAGCCCGCGTTCTTGATGATGGCGTCAGCGGAGTATGCTATTATGCAAATTTCGCTAGGAGTAGCTGCGTTTTTTTTTTGTTGTTGTTGTTGTACACATAGCAGCTCTATGTTAAGCTCCGCATTCGCCTCGACGGCGTATGGTGATCGCGCAATAGCAGCTTCATTCGCAACTACGTACGGCTCGCTGTATGCAAATCGGGGGTCGTTTAGTAGTGTCCATTCTGTCCGGTTTTGTGTAGGTTGGAAGTTGATCGAACGGAAAAACGTCGTAGTTTTTTACGTTCTTGTGTCGATGTTGTCTCTTTTCCCATCGGTATGGCGATAAATAATTGCTGGGTTGGGTTTGGGCTCGGTGGTGCCGTATCGAAATCAATATACTACCGTAATTGGATTAATTTATTCATCCGCCTACGGAAGATATGATCTTAACGAGCGAATACCTCTGTAAGTAAGCGCCAGCACATGGCTGAAGGGAAGGATCCCTTTCTAAGGGCGACTTTTTCCCGATAATCGTGTGTAAATTGCGCACCACCACACGACATCTCACTGACCTGCCCCATCAAGTTCCAGTATGTGACGTCCGAGTGAACAACCATAGCAAACCCTGAAGGAGTTCCCCGTTTTGTAGCAAATCGGAACTCGCCAACTAACCCAACCTTCTCAAGTTTCCAATATTGAGAGGTGCTCCAGTTGCTTGCAAGTTCGAATGAATGCAAAACGAATGCCCGCTGTTTAAGCTATTAACGCCGTCTGGAACACTCTCATCCACAGCCTAGACCGGTCAAAGTCGACCTTCGAGCAAAAACATTGTCCGGTCATTGCCGACCTCCTCCCGATAGCGGCGCGAATTTGCAAATCAAACGCGATCTTTTTTTTTTTGCATATCCATGACCATGTTCCCTCGAGAACGTTCAACGCTGTTTGGAACCGTTGCGATACATGGAATGTGCCACGTCGCGCGGTCAGGACAGTTTTGCAGGAGCGCGTAATGGACGCGTGACGCATCAATTATCGGAATGGGGTTGTATTTTTCGTTGTTTTTGTTGTCTGTGGACGAATCAGTTACTCACTTCCTCAAAGCGCTTCCCGCACTGTTGTCTGTTTGTTGAGGATGTGTCCAACAGGTCATGTGGCGCCCTTTACGCTATTGCTAAAGGTCATCTGAAAGCATTTTTCATCGCGATGAGTTGTCAAAGGTGTGGAGTATGATGAAATCACACAGTGAAATGCATTTAACGGATATTCTGTAGTACCACTTAGTAATAGAAACAATTCTTAAGCAATAGCGTTCTAACAAGTTTTGTTGCTTACACCTTTCCTTCTAACAGCCGCCCATATGCGGAGGGCTTCAGCCGAACTGGCTGAACGACGGCGAGCATCGCTAGGAGCAACGCGAGGACTACGAGCGGACGGTACGCTCGATCCGTATCATGCTGCGATCCTGTTCCGTGACTCAAGAGGGGTAAGTTCAATGAATAAAACATATCTAAGACGGAGGCGAGCACATAATAATCCGTAGATCGATTGATTCGAATCGAGCAAAAACGTTTCCGCATGGCGATGTGCAGATTGCATACCCATTAGGCGCAAACCCGAGAGGGAGCGAGCACGTGGTTGAGCGTCGAGCAAATCTCGACCGTTGGCGTGCTGCTGCGAGAGATGATTTCCGTTGTGTTCGTAATGAGATAATATTTAGTCATTGTTTGCGGTTCCAATTTGCCAATTGGCGTTTATTTATATGTTCGTGCACATTTGTATTATTGAGGATGCTTGTTTTAGGTACAGATATAGGGACGGTTCTCACAATATCGGTTACCTTTATTTCGCCTCCATCTGGTACGTACCGTCTTGGTGACAATGATCGATACACTGCTTCCATCATCGGCACATTTGTGCTTCCCCGTATTCTCGGTGATGCGGACCTGTCACAGTTGACACGTGAATTGTATCAAATTAGCACCCTGTTTTTAAATTCCAAGCCGTACCAGTAGCGCAAGCTTCCACCCCACGATGTCAATCGATGCAATCGCTGCGCTCCCGGACAAAGAAAGATCTAACTCGAAATGGATGGACTATTGCTGTCGTTTTTTCCTTTTTTCTCCATCCCGAGCGAAACATTTACATTCGGAAGATCGGTCTGGGTTACAGCGTCACGACTGGCGCCATTCGCGGTGTCCGCAAAGTGACGAGGGACGGCAAGGCCTCCGATAATTGCTTTTGCTGCACAATAACCTGCGTGTTTGATTGCTGCGCACTGGTCGGTGTCAGTGTGGCGATGAGCCTGGCTACGATTATTGGAAGGTTGCCCGTAGGTTCCGTAGATCAATGACAACGGTTGCAAAATTGATCGTAATATTCAACCCGCTAATGAAACAATAAAATTAAAGACATGACTGCACGCTCGATTGAATATTCCGATTTGCAGCGCAGTCGGTGGTTCGGGGGCCGTGTGCTTGGTGTGTTTAATAATTTCACTTAACGCTTGAAGACATCTCGCTCAAAGTTCCAATTGTTGTATGGCGTCTGCTTGTCTATCACGCTATTAATAAACCGAAAAGTATTGTTGATAAGCATTCGTCGTAGCGCCGGTAACGCAATTCCCAATAGCTTCCCGTCATTCACCCCGGTCCATCTTTTAATTGAGCCGGCGAAGAAACCAGCGTGCGATGACTAATTGGCAATAAAAGTGTTCTCTGCTTCCACCGCAAACACAAGAGTGCATTGCGCAATGGCCGGCAACACAAGTACACGGGGTTAGGGGGGTTTGTGCCCCGTTGGAGGCTTGTTTTCGTATATTCACCATCATCACCACACCATCTTTTACACTCGAGGCAACAATCTCGGTTGTTTACTGTTTACTTGTTGCTCGCACAAGAAGGAGAACAAGATTAAGATCACTTAATCATTCAACTTTTCTTCCGTCTGCTTTTAGGTTATTATCGAAGAGGTATTGCCGAAAAATAACACTGAGCGAAATGTGAGCTCTTCTTGCTGTGGTTCTGATGTTCGATTGCAGTACAAACTCAACGATACAAACCACACACATCTCCGCAAAGACAGTCTATTCTGCCTCATCAAACCACCTGTACGCAGGGCACTACGCTGCGATACGCAATAGATAGAAGCGTGAACACAATCGCACCGGCTAGAGCTGTGATTGGTGAGCAGCGGAGATAAAGCTGGTTCTTATCGCTGCTATCCGGCTAATCATTAACCCGTCTCATGTGAGCGATAGGGTGAGAGTGCGTGTGTGTCTGCACACGCACACGTAATTGTTAAACCCAGGTCCGCGGTATTCGCAAAGCTATTCGCGGCGACGTTCCCGGGGGGTGATGATGGGCAGCTGATAAGGAAACAATTTGCGCTGTTCGCTATGTGTGTGTGTGTGTGTGCGTAGAGTATGAACAAGCATTTTTTTAAGTCAGCAGCCGCCACCTTCTCCGCGATTAGAACGCACTGTTTGCTGGTGGCATTTGTACGTGCGGTTCGCATACACACTCGCCCCCTAGCGGTGGCCCGATTGATTGGTTCGTAAGGCATTGCCACCCGGTGCAATTAAAATCGTGCTGGTGTGCATGACGTCACACGCCGGGTGCTTTGTCCGGTGCGTTCTACATTGTCTCGACGCACCGTAACGGCATGCCAGAGGAGGGGGGAGAAGGTTAGCAAATGCAACCATCAGTGGGCACCATCTCAAAAGAAGCAGTTAGATCGAGCTCTGTCTCGCTAGGCAGATCGTCCATGTACGCAAGGGCTAGGGGATATGAGGACACAACACAGCAGAGCAGAATGTGTATTATGCGATTGATAGTGAGCGGGAGGAACGATGCGGCCGCGGAGACGACTGCACGTATATGTGTGGCACGAGTTGTGTGTATTATGGCCTCGAAAAACATCTACCGGGCGGCGCGCAGTTTGAGTTCGTACGCTCGCGAAACCAGACGCGATCCGTGATCCGCGAACCAACAAGAGCAAACAAGTACACACACACACACACAGACACATAACGCGCGTGACACAGTCTGGTTTGTGTGTGGTGTTGCAAATTTGTAAGACGAGTTCGCCGTGTTGGTACTGCGTGTACCGGGAAGGATTTCCCTAATATTGCCAGCTCCGGAAAACGGGATCATTTACGCGTGTTGTACACAGAGGGTTAATGGGAGCGATCGTTTTTGTTATTGCGGTAGCACCACACAACAGGAAACTGTTAATCGATTTGTGCGTGATAAATACACGTTGAGCTGTATATTAAATTTAAGTGCGTGAACGGCCCATTTAATGGGGGAAGCTTGTGCTTGTGTGAGAAAGGATGGTAAAGGAAGATCACGAGGATTGCATTTTTGCACCCTTAGGGCGAAGACCTGTGCGCGATAACAAGACACAACGGCGTGCATCTTCTTCTGCACGTGTGCACATTCTTACCATCACTCCTTGTGCGTTGTATTAAACTAGGTGTGCTCTACCCTCCCCCCCTCCTCCCTCCCCCTGCCCCCTGGGTCTGTGTGCGTGCGTTGCGTTGAGGAGCAATCGAATTTAAAGTTCGTCGCAATAGAAGAAACGACAACCGATGTCGCGTGTGTGTGTGTGTGTGTGTGTGTGTGCGCCCAACAAGAAGTTGGCGCGACGCGATTTGTACCCAAACCGTTTGTGAACGCAGCACCGTGAACGAGCGGTGTGTGTACGTGCAATGTTGTTTGGCGCTTGAAGATAAAAATAGTTACAACCAAAAAGCGAAAAGAGCCCGATCAACAACTAACCCGATTCTCTTCGGTTGCCATTGCTTGTTGCGTGTATACACCGATAGATGATCCGGTTATTGGGGGGAAAGAAGTTAACGGGGTGTTTAATGGGGCTCCGTGGGGATGGATTACCAGCAGGAAGGGGGAGATGGAAGGTGCCGCGCGGCGTTTCGAACTCTATCCAGGAAGTTCAATACAATCAGGATGTTATTGAATCGGCTGCCCCCGAATCGGTGGTTGTATTTGATCGGCGATCGGCAAAAACCTAACGACTTCTTCCAAGGAGGAAGCCTTTTACCTTTTACTGATCGCTGATCGCTCGTGGATCGGTTTAAGCAAAAGGGCAAATAGCGCTCACGCAGAGCAAACTCCCGCAGCACTGGGACGCTGTTTTGTGTTGAAGTTTTTGAAAGGGTCCTTGAAATTGGTCAGAACCAGTTCATGAAATGAGGCTGCTGAGTCTTACTCCCTCCCCTCCCCCTCCCGTTCCGTGCCGGCGAGTGCCATTTTGGTATTTACCAACTGTACCCGATTTAAACTGTTGTTGACCTAGGCCGACTCCGAAGTCGGTTGCGCCTCCGCCAGGAATGTGAAACAACGTGTCGTTTGTTGACCCAGGTGGGATCGTTTGCCGATCGAATGCGGCTTGGTTGTTCAAGGTTTTTCAATGTTTCGGAAAAGTATTGTCCCCTGGACTGCCGTTGGAGTGTCTCGCTGGGGTTCGGTCTAATACTTCGAAGGACGTGCATTGAATCTCATTGTGGACACGGACACTCTCATGGCAAAACGTTGAATGTGTCCAGCTCTTTTAAGCTAGCAAAAGAAGCACTCTTGCTGGAAGAAGCTAGATCGATAAAGATTTATTGCTCTTGTTTTTCGATTCCACACTTGAGATTGTTGATGCAATAGGTGACAAACACAAGGCGTTGAGTGTTACTAATCCTGCATCAATTAACGTGGAGTTGCCCTCTCCAGTTGCATCCAGTTTAACTGCGCTTTAAGTCGATTTACAATTTGTGTCACCCGTACACCGGCACTTGTCCCAATAGCCAATAAAACCGGGAAACGTGCCTTTGTGGCGTGGTGTGTTGCACCAGAGCACCAGCAATTCCCCCAGGCCCCAAGCGGATCGTGTTCGTGGTGCGAAATTCTAACGCCAACAAACGGGCATCGATGTGTGTTTGGTTGTGCGGGCGCACAGTTAACCGAAAAGCTGTGATTGATACGGTTGCGCGTCATCTCAACGTCAGCTGTGCGGCTGTGGGGCGCAGTTGTACGAACACGGTTCGGTACACGGATGTAGTGGCGCCGCGCGGTTAAGGAGTTGGATTTTTTCGGTTTTGACCCGCGTTGCGGGGTTCATAGCACGCTGCACGGTCGTGGTTATCTCCATTGCTCCCACAGAGGGGGGAGGAATCCTTACTGAGGGGGAGACACTCAACCCCTCCCCTTTCAACAAGGGGTCGATGGGGCTACACCCCGTAGAAACCCGCGGTGGTGATAATGAGCGTTGACCAAATATTTACCGTGCAATTTCACAAAAAAAAAAAAGCGAGACGAACCGAACGAGCTCCGTCTGCGTTGCTAGGGTATGAAATGGTTTTTTTTTTTTGGGGGGGGGGGGCTGTCGATCTCGCTCACAACGCTTTTGGTAATTCTTTTGCCACGTTCAAAAGCCTTCGAACAGCCAGGCACCTGTAGCGGTGCGTTGATATCCGTATCAGCCCACGCTAACTGGGATCCGTGTGCTTCAGTGCGCCGGTACTCTGTGCGGTCCGTCGCAGGATTTTGATAATTTGCATTTTTTGTTTTCGCTTGCTCATTGTGCCACCACACGCGGACCATATCTTATCAGGGCGCAGTTGAGTACGAGTTGATTACGGTAGGAAGTTTGGGGGCTAGTGCCTTTTGGGAGGCTTTGATGCCGCCGTTTTTATTGGAACTTGATTGAAGGCTTGAGTGGGGGGTTTTTTTTTGTTGGTGTTGCACCTGATGACTCTTTTGATAAGCGTCAGTCGTTCATATAAATCTTCAACGAGGAGTCACTCCAATCGGGAATCGACTCAATCCTTAGAAAGAATCTTCAAAGGTTCGTGAATTCTGAAAGCTTGCGAATTCCAAAGGTCGATGAATAACTCGCACAAAGACTCTGGTTTAGTCTGTAAAAAATTTCTTACCTTGGATACCTTAAAGTTTCTTCAATTGTGGAACATTCATGATTGTGTTGGGAATTTATGAATCTTTAAGGATTCATTAATCTTCATCACAGATAGTGAGATTCATTCGACCACTTCAGCAAGATTTAGACACATTCCCGATTCGGAATTAGATTCATCCAGCACACAAAGAATTCCTTTTAAAACTATGACTTCCCGACAGATTTGTAAATGGTAAATGTGAGAAAGGTCGTCTAATTGCTATATTGCTAAAACGTGCCTGCCGGGTGCACCCCGAAAATAGATCCGATCACGTTACACAAGGAGTATTATGCCGTGAGCGGTACCGAGCGCCGGGCATAAAAATAATCCATTTATTTCAATTTAAAAAGGCAAAAAAAAAAACACCATCCACAAATTGTTGTTGACATTGGTGTGCTTTGCGCGTTTGCCGTTTGAACGCGCGACGTAATCTGGCCACTGGCAGTAGGTTAAACTGCACCGAAGGAAAGGAATCGTAATGGTGCTCTAGCACTTCCGCTAAGTAGAGTGTTTACAAATCAGCTCACTATGCGACTCTTTAGATAGGGTGAGGTAGGGCAAATCATCACCCACCATGCTTCCCCATTTTATTAAGCCCCCCTCCCTCCCTCTCTCCCCCCATCTTCCCCCTTCCGGAGATGACAAAATGGTGCTAAAAAGTGATGGCGTTTCGTTGATGGATTGAGCGTTTTGGCATCGTTGTAGTTTGTCGGAAAAATCGACAGCACCACGAGGGGGCCATCCTTTCGGATCCACACACACACACACACCCGCAATCTCCAACACACCGGGGGTGGTGGATGTAGCATTTTTTCATTCGCTAGTGTCCGCAAATTCCGTAAACAAATAGCAAAGGTTAGTGGCAAAGCAAACGCGCGCACCCGAGAAGAACCCCGGCGATGATGTGCCTGATTGATCGTACCCAACTGCCGTGTGTGTGTGTGTTACCAACGGAACACTTTGGTCCTCTGGCGGGCGGTGTGACCGTCTCTGTGATCTAGTTCGAAAAGCGAAGTGACGGCTGCACGTTATATGTGTTGAACCGGAACGTTCGTGAATCGATCCTCCAGCGGGTGGAGTGCAACTCTCCGTCCGTCAATAATACCCGGCGTGTGTGTGTGTGTATTTTCCCTTTTCTTTTCCGACATGACCTCGTCGTTCGTCCACGTGTATGTAGTGTGATTTTAACGTTTGTTTAAATTGTAATACAAATCAGCTACAAAGGCCAATCTCTTCCTCTTCTCCCAGTGCGTGCGTGCGTGTGTGTGTGTGTTTACCCAGTGTGATTTGAGGTGATCCGTTGTGCCATAAACCCCCCCTCGCCCTAAACCATTACGCAAATGATCGCCTAAGTGGGGACTGCCATATAGAGAGCGGTGAATATGTTCCGACGCTTTTCCCTGTTCGATGCGGCCCCACCGTCCAGCACGGTGTCCGTTTCGCGCCCGAAACCACCACCCGTGCCAAAGCTGCACCATTCAAACTCGTCCTCCTGTGCGACTCCGAACATCGCGGTGGTGCCCGAGTTCCGTTCGCCACCCCGTACCGATCCGATCAACATCGCCGGATCCGGCACGGGTGACAGTGTTGGGGGTGATGCGCTCGCCATCAATGGTAACCGGGCGCCGCATCCACTGTTGCGCGACGGGTCCAGCACCGGGGAGCTGCACCATTTGCACCGCACCCCGGGACATTCGCCGAGTTCCGTGGGTTCGGTATCGTCGGCGACGGCCGTCGCACCGCCGCCGGTTGGCATTAAACTGCTGTCATCTTCGCCGGCCTACCATCGCCACGCGTCGATCGGTGGTTCGGCACCGGTCAGCACGGCTAGCGTACTGCAGCAGCAGCTGTTCGACTCCATCTACAATCAGGGCCCGAATCGGGCCACGGTTAACAATGTCCCGGTGGGTGCGGCCGCAACGAACGGGCACGTCCAGTCGGGGGCCGGTGCGGCACGCGTCCGATACAGCGCCGGTCGGTCGATAAGCAGTCCGGTGTCACCCAGCCAGTTCGGGGACTGTCCGCTGTCCTCGTCGATGCCGACCAGCATCAAGTACTACTACACCTCGCCGACGTGGTACTCGCGGTTTAGTCATTCGCTGCGCAAGAACGTTCTGCGCCGTTCCACCAGCGCACACAACAGTCAACACGTAATGTCCCTTTTGCGGCTTGACTTGTAAACGCATTCTCTATAAGTCCATTACGTTACGCAGATCTTCTGCGTTCCTCCGAGATTTGCTCCGTGATCCTTGAGATGTGATTAATAATCCGGTTTTTTTTTTCTTTCCACTTTCTGTCTCATTTTAGCTGCCCGTGGCCGACCCATTCCTGGAGAAGGTTCCACTGTCGGATCTAGGTGAGTGTTCCGATGTGTGTACGACATCGCCCGAATCGACATCCAAATCACATCCTTCGCTGCTCGTTGAAGGGGCGGAGGGCGCATGTATTTATAAGTCTTACGTGATCGATATTTTGCCAGCAGTCAGCGCTTCTTCCCCGCGAATGATAGAAATTCCGTTTGCGACCGTACGGAGACCGTATGTTGTTTGTTCACTGCAAAGTTTGATCGGATGCCAAAACATCAACCCATTCAGCGGCCGAACGTTGGTGAACATTGCTCGCATATTGCTCGCATTGGTCTTCCCTACATAAATGTCAAATTGTGTGTGACAGTTGAGAGATTTATTAGCGAGCAAGGCCTGATGCGGCTACGTGCGCAGCTGAGTTGCGTTCGACAAAATGGTGGGGAGCTTAATGCAAGATTCGGAAGAATTTAATTGAACGTTTTCGAACTTCTTTGGCCCTCGCTCCCCTTGGCTGTGGGAGCGCGTCGTGTGACGATTCTGTAGAATTAAGCTTGATTTATGTCCCTCCCATAGACGTCATTCATTTCTGACGTCGTCATCAAACCTTCTGAAACATTCGGCAAACGGCCCTAACTGAGCGTCAACCGTAAGCAACCGTGAGCATGCGTGCGTCGGGGAAGATATTCTACCAAGACTCTGGTCGCCAGGCCGTCAGTAGCATCAGCGGACATCTTTCGGCTCTTCGCGGTTTCTCTTTGCAAACCAAACTGTTTGACCCTGCGAAGCCATTTCCCGAAGCTCACCAGACATGCGCAATTAACCATCCGTGCACCGTACGTTGGAGGGGGGAGGCGAGGAGGTGGGGAGGTAGATTACTACAGCGGGCCAACCTACCTTGAATGTTTGCAATTTCGGGCCACACGAACCATTCTCGGTCAAGATCGGTCAAGATCGGGGCAAGATCGACCACCACCAGCCCGATCTTCTCCCTTCCTCGCCCTGCCGCGTGTCTGTTGCGCAGAACGCATTTCGCTCCAAGGCAAAGGATTGTTTGCGCATGCTGTTGTGTGGCTGGTGCCGCACCACCACCGGCCAAGGGGCAAAGCAGTTAAGCATCGACCACGTCTCTCGTTTGTTTGTCTCGTTGTCCGCGGAAGCGCTGACACTGAAGCTGGCCGGGACGGAACCGTTGTGCGCGGATCAGTTGTTCGGTGAATGCTGGGTGCGCTTGTACCGCCGTGTGGACGCAAATCAGAACAGCAAAGAAGCAGAAATAAAACGGCAGAAAAAAAAGAAACAGGCGCCGTTGTATGTGCCGTAGGGGCCAGTCTGCTTCCGCGATCGGGATCTGCGGGATTCGATCTCCTTCCATCGCTGGAATGCGTTTCCGCTCGCCGTCGGTGTAGTGTTCGACAATAATCGAAGAAAAAGCTCTGTTGAGCTCGTGATCTCATACAATCGGAAATATAGAATCTAATTAGCGCCGAGCGTGTGGGTGTGGGGGAAGGGCGAGTGTCTTCCCCTTTATATAGGGCTTGGACGAGAGACTCTTTCGGGTTTTTTTTGCGTAATTTGTGGTGATCGTTCGTGTAAATATTATCCCCCCCCAAATCAAACAGGGACGCACTCGTGGTGTCCCTGGTCTGGTCCTACACAAATCCGCATCCAAACGTTGGTTGGTGTGCTAGCAGTGTTGTAGAATAGTGCGACTAACAACGTTCTGTAGCTCCTCGGCACCTTCTAACACTGCATCACTCACAGTACCAATCGTTCAATCAGCCGTTCGTCTCTAGCGCTAACGTGACAACAAATATTGGGAAAGGATTCTTTTTGCTGTTGCTTATTTCGTGGTTACTTTTTTGTTTTTTTGTTTTGTTCGGTGTTCTGTACGACACATGGATTGATGTTAAAAATAACATAGTGCGAAAATGTTGGAAATCATGCACTCTACACACGCGCGCCTCACTGTCAGGTGGGTGCGGTTGTGTAGGACAGTGCATAGAAGAAAACACAATAGCTAATCCGACGGCAGGATGGGGGAATCGAAACACATTAGCAATTTTCACCGTCGGAACGTCGATAGTGGATAGTGTTTTCGAGTGTTTATAGGATCGATTTTTTTAAAATCGTTTTGTTACCTTTTTATGACGTCATGTGCTTGCTGGCAATGCGTCAGTAAAAGCGGCGCATACCGAATTTTATTCTTCTCCCCCTGGTCGCACACGTGGAGTATTCGCACTAGAAACATATGGTCGAACAGTGAAAGAAGGGGCACGTCCTTGCTCGTGAGGGTACGTTCGTCACCGTTGACAGGTTGGCAAGGACGCTGCGTTGTTAACAGCAGGACGGTGGTCAAAAGACGTTAGCTGCACCCCGTTGTGATAAATCAACGTTCAATTAAATCGACGCATCGCGGCATGTATTGTTGTGTGTCCGCGTGTGGCCCGTGCATCATCCGGTTTTATTTTCGCTCCCCTGCGTATTATCACAAAGCGTTCCGTGTCCGCGCAAACAGCAAAACGGGTGGTGTCCCTACCAGCTGATTTGCTGGCTGCCAGTTAATGAAAGTGGCGCGCGCGGGCGGGTGCATCAGAATGAGAAGCACACACGACGGCGCCTTACGGTGAATGATATTTTTAATCCACAAGTGGTGGCGTCGATCCATCCATCCCCCAACCCGGCCAAAGGGGTTTGTCTAGACGCTGTTCGTGATGAGCGGACAGCTTTTAAAAGGCGCAAGGCCATTGTGGCATATGTTGGAGCAGGAGAGGGTGTTAGGGTGGATGCCCATTGCTAATTATTCGATTGTCGTGCGACACTCTGCTGTGTTTTCATACGTATCAAGGAAATGTGTTTTAGGTAGAGCGGGGGGGAAAGGTTAGTACAACAGTGGCCAATGGGAAAGAAACTTTCCGAAACAAAAAACCTTCATGGTGATTTACGAGGACGATCTTAATGGCAGCAGGTCGTTGCTCTTATTTTAGAGCATTGAATGTACCGATCTGAAGCTGCCGCTTTATAGAGATGTACTTTTAGGAGAGTTCCCCAGAGGTAATTCCCCAAGAAGAGACATGCCTTATTAGACGAGCTCAGCCAAGGCAGTGCCGTAAGATCTCAACTCGTACGCAAAGCAGCATTCGATAACGCTTGGCTGATTATCTGTGCTAAAGATGGGACCACCGGGTACTATTATGTCCGTGGAAGCTAAAATGCCAACCGTTCCGCTGTCAACGTACTGGTCAAACATTACTCAGGAACACGAGAAGTTGTAAAATGTTGTGACATTTTCCTTTCTTGGCACCGGCGACACGATGTGTGTGGCGGTGGCGGTAAATTGAAAACGAGTCCCGACATTCATTAGACGGCATCAATTAGCGTCCGCTCTGTACGAAACAAACACCAGGACCGACTACCATTACAGTAGTGGATCAGATTGTGGTGTAGTGGTGGGCAGAAAATAAACTTGTTGTCAGTGTTAGCGGCTGGTAGACGGCCGTCAGCAGCATGCAAACTATTGTGTCCGTTTGGTGCCCATCGTAGCGGAGCATCGAAGTGTTTGGTCGCGTACTAAAATGGCAATTTAGAGTTCCGATATTTTCCGATCATACAATCTAATAGACACCGTGTACATACATACTCATTGCGCGCTGTGTCGCGTGTTCAGAGCCCCAGTCCAGTGCACATGTTTCGGCTAATTCCTTCTTCTCTAGTAGTGGTAGTAGTGGTGGTGTGCGTACTAATCTGTAACCCAGCTGGTAACTGCCTGTGCGATGGATCCCGGCATTGGGACCTGGAACAGTCTCAGCCGCTTTGGAAGCGGCATCAGCTTGTCGGATGGCGAGCAAAGCCAGCACAATATCAGCAATGCGTCCATGCTCACCAGTTCCGCCTGCTCCAGTGCGAGTAGCCTCAGCCAGGACAGCAGCTGCTGTCTGGGGTCCTGCTCCGAACCGGACGGCAACAGTGGTGGAGGCTTGAGAAGCAAAATCTGAAAGTATCTACACATTATGCACACTCAGCACCACACACACACAAACACACCACCCAGAGCTTTACCTCGCCCATGATTCGCGCGCATACCGTCACGAACTCTGTGCCCCCCGTTACTGTTGTGTCGTGTGTTTGTTGTGCGTGTTCCTCACCCTAATGCATGTATATGTGGCATTTGCTTCATCGCAGTTTACACACGGAAGTGACGAACTGATTCTGCTCACCTTGCCATCTGCACACACGAATCGAACACAACACCAATAAGTAAAGCATCGTCTACCCTGCTCGGTGAGTCTGCGATCTGTTTGGTCTAATGTCTCTACCCTGGTCTTTATCTACCCTGTTTTGCCACCGTGTGGACCGTGCCTACAGTGTGTTATGTGAATCCAAACTTTAAGAAAATTAGTAACCATAAGAAACGCTCCAACTATGGCTGCAGGCGGCGCTGGTTTGCCGGCCGGGAGCCATGGCCCACGTTGCATTTCTACTCGAACTATGCCGGCCGGCTGGTTCTCGGTGCCGGCTATCACGATTTCTTCAACACCGAAACGTACCCGCTGGAAAGCATAAAGGAGTTTGAGGCAATCTCAAGCGCCTGGAAGCAGCATCTGGCGGAGCTGCTTAAGAAAGGTTTGCCGCGGAGTGTGACAATAAGAAGGGGGGATTTTCCTTGTATTTCATACCATTTCCCGTGTCAATATATCTTCGCATCAAGCATTAACGTTTTCCAATGGTACTAATTATTGCTCCCCATTTTGCTTTACGTTTTACTTCGCAGAGGAAGATGAGTCACAGATATTTGTCAAGTTCTTCCGATTTCATAAGTGCTACGATCTGGTACCGACCTCGGCCAAGCTGGTCGTGTTCGACACGCAGCTGCTGGTGAAGAAGGCGTTCTACGCGCTCGTCTACAACGGCGTCCGGGCGGCACCGTTGTGGGACTCGAAGCGCCAAGAGTTTGTCGGCATGCTAACGATCACCGATTTCATCAAGATTCTAAAAATGTATTACAAATCCCCGAACGCATCGATGGACGAGCTCGAGGAGCACAAGCTGGACACTTGGCGAAGTACGTACCGGGTGCGATCGGCGTACGATCGCTGAATCTGCTTAACACAATGATCTAACTGCGCATATCGCTTTCGCGCGTTCTAATTGCAGAAGTGCTACTGGAGGACGTGAAGAAGCTCGTTAGCATCGGTCCAGATGCGTCGCTGTACGATGCCATCAAGATGCTGGTGCACAACCGCATCCATCGGCTGCCTGTGATTGATCCGGTCACCGGCAACGTGCTGTACATATTGACTCACAAGCGGATACTTAGATTCCTATTTTTATATGTAAGTAGCGTGCATTGCCAGCGGCTTCCAAGGCTATGCAACATAACACTGTACGGTACGTTTTTCGTTGCAGATTAACGAACTACCAAAGCCATCGTACATGCAGAAAACGCTCCGAGAGATACGCATTGGCAGTTACAATAACATCGAAACGGCCACGGAAGATACCAGCATCATAACGGCGTTGCACAAGTTCGTGGATAGGCGCGTATCCGCCCTGCCGATGGTGGACTCCGAGGGACGCTTGACGGACATTTACGCCAAGTTTGATGTCATTGTGAGTTGTTTTTACTGTGTGACTCCGTGAGGAACAACCAATCGTTAATAACCGCACCGTTTTTTTAGAACTTGGCTGCGGAAAAAACGTACAACGATCTAGATGTGTCCCTGAAGAAGGCGAACGAACATCGAAACGCGTGGTTCGAGGGTGTGCATCACTGCTCGTTGGACGAGACGCTCTACACCATTATGGAGCGTATCGTGCGCGTCGAAGTGCATCGGTTGGTGGTGGTGGACGAGCTGAAGAAGGTGATCGGTATCATCTCACTGTCCGACATTCTGCTCTACCTGGTGCTGCGCCCGAGCGGTGACGGTATTGGCGACTCGGAGTCGCTCCGTGCGACCGATCCGAAGCTGATGAAACCGGCCTCACCGGGCAGCAGCGGCAAACTGCACGCGACGAAACGCGACAGCAGCAACGAAAGCATCGAGGAGGAGAAAGAAACCACCGAGGAGGATGCGGCCGTAGCGGAGGACGCTGCCCACAAGACTGAAACCGTCACGCCACCGGACGAGAGCGCGGAAAAGGACGAAACGGTGGAACAGCAGGCAGCTTTGGAACGGCGTGACGATTCCGTCCCGGAGCTGGCGGCAGAAGAGTTGGCGGAGGAGGCGAAGGAAGACGATACGGCATCGACGCCGGTCGATCGCAGCAGTGCCAATGATTCTCCCGTTGCGCAGGAAATGCTCGCCACCGACGTACCGCTGCAGTCCGTCCAGCGGGAGGTGGGATTAGTTAGTGAGTAAGCAGGCAGCAACACCCGGGGTGCGGTGCAACCACAACCACACGCACGTTCGAAGACGTTCCATTGAGAGTGTGTTTTACTTTTTGAGACACGGGAAAGGCGGAAGTAGTGGATCGAACGGATTCCCTTCTCGCTTTCCGTTTTACGGAAAACGGAGTAGTTGCGTGCTTGTTTTGCTACCTATATCTTCTCCTTTTTTTTCCTGCATGTGTGTGATATCGGGTCGCCCCGCGTGTTTCCAATTATAGTGGAAAACCGGTGCGCGACACCGACGTAAGAAATGGTGGCGAAGGACAAATTGAAAGAAAAAACAAGATGGTCGGATACACTAGTGAGAAGCTGGTCGTCGGCGGATTAGTTAGGACGGGAGAGAGACTGTACGATGGTACGATAAATCGTTGTAAAGATATAGCTGTAAGTACAAACAAATAGCAAACAAATCCCAATCAAAAAAAAAAAAGCTTCAGCTGTGTGCGGTAGAGAAAGTGAGCGCAAAAAAGCATTAGAAAGCATGCGTAGAAATACGTTTTGGCAGAACTTAAAAACAAGCAAATCTGCAACCACCACTATTCAACTATTGACATTTTTGCAACGCCAGACAAACAAAAAACAAACCAAACATTCGCTTCGGCTGTAGTAGAGAGTGAGAGGTGGTGTCATGTGCTATAGTACTTTTTTCCTTACCAATATTCTCCTATCCAGTAGAGAGAGGGAGAGAGACAGAGAGAGCACACGATTGAAGCATAGTAGAATAACTAATCGAGCAAGAAACGTACCGGCGGTGTAAGCAGCAAACACGCCGCACTAGCTACCGATTATCTCATTACAGTTCATAAACAGTTGTTCTTTTCACACAAGCCCACACCGAAAAGTTAGTCATCCTTCCTTAGGGTTGGGATGTGTTTTTGTTGATCTGTTTTTGGCTTTATTAAAAAAAAAAGGGAATAGTTTCATACATTTTACAAATCCAACGATTGAAAGGAAAGATAAAATGTGCAATGGGGAAGTGTGTTACAGTAATAGAACCAAATTCAGAAGGAATCATGATTGTGCAGTGAGTTGTAGGTGTCGGTCGCCACCTTCGCCTTCGCGTTCCATTCCCACAGGTTTGGCGAATGTTCAGGTTGTAAGGGAGTTCAGTTCTATGTTGCCTAATTGGTACCGACCCGTAAACACTCTCCCCCTCGTAATGTTATGGAAAGGGAAACGCGACTTGGCTTCAAACACTATGCGTGACTTAATGTACTCTGGAGTGTAGTGTGTAGCAGTAACTGGCGTTCTCGTCGCGTTCACATGCGTGCGAAGAGAGCGAGTGTTAAGAACGCAGGAACGAAACAAGCGAAACGTTATAGAATGCGATAACCAAACTTATTTGATAATAATTTAAAAAATTGTAGTATATAGAGCAAGTAAACTATGCTGAGTAAGGGAAAGGATTGCAACAGAGTTTAAAAAAAAGGATAAAAGAGATGGATGATAGTAAGAATGGAAAGAGATAAGAAAAACAAAAACTACAACCACAAAAATTGTGTATAGATAGGTTTACCTAGGAAAGAGAAAAGAGAGTAATGAAGATGAAAAAAAAACTATAGAGAAGCTAGCTTATATATACAAGAACAGTTGATACAAAACGCGCGCACTACACAGCAATGAGATGGAATGATGGAACTGATGCAATACACAGGCAAATAATGATCGGTTGGATCCGTTTAGGGGGAAATGTTAGCTTTCGAAGGCGAACAGAAAACCGATTGCAATGAACTGCAGGAGCGAATGCGTTTTCGAATATGTAGAGTTTTGTTTCGTTGTTTCTTTTTTTTTGTTTTATTACTCTACCGATCTTATTTCGGCTCTATTTACAGAGAGGAAGCAAAAAATCACACACACACTCAGGCGTGATCGTGTTAGACGATCAAATGGTCTGGTAAATTCGTGCGAAACGTTTTGGCCACATTTGGGTGATATGAAGGGTTTTGCAAAGAAAACGTTCCCATCGTTTCTTCAGTAATGCTTCTTCACTCCATCGGGAACCGATAAGGATAAGAATTGCAATCCGCTCTGCTCGTGTACCTTCAAGCGCTTGTTTTCCAGTGTGCGTAGGGGAGAAACCAATTTTTTCCTCCCCGCATTAAATAATAGTGGATGAAAAGGAAGAAGCAAATGCGGGTGGCGCACCCGCCGATGTTATCTCGCTGTGTTTGGTGAACTCGGATCGAGGTAGAAATGTTTGTGAAGATGAGGAAAACTCCCCGCAAAAGACGACGGGACAGGAGAGAACCTATTATGAAGTGAACAAGGAAAAATGTGTATAGCGCATACTAACAAAAAAAAACCCCCACACACACACACACAGAACAGAAAGTTACGTTGTTTCGCTAAGATAACTAAAACCTAATCGGAACGTTAAATCGCGATAAAACATTTAAAAAAAAACACGATAGCTCATGTAAATGCATAGTGTGTATCGGTATCGAATTTGAACATGATGATAAAACCTCCCGTAACATGATCATGATGAAGGATGGATGAAGCAAGCGATCGCGTGTGGTAAGTTAATCGATCGTTATTTAATACTTGTTGTGTGACGTTTTTGTGGTGGTGGTGGTGGTTTGCATGAATTTTATTCGTGTTGCGCTTAGTGATTCATTTGGGAAGCGTGTTTCGTTTACATCTTCAGTGAGGTTCATGAATTTTTAAAGCTTCAGGGCTTCACTGTTGAATGCTACCTGTAAGGAGTAATATACAAAACACAAATGTTTAAAGTTATGTATTTTTTTGAGATTTATAAATCTTTGATGGGCTCGAAGATTCTTTCAATTATAATGAATCTTTGAGGGCTTTTCAATGGTAGAAGAAATCTTCAGAAGGAATCTAGGAATGTTCTCTTATCTGAACAATTAATCCAATTCAATCACCTTAAAGATTCATTCCGATCAATGATCCTGAATCAGCACGACTCTTTTGAATGGTTTTCTTTCTTTCATCAAATAAAGCGAAACCTTTCTGTGTAGTATAACGATTCTTTTATAACATTTTATTTGTCTTCCATTGAAAACACCTTCCAAATACCTATCGGTCACTTAGAACAGTGACGCCTGGAAGTGGTAACGGTCGGGTGTAAACAATCGTCTTCTCTCAATCTCCTACGGGTGATTTGATGGGGGGTCTCCCTTTCACGGGTAAGGATGCGTGGTTATAGGGGTCGTTGGAACGTAGAAGGAACTTATTACGGTAGTACAGGAAGCCGTGTTAGTAGGGCGGAGATCCGATTGGGGTCTTCAATCGGTGGGTGGATAGGATGCGGTTGCGTTAGCTTTCGCCGTTTCAAGGCTGCGGGTAAAAGGGAAATCGACAATGTACAGGTTAGTATGGATCCCCTCTAGCTCCTACGGATGGTTAGCAGTGTTGGCATGAAAGATGAAATTAAATGCAATAAATTAATCTCGGATCGGATTCTCTCTCCCCCGTCCTTCCCATCACAACTCATCGTGATTATTGTCCTCTTCGTGGTGTTGTTGTGTTGTGTGCCGTGGCATTTCGACCGTTTCGACCGTCCCACGGACCCGTTGTTCCGGTAGCTGGGAGGACCCATTGCGGAAACGGGCCGGCACAAACGTGACCGTGCCGGATGCACTGTGCACCGAGTTGTGTTCGTTCGGTGTTTGCGTGTTTGCCGACGGATCCGGACTGGTGAGTGTAATGCGTGACGATGGTGTCGGTGTCGCATCCTCGCTTCGGTGTGTACCCGTGTAGTTAACCGTGTAGTTTTTGCGTGCATGCGTGTGTGGAGTGTTCATGTGGGTTGGAAAAGTGGAACAGAAAACAAAATGGGTATGTTGTAACGAATTGGCCGTAATGTAACGTAGCAGCTACGGTCTTAACGTGCGTCTAGCTTCTAAACCCTCACAACTGTACCACCCTTCTCTCCGCTTCTCTCGTTGCAGTCTGCCGTCTAAGCGGCCTCCATCCCCCTCCCCATAATTACCTATCCCGTGCCTGGATCTCCGAGCTGACCGTCACACCGCGCGGCTTGCGGAAGTCACATTCCACCGCGAACGCGGCATCACCGGGCGTAACAATGTCCGGATCGTGCTGGACGACCACGATGTTCGAGTACACCTCACCGTTGTTGACCGTTTGGCACTGGTCGAGATTGAACTTCATCTCCAGCGTGCGGCCGGCCCGTTCCGGTTTCACGAAGCACGGTTGCGTTTGCTTGTAGTAGCTGCCCCGCGTGTACATCACGCCCTGGAAGTCTTCCTCCGTCTTCAGCTCGATGCGCATCGAGTCGGCACCGCACCGTAGGTTCACCTTCTGCAGGCCCTGCGTGGAAGCGTCTATCTTGAACTGATCACCCAAATCCTGCTCGAAAAGGCTCTCTGCAAAATGGAAGGAAATGATGGTAAAGTTTGTTAGAGGAAGAGTAAGATCAGTACAGAAGGTGCTCTTGAAGCCAAGAATGATCGACGAGCTTTCGTTGGAGTGAATGTGAAAAAGAAGATCGCCGTAGAGATCGCATTAGACTTGAGAATTATGTTGGATCATCAAGGATCGGTAAAAAGAGAATGATCAAAAGACACATATCTAAAGAATTGTTCCACAGTTTTGCTAGTGAAATCTTTTACTAACGCTACAGCTAAAAATCTGAAGAATACTGACAATGAAGGTGTGAAGATCAGATACTGCAACAGGTATACGAAGGAAGTCGATAGTGGTCTACTGTTATGCTAGATATTCTACGATATGTGGATGTCCGAAGAGTGAAGAATTGTCTGTCGTGAGATCATGACTTTTATACTTGATCGATTACATGGTCCATCGCCTGTCTGAGAGAGAGAATAGCTCGAAGTGCTTCGAAGTCAGTTTGGGACAGATGAGGCCCAAACGAAATACCAAATAGTGCTAGAACTTCTTACACTTTCAAGATTATTGTTCGTTTGTATGAGATGGTGTTGGTTATCGCACTTGGATTTCAAGTGTGGAAAGCAAAAGTGATCGTAAACTTGGCGTCTCGTCACCTTTAGTTGTGGATCGTTTTGTTAGAACAGGATAAAAGTTTAGAAGCCACACGAATATTCCATCACAAATCCATCTTTGTGTATTTCAGTACAAAAGATCCCACCTGAACTGAGCTACTTTTTTGATCTTCATAAACATTTCCCCAAAAACCCCCGGGCGGCGGATCGATTTTACAGCACCACCGAATGCACAGCGCCACTGCTAAGATCGCAATACACACCGAGCACCAACACATGCGAGAAAGTGAATCGTGTATAACCGGTTCCAGGTGGATGATTCTCTTCTTCATCTCGCACACCGGTGTAACCAACCAACAACCGGACGGACAAGACGGGGTCCCCAAGCGCGGTGCCTGTGCGTACACAAAGCTGAAGACGTTCCACCACACTGATGACGTGCAGCGAGAGAGAGAACCCGTTACGCGCTGACGTTGCGTGTGTTTCAACCGCAACCGTGAGTCATCCGCCGGGAAAATGGGAACTTAAAAACGATGGACAATCTTTTACTCTTATAAAAAAAAAAGAACTGCAGTACAATAACGTAAACTTTTGTAACATTTTGTTGCAGATCGCACACAACAGCACACCGGCGGCACTGACCTTCGGGTTTGTTATCCTCCTTTTTGGCAAGCGCACTGTAATAGGATGGTAGCAGCAACACCAGACAACACTGGAGCAAAATGGTCGTACTTTTGGCCATTATTTGAATGCAGGTACCACGTCAAAGCGATCAACTTTTATCACCTCACTAACAGCACTTAAACTTCTCTCGCCGTAGGAATCTTTCGGAACGTTCGCTTCGAACACTTGCTTGGACGATCTGCCTGTTGTTAGCCGATCGACGTTCGCTGACTGAGTACGAACTTAACCGTCCAGCACCGGACGCTATATATGAGCGCGTGTAGTGGTGTGAGCATTATGTTGCTCACTCGCCTATCTCCCCCACCCTAAAAACGCGCGGTGGAGATCGTCACGACCGATCGTTCCACGCCCGATTCGTTCCATTCGCCCGGTCGGTCGGTGGAGAACACGTGGAAGTTCGGCTCGAGCGTACCAGCATATTCGGACCGACAGACACAAGCGGCAGAATAGGACGAGAGGACACTTCCTGCGTGCACATTGCGTGCCCGCACCGAAAGGGAAGTTCGATTGCAGTCCGTGACTACAGCTTACGTAACGTGCGCACACGATAGGGCACGGAAGGATTCCACCACGGGCCAACTGCAAAACTGCCGCCCGTGCCAATGCGTTTCCTGCCACAAATATGCACTCCACCGCAGCAGGTGCCATTTGTGTGGTCGGTGGACTTGGGGTGGAAAGAAAACCGAATGTGTGTGTGTCGATGAAATGAGAAGAATGGCACTCATTTATGGAATGCCACCGCAGGTTTCATTTGTAGCAGGGTGTTTCAACGAAGGGGGGAAAAAAGGGCTGTTGGGTGCTTTTTTAATAGCAACAAAAAAAAAAGGCGAACCACTTCCCCAACCGATTACAAACCGCCGACCGTCTTATCGGGCAACGATCGTGTGGGGTTTGGTTGGTTTTTTTCCGATTTCCGCGAACCATACCAAAACCATTTCCCGTTTTTCAACCAGCGGGTGTGTGTGTGGTGTGTAGGGTGGTGGTAATTAGGATTTCCTAATGGTAAACAGTGGTAAACGCCACCTATCCTTCACCTGCCTCTCGCTACCCGCTGGCTCATTCGGATGCATAATTTGCTGTTTACAATTAACCACCTTCCTGTCTCGCACATCGTCCCGCGTTGCAATGCGCCTTTCCTGTCGCATACAGAGAGAGAGAGGCGGTAACGACACTCCCTTTGCTGCCTTCGGATGCGCTTGCTAGCGGTTGTTGTACATCATGGCACGTGATATTGCACGTGTTTTGCTGCGCGTTTACATACGCTACATGCGATGAGTGTGTATGAAGATGTGTAAAAATTTATGGCGAAGAAAAACGACAAACTATTGAGTTTATCTTCAGGGGTTTTTTTTTTCGTACAGCACAAGTAAGAGAATTAGGTTAGTAAAGGTAGAGATTAGTGTTGTTTTCGTGCGTACTGTTGGGGCTACCACACTTGACAGATCACAGTACACAACCTCTGTGTTGATCCCACCATTATGTTGGATCCATTTTAAACTATCAATTAGTTGAATGATTGGCAGTTTTGTTATCAGACAGCCAAAACAGAGAGAAAACAAAATGTTATCCTGGAAGTGTTAAGTAAAAAGCTCTTCTTCTCTTGTCTAGAGTTGTCGAATGATCAAGTAGGAGTTAGATCCTGTTGAAATTATAGTGGATAGCATCGAGGTAGCCAAGATAATTTTTCCACCATCCTGCAGCTTTTCAAAGATAAAATCTAGTGTCGGGTGAATCGAATGAAAATTGCAAAGAATCATCACCCTTGTAAAATGGCCTCTACCTATGACCAGTCGGATCAGTTGTCTAAAAATGGGTCCCATATACCATTCCGGTTAAGGGTCCTGCAAGGGCCATGATCCGCCACTGCTCTGAGCATTCGTGAGCCATGATTCGAATGACTCCTCACTAAAGATTCATATGAATGACTGTTCTCAAAATATTCATTAAGCACAACACTGATAAAATCGATTATATTCGGTGCTTTCTCTCTACTGACTAGTTGGACTACTTGGATGAGTATGATTCAGCCTCATGCATCCTCAAATCATCGTAGATTCATTAATTCATTGATCTTAAAGAAATAGTGATACGTAGAAGAATATTTATTGGAAATTTGGAACAGTGGAACAGTGGAAAGCCACTCATGATTTGAACGAATCCCCGCGAAAGAGTCAAACGAATGACGGCTTGCAAAAGATTCATTAATCATAACGCTACACCTGACTGACATCCATCGTGTCGGAAGGCATAACCGTTTTCATCTGTGCAATGCTTATGAAAGGTGCAAAAGATTATATCTTTTAGGCTCTCTACATGCTCCACTTCAAGCTGAAAAGGATCGAGAACAAGTGGTATCAACCGCTAAGCGGATATCCTAACCTGTGGAGACACAATTCAACGTGCAACAAACATTGTAATTCGACGTGGTGTCTTAATAATGTACAGTCCTAAAGTAACCGTTTACTCCTATTGGTATGAAAACGTCTTCCATCTTATTACCTCGTTCGATAATAACAGCTATCCGTCGGCTGATAGTGAAAGGGGCGGAGGGTGCTTTAAGCAGCGAATCCCCATCATAATGTTTCGCTTCAGTTCAGTTCAGTTCGCTTCAGTTCACTTGCACTTGGACTTGGGAACAAAAAAAGAAGTCGAGCGAAACAAGGCGAAGAAGCACAATAAAAAAAAAAAAAAACATCCCCGGATCGGTACATTTCCCTGAACTGCCCCTTAAATAAACGCGATGATCGAATAATGAGAACATTGGTTTAACATGCAATCATAGCTCTTTGTGTTTTCATTGCCACTCTTCCTCGTGGAATTGCGCAACCCACCGGGTGGCGCCAGTTATGTCACTTGCCGGGAAATGGGGTTTGAAACCGCATTGCTGTATGTGCCATTGTACCGGAACGCACCGATAATAAGTACGATCGAGTAACGATCGGCAGTAATGGCAGTCTGGTTTTTATTGTATCTATTTAGCACTAATCTCCTGCCATCTTCTCCCGCACCGGTTTCGTTTTCTGCGCCAATCAATCAAACCGGCTCATTTATCATCCGGACGCGCCGTCCTGTTACTTCCTTATCGACAGAAAAAACCAGTTCCGCTCGGCAAAATGTGGGCTACTAGTGCGAAAGTAAGCTGGAAGCTGTGGCTGGTGGCTGGTTGGTTCGCATTAGCCGGAAGATAAGCCGTGATGTTACGTCAGGGGAGAAAAACTGGTTCGCGTGTGTTTACGGCGGAAAAACTCACTTTCCCTGTCCCGTACGCACCGAAAATGAAGTAAGTCAGTAAGTCAGCCAGTTGGTTTCGTTGCACCACCAGGTAGATCTGAGTAGTGAATCGGAAAATCGGCCCATTGGCAGCTGCAGTACACACACGCACGCGCGTATGCGGTAGATGGAAGAAAATGTTTCCTGGCATTATGTAAAATTGTAGTGGAATTGATGGAAAAGTAATACATGGTTTTGGTGAAATAAATAAGGGGCATTTATTAGCTGTGTTCGAAACCATCTTCTGGAAAACCCACAAATAAATGATTACATCTTCCGGAGAGGAAATCCTTCTAAAAAAACCCACATAAAATTATAAGAAAAAATGTTGAAAAACCCCCCTTGCGGAACCAAAAGATCCGAAGAACCAGACAATAACTATTCCAAATACTCACGGACTTGTGACCCCCTCATGGTAGTCAGCTACTGGAAAAAAACTGGAAAATTGCCTTAAAATCACGTTAAAACTACCTAGGAATGCGTGGAAATTTGCCCCGTAGCAAGGACCACTAATAAGAAATCTAAAAAAAAAAACACCTAAAAAAAGGTAAATCTGTTTGAGAAATGACTGATAAACTCCGAAAAATACGTTTTAAAGCTCATAGAAAATTTCCCTGTTAAAACGTCTTCGCAACTGTCCATAAATCCGTTGAAAAACAGTAAGAAAATCCGCCATTAACAATAAAGAATTCTGTGTTGGAACCCCTGTAGGAAAAATGGGCTTAAAACCCCTGTAAAAAGTTACCAAAATCCGGAGAAAAACTGTTTGTAATCCCTGCAAAATTACTCAAAACCCTATGACAAATTCCCCTTGACAACCCATGGGAAAAACAAAACTTCAAAACGAAATCCACCATCTTGATCGTGTGCGGAAAGAAAAGAAAGCGAAACGGACCGACAACCGAGAAAAAAAGTCACCGCACTAACTGGACCTGAGAAATGCGATGCATTAGCCTGCACGGGTAACGGGAGAGCATGCAAAATGGAGGCACACACTGATCGATTACCGGGCAGCACCCGAAACGAAATTATCAACAGGCTTAAAAAGCCAGTCGCAGTAACAGGAGAGCATCCAAATCTGGAGGCAACAATCCAACTCATCCCAGCGCGTTGAAGTTACGCACGCAGCCATAGCGTACCATAAAAACGGCAACGGCTGCGTACGTGCTACGCAGCCACTTTCGTCGCACAGTGGTTTGTCATCATAAAGATTGAGCTTTTTTTTTATTTTAATTCATTTTTAACAAAACGAAAAAATACAACTCCCTTTTTAAATGCACCTCACTCGGTTCGGTAAGATTTTATTCTGTTTATATCGTAATATAATCTTTGTGTTATGCGCGCACCTCGTGTCGCGCGTTTACAACGTGGCGTGTCTATGTGTGTTGGGTGTTTTACGTGTTGTTTCCGTTTTTGTGTCCCCCTCGCGCTCCGTTCACCTTTACATTCCCAACTGCACTTTCCTAATGCCTAACAAAATGCCTTCCGCGTTCTGTACAAATGGCCTGTGTTCCTCAACCTGAAATGTATCCTTATCGCTTACAACCTAAAAAATGCGGCTTCTGCTACGCATTTACTACTTTTTTAATCACTTTTTGCGCTTATCCATTACAAGTAACGCTACATACAAATGGGGTGGGAGGGGAGGATGGTCTATAAGAAGCGGAAATGAACGAGATGGGGGGCGCGTACCTGCTTGGTTGTTGTTGTTTTTGGTTTAATTGTATCCATTTGTTGTTACTTTTCGCTTTTAATCTATTTTTACAGAATAACTGCTAACACACACGGGTTATACCGGGTGTTGTTGGAAGTCTGTTCGTTTCAAAGAGAATTGTTGTTTGTGTACACTATGAAAATTTGCCCACAAGTTTTTTGCGTGTTTGCGTATTTTAGAAACAATTTTGTATAAAACAAGGTGCAAACAAACTGTACAACGAGCGAATGAATAAACAAAACCTTTGAAAAGCTTCTCCCAAACAATCAAATAAGCTCGCCAACTGCGATTCTTCTGCGAAAAAAAAAACAGGTGCGTTATATCCTTTGTACCCTTGGCAACCGCATGCTGTGTGTGAGGGGGGGGTTTCCCATTTCGCGCATAAAGCTCTCGCTCTATTTTGAATTTACTGCCTTTTTCTCGCACAAAAAAGGATCACCCCCCACCCCTCCCCCGCATAAAGGGGCCGTCCGCCCGCTCAACGGCTGGGATTAACATTTCTCATCGCGGTTGCTTAGGGGTTTACCGAGGAGCGGCAAATTTATGGCGAAAATTAGCGAATCACACGAACGTTTCTTCCCTACAAGCAATCAAATAATAAATGGATGCATCCTGCCATTCACCACCATATCCGGCCCTTTTCCCCTTTCCTTCCCGGACCCGGGCGGCTTTATCCTTTTTTTCAGTCCGTTTTTATCGAAGTGTATCGCAAACGATAAATTGTTATAATTTTGCTCTCATCCACCGTTCATCAAAACAAAGCCACGGCCGGTGGTGACCCTAAAGCTTTCTCTCTCTCTCTGTCTCTCTAACGATCTTGTGAGGATTGGTTTTAATGCCTGTCTACTGCCTCTGTTAACCCGGAACAAATCCGTCCCTTCTAGAGACAAGGGATCCGAAGATCCATCCCACCCGGGTGCGCGCACACGAAGCATAACGAAATTAACCTCATTCACAAAGTTCGATGTGTTCTCTGGCCGGGGCTGGTGTTATTGGTGGTGCATATGTCTGTCGTGTAGCTTTACTCTTACTTCCAGTGTGATAGGGAAAGGGATGAATCGCAATAAAAAAAAAAATAAAACAAAAGGGAAGTAACTGTTACGGGTGAAGTTGATTTAGCGTGTGGCTCTCGGTGTGCTTTCGATGGATTGTGTGATGGACAACCGTGATATAAAAACGGCACGATAAAGACAAACCCACGGGTTTTTTTTTTTGCTGGCGGTTGCGCTTACAGTTTTGCTATTCCGTTCGTTCCATTTCAAACCGGTGGGAATTTGTATGCTTCCTTGTGTGCTCCTTCACACACTCACTCGCAATTCTTTAATAGGGTAAGCTTCATTGTGAAATTGTGATTTTTCGTTAAAATTTCTTCTACAAACTGAAAAAAAGAGTGTGAAAAAATGCAATTTATAAGGGGAAAACCATATCACCAAACGCAAACTTTCTAAAATCTTCTTTTGCCCTTTAAACGATTAATTTTTATGGTTGGTAGTTTCAACTGTTTCAGGCATATTTAATTGTTGCTCTCTCGGTTTGTTACGTTCGCTTCCCCCTCTTTGCGCTACTTGTCATGCATGTGTTTTTACTCTCCTATCGTTCTATTTCATTTTGATATGATTTTGTTGTATTACTGTATGTGTGTGTGTGTGTGAGGGGTTTGTGTAATCTTTTTTTTTATACCACTATTTACTTGAGGTGTAACACAATTTTGCTGTGTTGCTGTGCTTGGGGCTTCTGTTATCTGTGCCTATCATATCTCTATTGCACTATGGTTTTATGAAATTGTATATTGCATTAGTTCAATGCTGTTTCCCCCTCCCCCCTCTCCCGCATACGCTTCCCCACTTTAACCCTTACCAGTGAAAATTCCTCCGTTGAACCCTTCTGTTACGGTAGCACAACACGGTGTGCATCTGTGGTGTAAAATATGACAGCCCTCGCGAAAGGTTTGAGGATCCACAACAAACAAAAAAAAACACTATATAAACAAAGTTTAAAACTAAACACTGCTAAATCGTTATCAGCTTTGCAAGCTGTGCTTTAAAAAAAAACGCCCAAACAAATATGCACGCGCATCGAGATCTCATCTACAACAACGGTGGATGCGCATCCGTATGGGTCCGTCTCTCTCGCTTTAGTAATGTTTTGTTTCTTTTTTTCCTGACTATACTTTCCTCTGGCACCCCCCGGGTTGCGTGCTTCACTTATAAAAAAAAAAACAATGACACACTGCTTTTGTACGGAAGTAACACATAATATGCATATATGTGCCATACAACGTAAAAATCTTCCCCCTCAACGACAGGATGTGCAAAACAAGTGCAAAAGCTCACGTCTTTAATCTTTGGTACGCTAATTCCCTCTAGCTGGCTGCTACTGCGTTGCGGGGGACAACACTTTCTTCACTGTTCGATACTTTTCCACAAAAAACAAAAAAAAATCATCATTCTTTGTGATAGTCGATCGTCCTCCTCCACACAATGACATCCGGGATTTTGGGGATTATAATAATATACAAAACAAATTGTAAATTTTAACTTTAAATCGGAGAAACTTAAATACAAGTGAAGAGAGATGTGTGTGTGTGTGTGAAAGAAACCCTAACCTGGATAGAAGGCTGCCTGGCCTATTCACATGTCCTATATGTTGCGCGTAGATGTACTACCACGCTAGAGGCTTATCAACTAAAACTGTACACCATGCGTTGCGTATTATGCGGGCGATCGTTCTCTTACTCTCTCTTTGTGTTTGTCGTCTGGATTGGGTTTGTTGTCGAAGAGAGCTTTATCAGAGCATTAAGCAGGACTGTGTTGTAGAACGGTGGTGCGCTTAATAGTTTATTCCTTGCTACCACGGACTGTGCTCGTTTGAGAAGTGACGGGATGTTCTGCAATGTGAAAGAGGAAAGAAAAGTAGAATATGTTAATAAAATGTGGCGATACTAATAATCTTAATAATATGACGAATAACAGCGGGTACTGGCAAGTCGTGTAGAGCAAGCTCAGGGAACTGTGTCATTTTTTAATGATCCTCTTGTCAGACCTTTATAGAACTCTCTAAACGACGCAGTGAGAGATCCCCCGTCATGGCGTCATGTCATAAGTCATGTCATCACGATGAGATCTTTTTAAATTGGAGAAGTTCTAGAAAAGAGAAGGGTTTGCTCAAAATTGAAATAGAGCGATGGAAAGGATGCGTTCAGCTGAAGGTTTAATGGCAGATCATTAAGAATTGCGACAGTATTTGGGGAAAAAAGCATGTGACGGTTAAGTAGTTTGATATAAGCTATTGTGCTTGCTGCGCACCAAACGACACTTGATAAACCCTGCAGCAAGGGTTTATGATACAATTTTATCATGGCGATTGTAGCATTACCACCAAACACCAAAGAATTGCTTGGCTTCAAAAGCCAAATGAGTTTGAGAGGAAGGAAAATGGGAACATACACATTCCTCCGCACCACAACCATTCGAAACATTCCTAATTTTTTTTTGCAAAATTTCTGTGTTATCTCCCCACTGCTGCTCCCCACAAACCAATTTCACACATGCCGGATTTAGAAAAAAAAAATAAATAACATAAACCCAAAGTCCGCAAAGCGGTTGCGGCTGCTAGCGTTTAAAAAGGGGCAAACTTTCGAACCACGGGCCGGAAATGTCGGTGAAGAAAATAACGATACAACCACACACACACTCACACATGGACGAGTTTCGACCCCATGAACCTGTGTGAAGCAAAAAGCTCACACGGAAGATGGATGAGTTGGAAAATTTATTCCTTGTGTGGTTTTACCCGTGCATGCAGCAGCGCAAAGTAAGTAATGCAAAAGGAAAGTGCTTTTAGTACGTATCAAACCATCGTACAATATGTGGAACCATCAACATCAAGTTTTAGTTTAGTTCCACACTCACAAGCTCAGCTCACATGTTGAACCTCGCCAAACGTACATCACCGAGTGGAGAGAACGTGACACGAATACGTCCGGGCAGATTAGAGAGAAGAAATGTGTATCCAAACTACGCTGTACGCTGCAATCTGGCAATGGAATGGAAAGGAATAATATTTGCACGGTTTGTGATCTGCGATACGATGGGTTGGTTCCACCCTGTGTGGTGCTATCCTTTTCGGCCCACAAGGCACTACCATTAACAGAGGCACTTCGTAAATAGTGAAGCAAACAGGAGTGTCCGAAGTGTGCGCTAGCACAGTGGCTAATTCGTGGCTTATTGGGCCAGCGGAGCACAGATGAATCATCCATAATCTCATCCGGAAAGGAAGGAAATGTTCACCCACGACGATTAACACCCATCACCATATAACGTGAACTGTACCAATTTACTGTTAATAATCATCAATTGCGTTCGATTGTTTTCATTACAGTGCTGTGAATCTGTTTTACCGCTGCGTGCATTATCAAACAATAGCTTCAACGTTCCTACGACGGTATCAACACAGAACTGTCCGGATCATGTAATGCAACATAATTGTGTATCCACACCACACCCGGGGGGGGGAGTGGGTTACGACTAGTCAAGTGAACAATTGTTCATTACCAACGTAATCCATCCCCCTGGCCACCGTCCCACCGCCCTGATAGAGCGTAATTTTAATCGTTTTCCAACCGACAGGATTATTTTTTCATTGTTTGCTCCACAAAATGACACTCGCTCAGGGTGAGGAGTTTTTGTACGATGATAATCAAGTTAGCGGCTCAATTCTCTGTTCGATTCCGATTCCGATTGCCAACAGCTTCCGCGCTTGCAATCTGGTGCGCTTCGCTAGCTTAGTAGTATTGATGATGGTCGACCACGGTTTGGGGTTAGATTGAGGTCTCTGGTAGTATTACATCACCGCATCCAGCAAAAGCCACGCTCAAATATGAATGTGTATCAACTTTTGAACCGCAAATAACGCTCCATTGTGTTTCGCGTATGTAATTGCATACATTTAGGCGTTTTTCAAACAGCGGGGTTTAAATAACACTAATGTCCGTAATTGTTGTACAAAAAGTGTTGTAAGCACAAAAGGGGCATGTTCATGTTGAGGACTTTTGCAGTAAACCAGGACCACCAAGCGGTTTTAATGACCAATAAGCAAGAGTTAATACGAATTTTGGCAAAATACGCCAGAAAGTATGCAATTGACATAACGCGAAACGATATTCAAAAGGGAATTGCTAGTTGAAATTGGATTTTATACGAAGTTTTTACACTACAAAATAGAGTTTTGAATCAAATAAACATAAACTAGGGATCTAAAAGGGCCTTTCACTATGTTGAAATAATTGTCAGCCACTGTGCTCTTTTAATATTAATGTTAACTGGATGAGTGAGTGTTACTGTTGACATTCTCGTGCGATGTGGACAAATGTTTGCCACAGTGTGACACTTTTTTTTAAATAAAGGCAACCACTTTTCATTACAAACTTTAATCGATTGACCCCGCGTACGAAGCGAACCGAACAACAATTAAGCTGTGGTTTTTAAACGTAAAGCAAAAAAAATGGCTGTAATTGTACACAATATTACACACTGTGATTGCATCCAGCATGGCAGCAGCAAACAATTAAAGCTTATATTTTCCACTCAATTGATACCGCGTGGTACAATCAGAATTCGCCCACGGTACTCTCCGCGAAGCCTAAGCTACAATTCAACGTTAAATCGTCCGTTAAAGGACGAATCGCCGTTCCGCACCGGAATCATAATTGCTAGCACGGCCCGGGTGGTATTTCGCACATGAACTCTTACCCCTGTTTCTTCTTGTTCCCGGCCTATCGTTGCGATTAAAAAGCGCTCTCATTAATTAACCATTCTAATTAGCAGGGAAAGCCATTTACATTTCCCGCCACAGCTTACCACCATCGCTACAAATCTGCTCATATCAGTGGGGGTTTTTTTCCCTCTCTCGTTGCTACATTTGTTACTTCGCCGGGAGAACAGTTCAGTCAGGCATTGAAATCCATCCTCCAGACGGCTGGGCAGCTACCTCCAATCTCTGTCGCATCCTTCCCACGATCTATAATGCCCCACCATCTGCTACCATTGCGGGTATTGCATATTCAGTAGATTTAACCGAAAGTTCAACCGAAGCATCAACTCCCACCGTCGCCGAAAAGGACATCCATTTAGAATGGAATTTAAACTAAAGGAGCCATCGCCCGGGCCCTTGATGATATGTTTTGAGCGTGTCTGGTTGGTGTGTGCATACGAGAGCAAACCTCCATCGTCATACGGAAAATGTCGCTGATGTAGGCTACTTATGCATGCCCGAATTTCACATTTCATCTACCCAGCTTACAACGCCTCACCGGATCAACCGGATGATTTCGCGCACATATCTCGCTGCGACAAGACAAATTTCGACGTCGGGATGTATTCTCCATCTCCGCGTATAATGACTTCCATTCTACCGAGCGAGCCGCGAGGGCTTTGTGCAGCATCGGCGCTCTCGCACACTACCGCACGCTCCCCAGACGCCAAATAGACGACCGTCAGCGGCTGATGGTTTCTGATGCGTTGGAATGATTATGCTAGAAAATGAAGAATAAGGTCACCAACGGTTCTGCCGCTTCTTGTCGGGAGCAGAGAACTGCAAAGCCCGATGTTTGCAGAGCGATATGAGACACGGAATGTTAGCATCAAAATGTATGAATGCATTGACGGTGACGATGGGATGGTCGCTTGCTAGGAGTTGGAGATCGTACCATGCCAGCCATTTCCTTCGAATGGAGTCTGCGAAAAGATAAACTTCTAATGTGGCTGCTGTGTGCGTACGTGGTATACGCATTTTGTTTTTTCAAAAACTCTTTGACATTTGCCCTTCCATTCCTTCCCATCACCTCTCGCCGTCTTCTTTCTTTCTTCAGTGCTGAAAAACAACAAAACCAGGAAGTGGTAGCAAACAAACTACACCCAGGCATTACATCAAGTCGAAATGTCACAGCAGAACACACACAGCTAACATCCACACGAAAATGGCACACCTCTCACCGTGCTGCTGCTGGAATTAGCCTTCCGGGTTTGGAGAGAGTGTGCTGCGAACGACAGCATTCATTCAGAACAGAGAAAGTCTTTCAAGCCAAATTTTACAACGAAACCAACGCTTGCAATCACCGCACGTTATCGTACCACCCACACAGACCCGACGAATGTCCTAAGGTCATGGGAGCTGGTTGAAAGGAACCGATGGCTAGAGGTGAGTGAATGATGATGCTGATGATGGTGCTCGATTAGGCCTACAGCGCACACATGCAGCTGGTAAACGATGCGACATCACACCACCCCCTACAAAGAATTGGGTGGTGGGAATATGATGTAAAGGAATGTGCTAGAACTTCCACCTTTGAGGCATAGTTTTGGAAGCTGTTAGTTACCGTAACATAAACGAACTTTTGCTATTATGATAAGCATCCTATGAGGCGGCAGGGATATCATGGAATTTACTGACCGGGGATACTGAATCTTATAAATTATTACGTTAGAAGAATGGTTATATTAAGCTGACTAGGTTTCACGTTTAGGATAACAGATGACAGATAAACTAAGAATAGTTTCCTATTCGAATAAATAAATAGCAAAAAAAAACTCAGCAGCCTGTTTAATTAACCGAAAGAAATACAACAGGATGATATGTCTAGCAGCAGCGCCATCTGTTGTTGCAAAGCGTATACTAATTGTAAAACGGAATACTGTTCCCAAGGGGATCAATCAATCTACGAACACCTTTCTACTACATTTTGCCTTATTAACTCTCCTTCTATGTTCATAACACCCGTCAAAAAGGTTGGATGAAAATATAATTGATTGCTCTGGGTTGCCTTACGCCTAAAAGTATGCATTCACGATGCGTTAAAAAGATCGCTACAAAATCACTGTAAACTAGCAACTTTACGACACAGTTGAACGTCGCCTAAGTGTTACTGCAATTTGATTCGAGTCGACGGTGCGTTTAGCACACTACTGTAAAGTCATTGCTCAATGCACGAAAGCCTGATATTCCGTCGTACCCGCATCCAAACACGTCGTAAACCTTCGACCTAGCAGCACCCGGCAAAACTTGCAAAGGCGGCCACCGTTCAAACGACGTGTTACAATGGCTGCAGGCATCTCAAATTCGCAAGCTGTCAACCAGTGTATACCGTAGTGGGGGTGGGGTCTGCCGGCCGGTCCCGGTCATACATTTGTCCCGTTGTCAACGGTATCATCCCGAGGGCGGCATCGAATAAATAGCGCATGTCCTTCTTCTCATTTTACCCTCGACGCGTACTGCAAACCAGCGGAGGTAGGAGCAAAAGTCGACCAGGGACAGGAAGCTTCACTCGGTGCACTTTGAGGGTGAAGTTTGATCCGTACGGAAACCCAAATCACCGAATGACCTGTAGCGTATACAGCGACAGGATGTAGAGTACACGTCGAAGTTCATCCAGAGGTTTTTTGGGGCAACGGGCAACGGGAATACAAACGGAAACGAGAGCGTACGATAGGATACGTGTGCACGTTGAAGAGCAGGTTTCGCGTGAGTGACGATACAATGCGACAGCCTTCCGGTGGTTCTCGGTATTTTGCCACTTTTCCTCCACGATCCCAACCAAGGATCGACCGTGGCAACAACCAACAGTAGCGGAAGCGCTAGGAGCAGCAGTACTATTGTGCCCAGCTTTCCCATGCCTACGGTGGGCGCACCATCAAAGGCGAAAGGTGCCAAGTTCATCGAGGCAAAGCATCGTTCAGCCTTGTAATTCTCGGTTTACTCGACTGGTTGCGCTCCAAAAAAGAAAAAAGGGTATTATAGCACACACGGACGACGGTGCGTATATGGGCTTAGTGCGAACCCCGGCCCAATCGATAAAAGGACCCATCCGTTCTGCAATGTTTGGTTTGGACGTGCACATGACAAAACGAAGATTTACAGCTCAATAACGTCCGAGACCCTTTGGGGTCGTATCTTATGTCCGATTCGAAAACAGTTGGGGAGAGCGCGAGAGAGGCCCCTCTGACCCGCACACAACTCTTCTCGATCCATCCGGGAGCATATTCTTGATGGGCCCTTTTTCTGGGATCTTTTGATTGTGTTTACAAATCTTCGTAGCAATTCATTTGCTGGCCTCCGGGGTTTGCCGACAGGAAGTCGTCGGCCGGCCGCGCGTGATCAAACGAACCGACGGCTCCGAGGGTTCCGATCCGAAAATATATCACTTTCCTCGCAACACTGCAAAACCAATTGGATTGATTAAAGCACTTTTCGATTGATAGGATATGAGATATGCGTGTTTCATCGCCCCTCAACTGTAGCGATCATAACAATCGTGCGTGGGAAGCTAAAGAAAGAAAGAAAAGGAGCGATTTGTTTTAAAAATATGAGAATTATTCACACAGCGTTGATAATGTTTAAGTAAAAAGGGCATCTTTTGAAAGTTTTGGTTCAACCAGCAACGAATGAAGAAGTGAAAAACAATAGACCAACAGCTGTTTGATGAACGTTTAAGAGAGGAAGTTCTTAAAGTTAAGACAACATTTAATGTTTCTTCAATTACTTGATGAAACATATTGCTCTGGCACTCTGCCATGACAACAACAAGACATTGTTGTCCTCGAAACGAATGAAAACCCAATCAATCGTATCTTAAGATTTCCTCCAATACTGCAAGGATAAGAGGCCAAAGACAGCGTACTCACCACGGATGAAGATGAAGGAAAAGAATGGAAAAAAATGATTACTTAACTTCCCGGGCACGACGACGTTCGGAATGTCACCTGAAGTGCCCCACTTTCCACAACTGATTACGGTAATCATCGGAAAACACACGTGCCCACACATCCACAGATCGATCTCTACCGCCACCCCAGGTGAACTTTGAAACCCCAATTTACCTGACTGTTCTTCACCTTCACAAGCTGATCGGGCGGGTTATTCTTACGGCAAATCCCGTACGAGTGTGCAAAAGAAACGATCCAAATCCAATTGAAGCACTCTCGAAGAAGGAAGGGCACATTATTTGCATATCTACGACGGGGTGGACAGGGTTCGGGTGGTGAGGCACATCACACGCCCTATCATTAGAAGGTTCAGTGATCCACACAGAGCCATGTGCCAATTTGGGACAAAGTGGAGCAGTTTCTGATGCTTTCAATTCAAAATTGCGCGCAAAACACAGTCACCGGCTTGGAATGGCAACGCACGCAAGTTGGAGGGAAAAGGAAAAAGATATCCCTAACTCCCTCAACTCCGAAAACAAGGGGACCCTTAAAAAAAAGGAAAGCCCGCCACCACCACCACCCCACAAGCCGGATACGAGAGTAAAGGTTTTACGATCTGTTTACGAATGCATAAATTACGGAGCAGACAAAGAATGCTTCATCGTCGACATCGTAGACGCACAAAACACAACCCCCACAACAGCAGATCATCCTCCCAGGGGGTGGACGGTGGGTGGTGGCATTTGTCCGCCAGCCATTTCAAGTTGGCAACAAAAATGGGGAAGGTTTATTGTTATAACAAATTTATATTTCTTTTTAAGCGGGAATACACACCCGTAAACAAATTTGTGTCAAGCTGCGACCACCGGTCTAGGCTTTTAAACTTTTACGAGTTCTTAAGCGAAATTGGATCATACGGGCCGATCATCTGCCTAGACTGGATAAAGCATTGTTCACCGTCCTTCATTTTGTACCATCCCGGTTGGTCGGCCATTTTTTAAACGAACGGGCCAGAATTTATCAATTTGTTTGTGCAGCTCTTATTCCCTTTTCGCTCGCCACTCACTTGGCTGATGTACGATTAAATTAAAGCAGGAACGTGCAAAATGTGTAGTTATTAATCGCTTTTTTGCATCCTTCCTCGAACACGCACCACCCCCCTCCCGTTAAAACCGCGAAGTGACTTGATCAAACATTTATAATACAATTTTATTGACACTTCATTATCGATGGACCCACACCCCATTGACCCCACGCACCTCGCGCGCTATACTGTCCGCTGCTCCCAAACAACGGTTGGACAGGAGGAAAACGACACCCGCGCGCCTTGTGTCGTAATTTACATATTGATCTCGCGGAAATATGCCCATCCATTTCCGACTCGTGGCGAAACGACCGGATCGCGATTGCGAAGCAAAACGTTTGCGGTCCACAACTGGCAGCACGAAGCTGGGACACGAATTTTGTTATCCATTTTCAAACGTGTTCTGCGTGACTACTGTGGACGCGCGCGGCGGTAACTAAACTTTTAGCTTGTGCGACGCTGGTACCGAGAGCCGGAGGCAGCGAGGAAAATTTTCAAATTAATTTATGTTCCAGCAGCAGTATTTTCCTTCGCCACCGTTGCAGCCACACCAGCACCTCCCGTTACGCAGCATGTGCCGAATATCGTTTAATTGAAAACGTTCACAACCTTCCCCAGCTGAGCCCCAACAAAACAAGAAAGTGATCCAACCGGTGACTTCGGGTTCGGGGTTCTAAATGTCCCGCACGGCTTTCCCGCACGGTACGAAAAGTGCGCCCATTAAAATATAGCTAAAACCGGTGGGGTTCGCGAGTGGCCCAGGGCAGGGCAATTAAAATTTGGCAAACAAATGCCGCACGGATTCGTGGATAACCATGTCCCGCATGTGTCTGTATCCTTCGGAGGGATAGAACCGCTGGGAAACGCTGCGATTAACCGTCGATCATGGCTGGGGAATGGAATGCTGCTGGCGAATTGAATATCGTTAGGACATTTTGGTGGCTTTCCACCGATATTACCGACACATTTCCAAAGGAACGATGATTCGGCATCCTCGCTAGCACTAGCGCTCGTTTCATTGGAGCAAAACCCTTGTGTGCAGAATTTGACAGGGGTTCTTCACTATCCCCGGGGCGGGATGTAGATAGGATGGCTTTGGATTCCCAACCCGGCCGCGAATGCATCGGGTGCACTTTCCAGCCCAGCGCTACTACATCCCCCCTTATCCACCAGGTTACTTGGCAAACGTTGTATGAAGGGTATTCGCGTAAAGTGGACGATTTTATAGTTTTCTGCCCAACCTAAAGGCCACTAAATACTAAACCGACCGACAAGACCCACAGGGCGCTCTGTTCGATTTCGAGAATGAATGCGAGTGGAAATTTGTGGAGTTTTCCCCCTGGTTTGATGAAAGGTGCATAATTTAGTGTAGTTTACGAGGGGACATAACTTTCGGTACAGATGGATGAGACAGACAGATAGGTAGCAGTTCTGTTTTGGCCAGTGTTACACTGCCGCACAAAGATATGAGTTTTCTCGCAAATAAAACTAAACTCCCCGATGATATGGGTCCCTCCCTCCCTGGCCCCACTAACAGATCGCGTTCGTTTATCGTTTTGCATAAACAGTGAACTCATCAAAATTGAATTCCATTTTCGCGAACTATCATTTTAGTGGTGCTCACTGGATGAATAAACTGCACATATTGCCATCCGTTGCAAGTACGCGGTTTGATGTACTGTTGGGCGTGTGTTTTCATCATGCTATTACTAGAGGCTTACGCTACCTATTGCGCTGCAAAATAGTGCCGAAGGGAACTGCATAATCGAGAAAACTCATCTACATTCTTCCACCGAACGAAACATAGTAAAATAAACTATAAACAACGGGAAATTGGTTTTCGGAAGCTTTTACTAGTACAATTCATAAGCAGAAAAACGCCTGAAAGTAGGCAACTATGTTACATCTGGTGGTCAATAATTCCTTCAAAATGTTGTGATCATAAGCGTTTGTGTAGAACCATCGTTTGGCAGAAAATCAACATCAGTAGTTCAACACTGAATAGACAAACGATCAAAGCGATCGATTATAATGTTTTGAGTAGTACAATACGTTACTAACATTATCTACTGTTCCAATAAAAGGTGTATCCCATTAGGCACAAATAAATATCAAATAAACCATGCCTGAAAGATCCTTAAACACATGTTTATGCAACCAATTTTAAAACGCTCTAATAATTTAATAAAATAGCTTCGTAGAAACACATTAAACAGTGCGCAACTTTCGTCACCAACTGACCGATCACAAACTCATCACATCAAGTTCGAAAATTGCCCATCAACATTCAAACGAATTATGCATTCAAATTACTTCTTTTTAGCCCATGGCACTTGGGGGTTAATAACCAAACTTTCATCGTAGTCGATGACGCGCGCCGAGGTTCAATGGCTCTAAATCAACTTACTCCCGGACCGCCCGGATGCCGATGAACACGGGTAAATTCGATACGCTACACAAAAGCATTTCCCAATGGGCGCACAAATCACACCATCATCCGTGGGGCTATTGTTGAGGGGTGTGAAAGCAAGCATTTCCATCGTCCTTAAGCTGGCCACCACGCGCCGAAGCCAATAACGAACAGTATCAGTGATGATCGAAATAATTGCACAACGCCCGTCCGCCACAGCAGCAGCACTCGGTTTACCTTTACCTCTGCGGGCAAGACGTTACAAACAACCTTTCATCATCGCCACAAATTCTCCACAACTGTGCGACAACAAAGCCAAGGAACCACGGTAACGCGCCTCCCTAACGCTTGTTTATCGCACCCGCTCGAGCTGAACGGGGGGTGCTGTGTGCGTGAAGAGCGGAAGTTGAAAGTTGATAGAGGCATGGGAGGGGTTGGTGAATTAAATAGGCTTTCATTCAATTAGCAGCATCCCTCTGCCATTATTCGCGCCATTTCCGGTGCCAAAATTCGGAGACATCGAGGGCCGATGCGCAAGGATCCACTAGATGTCGCCTAGGAAGCACACAACAATTTTCAACCATTGACACTATGTGTGGGGTGGTTTTTCCTTGGGAGCTAACTAGTGAATTTCGTACTCCATTATTCACCTTCCCCACACCCGATAGTTTTCAGCAAGATTCGGTTCGGAATAGCACACGACCCGTTTATTGGTGTACATAAATAGGGTGATTACTACGTGTGCGGGAACCAGCAGCTCAATTTCCTTTACATTTCGCACTTTCACTGGCAAGGTGTTAGGAAGCCCCCATCCGTCTATATGGGGCCATAAGTAGAAACCGCAAATGATGCTACCCGAATGCAATCGTTGCTGGATGGTAGAAGAAACCGTACATGGATTGGAAATTTTAAGAAAAGCTCGCATAATCCTTGTGTACCACTCGCGCACAAGATGCAGTGTGCTGGGAACTACCGCCACTTCGCCGCGGGGAAAAGATGTACAAAAGCACCGGGAAAAAGGGAAATTTTGTAGGCAAATTTATGGCTGTCCCGTTCCAGCAAACGTTTGCCCAACGACGGTGACCGGTGTGGTGTGTTAGAAGTGGTGCTCCAAAAACAGCAAATTAAACACCCATCTGGTGAGTGTGTTCCCATCGTGTACCAAAACTGGTTCCACGTTACCGTTTCGAGGTTCGAGCGCGCGCGCGTTTGTGCAGTTTCATCTTGTGCCTTCCAACCGATCGATTTCCGATCGATGGTTTAGGCCACCACCCCGGGGACGACTAAACCGCTGTGGCACGAACACTGCAACATGGTGCATGGCGCCGGTGAAACCCCTAAAAAAAAAAACGATGAACCAGAAGAAAGGGGAGGCAACGGGAGGGTGGTGGTTGGTGTTGGGCAATGGTTTGCCTTTTCCCGTTCTATAAAACCCGAAGGGAGAAAAGCACCGAATACGTGCTCGAGATTTTTCTCCGTCCTTCACCACACGAGCGGGAAAACTTGGTGGGGTTTCAAAGAGATCAAAAGCTGCTAAGAAGCTAGCGGATGCAGTGAACTGGAGAAGAATGAACTGGAAATGAATGCATGCAGCGCATGCAGGAGGGCACGGATTGGAAGGAAAATGTTGCATTGAAAGCATTTCACCACACAACAAAAACCGTCTAAGAAACATACGAAAGAAGAATGCTTTAATGGTAACGATTTTCTCCAGCGATATTTAGGTTGTACGAGTATAGGTTTTGCACATCAAAAATGTAAGTTGGTTACCAGACATAACGAACATTGTTATACTACCAGCAGTAAATGTTTCAACGCTTCACGCGAGTCCTATAAAACACTTAAGCAAAAGCTTTTATGCACTCTTTTTCTCGTGCTCCCCAATCCGGTTCCTTTTGTTGACTGAACTGATTAGATCAGCCCCATCCATTCCCGTGCAGTTATTGCACCACCCGAGTACGTGTTAAAATGACCGGGTCCTTCTGCTGCGTCGTACAATACACATCACAGTCGAGAAGCAGGCGGAGGAAAACATAACACTCCAGTGGCAAAAGTCACCGGGCAGCTCTGAGGGCGCACATTCCTCTCTCGCCCCGTCCTATTCGGTACCGAAGCAGTACACTTTCGTTGGTGTGAAATTACATTCTTCCGAGGTTAAATCAAAGGAAACAACCCGGCAGACAGGCCGTGCGTGTATGTGTGTGTACAACGCGACCGTGAGCCTTTACAGCAAGTGTGTACTCACCCCCGAAACCACACTATCCACAGCATCAAGAAGTCTTCGTTCGTCTGCTACCAACCCCCCTCCCCGGGGGGGTGCGCCGTCATGACCCGGCACCGAGACGCATTTGTCGGCTCCTTGCGCTTTGATGGGGAAAAAGCTTCCTTGGTGTTTTTTGTTTTACATTGTACGATGCATTCAGCTCTCGAGAGCGACTCATTCCTGTACGCGGCGTCAGCTTTATCCTGCCGGGGTTGTACAGATGGAGCCCGCACCTCGTCGGAGGTCCTTCCCGCCGTAGGACACTAATCACTGAAGAAAGCGACCACAACGTACGGGAGGGGTTGGGTACGTGATGGTTGCAACCCGTTGCACAACATCAGTTCCTGTGCAGCAGCACAGAAATGGTGAAAAAAAGCCCTCCTCTCACCTTCGTCCTGCTTAGCCGTTCGGTTCCAGTCACACGGCAAACATTGTGTGTGTGTGTGCTTCCTGCATGCTAGGCTTGATTGCGCTCACCGCATACATAGCGCTCGAAAACGTAAACGAGGTCATAGGCCAGAGGACCCGTCGCTCATATCGTCCGTGTACAACCGGTGTGACGTTCTTGGAACATGGGTGGTGCACACTCTTATTGGTCTGACGTGTCTGAAAAGACTTGTGCCTTTCGTGCTGTTCGTTCGCTTTTAAAATCTCGGTCGATGCACATCGGACGGCCCTCAAGATGTTGCGCCCTACAAATACAACAACAACAAAAAAAGAAGCAGAAATGAATAAATGAGATGAAATTAAAATATATTCTAATGAAATTAGCTCCCAGAACCGCCATGTTTTCTAAACCCACACATGCTGGGTCGACTTCTGCTTGAAGTGCGTTCTTTGCTTAAACGAACCCCCGGTGAAGCGGTAGCGAGACGCACTAGGGGAAAAATATCTACTTAATGCATCTGCTATTTTCTGTTCTTTTTTGTATATAAAATACTAAAAAAAGGAGTTTTTCGTTGAAGGGGTAAACCGTTCTAGAACATACGGTGAAGCTAAAAGGGAAGTATTTAGACCAGCGTGCAGAGAGGAAAACATTGGAAAGTACCCCTGTGTTTGTACAAATATATGCACGCGTAAAACGACAGTACAACAGAAATCGAAAAAAAAGCCGTTGAATAACTTTATCCAAAATCCAGACGCACAACAATTCCAACGGATATGGCTTGCCATTTTGAGACAGCGACAAACGTGTACCTTCTACCAACAAACAAAAAAACACACTTTTTCACAGATTTAAGAATGAAAAAACGTGCTGAAATTGATGCAACTAACTGGAAATGAAGAGACCAACGAAAAAAAAAAAATCGTAACCCGGTCCGCATTTTTCCATTCGTGAAAAGTTTAACGGTTCAAAAAGTTTCCAGCGCCTACTTTTCTTGTTCTGCCTCACCCGTACTTTACTTTTTGTCCCATTTTCGTACTGAACTGAAGACATTTATGTGTGTGATAAGGGCACAGCCGCTTTGTGTGTCCTCTGGGCAACATGGCATGGCCCCAAGAGTTAGTTGGCAAGCGGACGAGCGGAGAAAAAAAGGGTTTGAATGTTTTAATCAACCGGTCAACTTTTCACCTCTTTCTCTCTCTCTATACATATTTGCTAGTCCTTTTACTACTACTCGCATTCCGAGGGTAGCGCGGAGGATCTTGGACCCGGTATGGGTATGTTTGATAAGTGGTCCCTTTTTTTTTAATCCACGGATCTTCTCGGTAGTAGGGTGGAACGCATACGGGCAGTGGAATTTTTGATTTTGGACCCCTTTTGGAAAATTTATGTTAACTTCTAAAAGTCCGGCTTCTTCATGGCGGACGAACCACCTCGCATTGGGTGTGTGTAATTGTTGAGCTGGATCCGCTTGCTGGAGGGGGCGCAACGACGAGCGCAAAAAGGTACATATTAATTAAGTTTATTTTACGCCCAACAAAACATTCCATCCGGAGCAACAACTATGCAACATTACGCTAAAAATCCTGCCCCCTTGCCGGCCTGCCGATTACTCATGTTTGGCGCGAGCAAGGCAAAAACATATACATTCCCCAAAATCAACATCGACCACACGGCACGGCAGCAGGGAAAGGAGGCCCCGAGAGCATAAATTATGAAACGAAAGTTTCCCGCTAGAAACAATTCCCGTAGGGCTGCATGTTCCCTTATCATACTTATTGGTTTAGCAGGTGATGAAATAACTCGCGCAAGACAACGAACTTCCGGTGGATCCCGCACCACAACAGCACAGGCCAGAGCACCGACGACGGTGACGACGATGGCGCGTGGAATGTTTTTGATCCGATAAAATTCTTCCGCCACTAGCGCGGGTTTCCCCGCCCTCGGCGTGTTTGGAGTGTTTGTCCCCGGACCGGTGAGGGGTTGCCGTGATGTGTCGAAAACCTAAGGCCTAGGCACTACCATGTTTCCATTAGATAATGCACTGCACACGCCGTTTGAAAGCAGGTGCAGAGCAGAGCTTTTGGGAAGAATTTGCTATTCGCCTAGCAGTTGGATTCGGTGTCGCGTTTCATCCGTCCAAGGGGGTTTTCTTCTTTTGCTTCATTTTCATGCCTTCACTCATCGTGACTCTTTTGCTTTTGGGGAATTGGAACTGAAGGTTCGGAGTTGCTTTCGACCTGGCACCCCCCACCGACCCTTCCTGCATAAACAGGCCCATCTAGTTGGGGAACGAGCCGGGAACTTGCGAAAGTGCGCGAAAAATCAGGTGACTAGCTTCCCATTCCGAACGCTTCTTTCGCCGGAGTTCGGTTCGAAGACGGCGCCCAAGGAAGGCTTGGCGACATGGCAGCTGGCTCGATAGGAGGTAGAGTTTGCTCCACTTGAAGCTCCATCTTTCCTCTTGGATAACACAGGACACGTTTCGTTTGGGGAAAAGTTTACGATTCTGACACGTGCAGACATACATCCTTTCCCTCGTAATCCACCGTTCTTCCCCTAGGTCTTCCCCATTTGCAGGTCGACCAAAACGTTCATCGACTAAATTTGCCGTTCGGGTTTCCACGCTTTGCTGTGAGGCTTTTTTTCTTGTTTTTGCTCCATCCACCTCCGCTTTAATAATCACATTGTTTACCAGGTTCCTTGGCCAGCAAAAATGCGAAAGTCGCAACACGGTAATGGTGGCAATGTTTTGGAGGGGAGGGCAACCCGGGGAAAGAGTGACTTTTGGAGTTAGGACACCCTCCAGGAAACGAATAACCAACAGCCACTTATTACGGCGCGGGTACGACTGTTATCATCATCAACAATGGAGGCACAATTTTTCAGAAGACAACAACAATCGCCAGTTTTGGGGGGGGGGGGGGGGGGGGGGGGGGCACGCGCTGGGTGATGTTGACACAGCACTTGAGACCTATTCATGGAACTTGGAACACAATACAGAGCGTGTGCATCTTACGTTTTTTAAACGCTAATGACAATAAGACCGGTTCGTGGTAAATCGACCAACCAGGGGATCTCCTTGGGGATCTTCATCTTCGGGTTGTCCTTTTGCAAACACAGCTGGAGAAGAGATGAAAGAAAAACGGCCCCATCTATTCTAGATTTATCTTCTTTCACATTTATACAACGGTCTCGTGAAAAATTCGCAAAACAAAGACACGCATGCAACCGTATCGGCCCATGCAGCTTAATCGAGTCGCTGTATATTTATTTTCGAGACCCAAAACAAACAAAGACCGACATGTTGTCGCTCTCCAATATTTGAAGGGCTTTAGCCGCCCGCAGCTATTGGTACGTGGGCCCAGCCTCGTAGCGCTCACGCGTTTCAAGCATAAATGTCATCAGTTGGGACATGGAATTGGTTATTAAGAAAATACAGCGGCCACATCCTTCGAAGAAAGACCATAGACCCGATAAAGGATGATCTAGGATGCGTGCCGGTAAACTTTGTCCCTCAACGGCCATTAGACGTCGCCACAGCTTCCAGGAACGTCGTGAAATCTTCAAGCAACGCCGCCAATGTTGATGGCGGTTTTGGCCACGTAGGGTTCCGGAAAGCACCGGCTGGATGGTATAACCTTACATTACTGCCAGCGCCTACACGTCCGATCTCGCTGGAAATGGTTTTATCCTTGTAGCCTTGTGTCGTGTGGAAAGGAATTGGACTCTCAAAGAATTAACGATGGTCACTAATCAGAGGTCAGAGCTTTGCTTACTACCAGCGGTGTAAAGATCACCGTTATAGTCGGACGTCCAAAGCAATCGCTATGTACAGCCATAACAGAGCCTTCCTTCCCGTCTGTGACGCGTTGTCCTTCGGTAGAGCCGGAAGAGATGAGCCGTTAAACAGGAACGCCAGCAACCCCGGTGCCGTTAGTAGCTTTTGCCGCTGACTGGGGAAATCTAATTTAAGCGAACAACCGCCCATAAGTACAGCAATAGCCGGCGGCCCATGTTGTCTTCTCCGTGTGACTTCGGTCAGCACGCATATTACTAGCAGCCGGCTCAGACGTGACATGGGGGATTGAACCGTAACAGTGTGTTCAACAGGAACATGTACAACCAGCCATGTGACTGTTGGGTACATTTCAATTTGACAGGTGTATTTATTTTTGCGAAGCGGTTTATTGGTAGCGACACCGGTTTTCACACGACAGGATCGGTCCAAAATCCCATCCCCACCAAACCCCATGTACGTCGGACGGATTATCCCGCAACGGGTAAATAAAGTCAAAGATAGCCAGTAATGGCAGTTCTAGAACTCTTGCGGTTGTTGTGTCAATAAAGAAGAAGAAAATGAAGATTTACTTTTTGTTAAAAAATTGTATATTTTAGATTGAAATGTACTATTAATGCCAGTCCTTCCAGGAGCAATGTTCCTTCGAAGAAAGAAGGACTTTCATTATTTTAGAATTGAGTTTAAACTCAATCGAATTCTTCCGTTAAATTATGTAAACAAATGTCCAGAACAAGCTCTTTGTATCATTTTCAGCTTCATCTGCAATGTTTTTTTTTAAACTTTCATTATTTTAATCACATATATAGAACATAATAACCCTTTTTCCCTTTTAAAAAAACATCGGTTTTTACGGGGTATTTACTTTAAAAATATTTCACAAACTTTAATAATGTAAAATATTTCAATTTAAAAGGTAAGAAACAGATAATAAACAATTAATTGGAGCTTTGAAAATCGTCCATTTTTCCTACCTCCATTCGTGTGAAAAATCATGCTGGGCACACTGTACACTTACAGTAGGAAGAGCATTGGACAAATCTCACCATAATAATAATAAAAGATGGCCAACAAAAAGAAAAAAGGTGCAATGATGCTAGACCGAATTATTGTCATCCCTTGGGCAATATTATCATGATCGTGATTCACCACCAATACAGCCGACACATAAAAGCATTTCCATTGCCACCGTGAATGGGACGGTGGTAATAATTCTCAAAGTTTCTCGGAGTATCTACCTTTCTGAAGTGCAGGAAACACAAAGAAATATTTCCATCGCACACCGGGCCATTTTTTTTGTTGGCATTGATGACAAAATGGCGTTGCACAACTACCGGCGCCATAGTGCAACAAGAAGGAGGCACACCGCCATCGCCGATTTGACGATCGTTCAAAGTTACAGCCGTAATAATATGACACATTTTACTATTGCACACATACACAATATTCAATCATTTTACTATTTCATGCAACCCGCAACCAGAACCCCAAATATTATGCACCAGAAGGAGAGGCAAGAAAAAAGGGCCTGCCAAAACAAAACAAAAAAAGAAGCAATGCCGGGGTCACATAAAACCATGAAACACACGCGAAGAAATTATCCGTAAAAAATAATGTTATTCGCGCTGATTGCAACGTTTATGTCGCGAGTGACACGTAACCACCACGTGCTGGAAATTGAAGAACGAAGAATCGCGGGCTCTACACACACACACACACACGATGCGATTGTGACAACAAAAATCCCATTTCCATATGCGGAACATGACCGCTTACACGATGATCCACCGCAGTTCCAAAACCAAACACGACGTGGTGGCTCCGTGTGTGAGCGTTTTTTCTTTCTTCCACGGTTGGGCTGGTTTTATAGGTTCGAATAACGGCCACCAAGAACCACGCGAGCATAGCGACCAGTGGCACTCTCGCTGGTGTGTGTGTGTGTGCTCCGGTTCGAATCCAATTCGTTTCAATTCCGCATGCAACTTCCCAGCTCATCTCATCCCTTTCTTCCAATTTCACTAATTGCTAGCATAAAACCGATAATGACATTACGATGATGGCCATTCCGGAATCGTTATCTCGTCGTTTTCGTGCCGATGCCGGTGCCGCGACAGACGTGTGCCACACCACCGGGACAAAGCACTATATATACACCACCAACCCAAGGGTGGATCGATCTAATAAAGAGGAAGAAACAGCGATGCTTCGATCCGCCGTGGCTGCGATACAGAGCGAGCATTTCCGGGTGGTTTTCGGGAGGTGTGGTGTGGATGGATGTCCGATGGGAGGCTGGGGGGGGGGGGGAAAAAAGAAAGCTGTTAAGAGAAGCGAAAAACGAAAAAACAACAGAAAGGACATCGGCATGAACCATGAACGGAAGCACAACGCCCGACGGAACACCAAAACGGGGTGACCGAATCGTCATCATATTCGATTTTAGGGACGAACACATCGGGTCCTCCATTGCACGTCTTGGACATAGTGATTTTCACCTAATTTCACCACGGGGTAACGACCGAGTAGAATGTTTTCGATACAACACGAACTCATCACCCAAGGAAGTTGTGCAGCAAAGGGCCAGCTCCGTTTGGAAGCTTTTGATGTTGACTTTTACGAGCCCGATACGCTTACACGGTTGGCTGCACACACACATCGGGTTTGGTTCATGTCGAAAGTTGAGCATCTACAATATTGTTTTGTTGGTTTGACGAACGAAGAGCATTAATTTCCGAGCAAAGGATCTCGCATAAACAAATGATTCGTCCAGGACTCGCATGTCCATATGGGCTGGGCTGGGATGAATGGCAAAGTTTATTTAGCTCGGCCACATAATCCCTCAGCACATGATTTGACACGGTTCGTTTGGTAGAACCTCTACTACGGTACGGAATTTCCAACCCTCGGGGGGTTTTTTTTTTTGCCGGTCAACAAAACTAATGCGCCCGGTTCTCCCATACGGTGCACACATGTTCACTAGCCCGTAATGATGGGTTTGGTCCTGAACAAAACGAAAAAAAAGCAACCTTTTTCCGTTGGCTGACAAGATCCATCCATCTGTCACAGCCCATAGCTAAGTTCGAGGCGGTGCGACCACCAACGCACGAACCCCGGGGAAGATCGGAAAATGCCAACACACGCCGAAACGCCAATCGAGATCGGTTTCGCTTCGGACTGTCAGTCCGATATTCCCCCGCGACCATATGTTACCGGCGTCGGTCCGGTTGATCGTCAATAAACCCCGAACACCGTTTCCCACATGTCCCGCCCGCCCCGTGGATGAAGTAATTGAGGAAATGGAAATGAGTGACTTTTATGGAGCCCCGTCTCTTCCGACCTGCCCTGACGGGAAGGGCCTTGGGAAGGTCATGCCGTATTAGCCCGGACAAGGTAATGTCCACAATCGGAGTGGCGACTCCGACCCACATTCCATCACTCGGCCATTCGATTTGTTGCTCACCCATCTATCCTAGTTCAGGACGATTTATTTATGCTCATTTGCAAACCACGACAGACAACAGCGCAACTCCGAACCCGCCGCGTGCGGTAAACGATGCCAGTAGTTAATGAGTGGCCATTGAACATCTGACGGAGAGCACAGATATTTGGAAGATCCATAAAAACCCCATCACTCCAGGGGTGGTCCTTGGGACAGCGGAAGAGTATCACACACACACACCCAAAATGATTGATTCCAAGCGAGATGGTCACCGAGGTTGGACCGGGTCGTACGATTGCGCCCCGCCGGTATAAGTGATTCGTGCCATCAAAAGCGAAATCAGCAGAACACATCGAAGAAATTTATATATCGGAATAAATTATGCAAATAATGTCATCGCCGATTGTGAGCTTTTACTGCGCGCGAACCCGCGGGTTGTAAGGCACCAACAAGAAAGAAAGATAGAGAGAGAGCGAGAACGTGTTGATGCATCGAAGCGATTTTCGTATACGACAAAAGGGGGTATAGCGCTAGAATGATGGTTTTTGCTTTTAATGAAATTAAAATTGTATTACATTACAACAGCAAACGATCGCATAGCATCGTTGGAGGGAGGTATTATGACGGGCCACGCTACATGAAGCTGCAGTGTGTTCCGAACCCAAAAAAGGCAAACAACCTGTGCTGATGGGGACATCCAATCAATGCAAATGCAAGACGATCAAGTTATTAATAACAATTCCAGGGCATTACGAAACGAAACACAGATTAAGCCATTCCAATAATGGTTTCGTTATTTCCATGCTCCACTTCTTGGTACGTTAGTCAAACCAGGACTAACAAAGGAATCCCGGTTAGCAAGCTTTTTGGCGAGTAGTTGATTAGACTCTGTTTCTGTTTCAGTTCAGTTTCAGCAACATCATCATGCGCTTCTCATTGTGGTAGGTTTGATTGTTAATTCGAACCTAGATCAACTCTTCTCCACGTAGAACACACATCGAACTCCAGAAACTTCTTATAAAAGAGAATTTCACCGAGTATCCAGGCAAGCTTCGATACGTGGAGGGGGAAACAGTGATGTTTGATATGTCCCACACAGATTTATTAATGACACAATAAGAATTTTAGAGCGTTGAAGTCCGCGTGAAGGCTATGAAGAGCTCAGACTATTTTGTGAAAGAATTATTGAAAGTTTTAAGCTCGTTGTTTGAAAAATCTTTTCGTATGCCATTTGTTTGGCTGCCTTCTCATATTTTGTATTCCATCACTCCTTGTGTTTCCTTGACGCCTTGGTTCTCTGGCATCTCTGGTGATCCGAACGTTCATTCGAATGATGTCTAGGAACAGGTCTAACCATTGCGCATTGGGCGCACATCTCCAGCATATAGGACAGGTCGGCTCCAAGGGATGTCAGCTCTATTGGATGACGGAATATTACGCAGCAACACAGCCGAGTACACCCGGGATAAGGTGTCCTTTCACTGTTTGGAGAAGGAACTGTTTGTGAATGTGAATTGTGTCTTGGACTAAGCTACCTTTAGTTGTCAGTAATACGACTTGACCGTTTTTGGTAAATAAAAAAAATATAATAATAAGAATTTGATTCGTAATGCCCATTTGATAAGAGCATACCTAAATGAAAGTTCTACGAAAAAATGAACTCCTTTTAACCCACGGTGTACTAGGGCACCATACATTATCATGTCAGCTAAAGGTTTGCGGAGGACTCTCAAAACTCCCTGAAGCTCTTATAATTTTGCACTACGAAAAAGCGTTTTCTATCGGTCCAAATTCTAAGGAGGGTCTTATCACACTCGCAAGCGGAAATCTGAGGAAACTGGACGTAAATAGGACATCACTCACCCATTGGGCGGCAGCTCTCGAATAATATTTAATAGACAATCGCTGATTTCTTCGAAACCAACTCCAGTGAGCTTGTCACGACATGGAGTTGTATCGAAGATTCGTATTCGTACTACATTGCAATTCCATGGTATTCTCACGTAGTTGCACATCTAATTGATCTTTTCCTTCAGTGCAGTGCAAATATGTGCACAAGTCTTCAAAAGGCGTTCGTGTGCTGATTTTCAAATCAAAGTATTTGCTCTAACTTTGTCAACTAACAACAACAAAAAAAACACTCAAAACTTACACTTGTTCTCAAGTAAAACGCAAACGACGCTCTACTGCCATGTCTCACACCTTTATGGACATCTTGGATTCGCCGTTTGCAATCAACAACGATGGACGTCGAATGATTATCATAACATGAACCGCTTGCAATTAACGCTGATGCGACAATACTTCCACCGCCATCCCCTGCTCAAGAGGTCGCACGACTATTAAATGCCCTAACGAAAGCGGGGTTGTGTTCCGGGAAATACTTGAATATAAATTGACGTAAAGCAGTTCTATTGCATTACTTGACTAGAATTGCGCAAGAACACAATACGTGCGCAACACGTCGCGCGCTCGCACGCTGCGAATTAATTCATCTGCCTGCCGAGTGTCCCGGATCGTTTCTCTAATACGGCATCCATCAAAACGGAACCCTGGATGGTGTGCGTACTTCCCCAAGCTGGTGCGCGCTCAATAGCGGGCGGGTAGTTAAATTAATGAATTTATGGTTTTATGTCTGCTGTGTGGTTTTATTTCTATCTACGGCGCGTCCCCAGTCGCTCCCAAAACACCGGCGCCCAGACCTGCATGTAAGCTTTATAGTGATAGCAGACGACCATTTAGTGGCGACCAATCAACAGAAGCGACGCAGCACCCGGAGCAACCGACTGTGCTGGCGTCGGAGCTTGTTGACGATCGTTGGTTTTAGCTGTTGCCGGAAGCGACCGACGCTAACATCTTCCAAGCGCTGCGACTGTACAGCGAGTGCTGTCTCCATGTAGATGTAGAGGCGTGCAAAATGAGAAATAATTGACACAACCCGGGACGTTTGTCTAGTGTGCGCTGTGTTTCAACCGTGGGGGTTTCAGGCACTCAATGAACGTCCAGCTGGAATGCAATGCGAATCATTGCACCGGTTCCCAGAAAAGCGAATGGGAAGATGATAAAAAATTATCTCGTCACAAATATTCCGGGTGCGGTAGAATTGCTGGGAATGGAAAGGATCCGTGGAAAGCGGCCAGAGACAAACACTGGTGTCAATAGCAAATTAAGTTACTCGACGCAGAAACACCGCCTCAACCGTGCGGTGTACGCAGTGTTCGAGGGATGGACGCGAGCTAATCGTGCAGGACATGATACCGTCAACTTCGGGGTTCATCATCCAACCATCCTTCGGTGTCTGCAAGCGACTAGCGCCATAGAGCCAGCCTAGACGTATTGCCACAACGACAGATGAACGAATGGACATGAGTTTTTATCGTTTGCTTACTCTCCCTTTTCAAAGCATCTCCAACAATTTCATGGGTATCCGAGATGTAGTGCGTCCTTTCAGTTTGGGCCATCAATAGTAGGCTTTAGCACGCACACGATACGCCAAGCCCCCAAATGAATGTTTTATCGCTTCCTTTGCGCGTTGTTGCGGATGCTGAAGGAAAGGAGGTCTAACAGGAGAGGAGGGGAGAGGGTTCGATTTATACGAAATACCATTTGCGAAGATGTGTGATGGGAATTAGGAACGCGGGTCCGGGCCTACGCCACCACGGTTCGCAACGAACGAGAGGCTGATTACGTTTCTTCCTCGTTTCTGCACTCACGCATGCTAGCGTACGCTATTTCTGGCGATGATCTCGTACCCCGGCCGAGCCGGTGGCCAACCGTACAGTTCATCCCATAACCGATCGAATTGGTTATTCCAAACTCCCTAACCTAATTCTCGTCAGCTCATCATCTACCGAAGACCTCCAGGGATATCTGAAATGACCGTGCGTTCGTGAGACGCACACACGCGCCACACGCCCTCCCGCCGTTACTTTCACTATCGATAGGTCCTTGTCCGCCGAGGCGGAAAGAACAGACGCGAGAATCGTTTTCCGCAGCGTATCGTGGACATTTCATAATGGGAACCGATGAAACGTGCCCTTTCGCCGGTGAGGGCGGGCGAGTGTTCGCGTCCGGTGCCAAACAAAATGGAATGGATTCTCCCTTATTGGATTACTGGTTCTCGTGGCACAAAATAGCGTGACCGCCATCGAAACCGCAACGGCCAAACGGAAACGGATTGAAGCGATGAACAAGCGAACGATAGCCACACTCTTGTCCTTGTGCATAATAGAAGCAACGGTTGCTTCGCTTCGAACCGATCGCAATCGAATGTTTAGGTCACATCCCATTAATTTCGTGTTCGATTCCGAGTGTTGGGGAGAATGTTGCGGCGAAAATCGTCATTTCATTATACCTTCTCCAAACAACCGTCTAGCGAGGACTAGCGGCAAAAGTTGCATTTCTGATAGTCAGCAACTAAAATAAAAAGAAGAATCCATTAATTTATGTTCGTGTATGTTTTTAGCAAACTCTTCCCGAAAGAAGTGTGAAAAGAGCGGTACATCATCCTATCTGGTGATAAATCCTTTTGAACATTAATCATCTCTCCGCGTAGCACATTAATGAGAAAGCGCGCGCATTAGAACAATCTGCGACGCAAGATGTGCGTGTGTGTGTGCGTGTCACGGAGAAATTTAAAAGCATTTTTCAAAACGACTACATTATCTACTTACATGGCATTACACACATCCATTTCCGGTGACGCGAAATGGAGATGACTGTGCGTCTAAAGGACGATTCTGGAAGATGAAGCCATCGTGATGACGCGCCGAGCCCGGTACGAAGCACGGTGACATGATGACAGGTTACATTAACTCGTTAACTCGTAGATTTCGCTCTGCGTGTGAGTGTAGGAGTTTCACATTTCACTTTTCATCACTCGGTCGGTAGTCGGACGCGCGTGCCTTTTCTCGCGACGAACGATGCCATTAGTTGCAATAAACCGTACACGAACCGTCGGAGTATTTTTTTTTTTTTCGTTTGTTTGTTTGTGAAACATTTCCAGTGCGGTATCACAGCAAGACGAACGAGACACAACGGAAGTCAATCTTCACTGTGCATCCGTGTCCAACGGTTCAGATGCTGCTTTCACGAATGAACCCACACTTTCCATACCTTCTAGGTATCATCTTTCCACGAATTCGCTCGACAACTGCTCTTTTCACACACTTTTGGATCTACTCTGGCGGTGAGTTTTATTTTGAAAACCCTCCACACTTTTAAAATCTGCTGCCATTTTGTGTTTTCCCCTGAGAATGCATTTGTGCGGATATGCCTACAGCAGCAAACAACCACAGGTGAATGTATGCGTGTGTGTGTGTGAGTGTTGAACTAGGATTTTGGTTTTTTTACGGTCCGCGATTATCATCCTGTTGCTACTTGTTGCTAGAGCGGTTTCGACAAAACACACTCCATACCGTGGGATTTATGATAAATTTCTTAAAGCTAAACTAAAGCCTTACACAGTACACCACACCGCTGTTTAACGTTCATCCGATTTTGGACGCTGCGATGGGATGGGTTTATCGAAGGAGCTACCCGAACTAAGAGCTGGGAAAATACGCAACGATGTACAAGGATGGCTCAGCACGTCCAGCGCGTTGCTGCTCCATTCCAGCATGCATGACGTATCGATGGTTATGAAGCGTTTTATGTGCAACACCCGGGCAAACACGGTTGAATGGAGTTCTTTAAAAGCTTCACCTGTCTCTCACCTCTGCACACTACTTCTGGGTGGGGGCTGGGAGATTTGGGCGATCCATTTTCCTACAATCTTTTCGATCCTCCATTCCATGGTTCTAATCCAGCAGCACGCATTCGCTACGATGCACAAAACATTGTGCACATCGATAATTTCATCCACTCTTCTTCTCTGCACGTCGATTCTATCGCTGCAACAGCTTAGTTGCATCGACCGTCGGATGCGTATTCGTATTCTCGTGCATGCGGATGCGTTGCTCGGGGTGTTGCTTATTAGTCTTCTTACGCCTACGTTCACTGCTAGGACTAGTCGTCAGATTGAGCTTAGCACTAATGGGGTTGTCAACGTCACCGTGCGACGGTCCAGCGTATCCACCACCGCCACCACTTCCGGCGCGCTGATGATTGATTGAGTTTTGATGAGCGGCGGCGGTAGCCGCTGCACTGTGGTTACCGCTTCCGCTAGACGCCACCGCACGAAACGGTGATGGTCCGATGGCCGGCAACGGTCCACCGCTCGACCGCCAGCGCCGCCGTCCTCCGCCACCGGTGCTGCTGGTACGGTCGCGGTCGTCCTGCGGTGTCATCATCGCCGGTGCCGAACGGGCCCGCGGGGGCCGATATCAGTGATGCTCGTTGCTAGGCATGTCGTCAATGTTGCTGTCCCAGTTGAACTCCGTCACGCCGCTCCGCACGCCCAGATTGCCCAGATGCGCGAACCGGACCTCGAAGTCGTTATCTTTGGCTTTGAGTCTTTCGAATCTGTGCGGCGGGACGACAAACCGCATCAACATCCATCGGGCGCCGAAAACACACCGGGGTGGGAGGAAAAAATGGGAAAAAGCAAAACAAACAGAAGAATATTTTAGTGTATGGTAAAGCAAGCAAATCGTGGCAAACGAATGACTGGTAATGGATTGTCAACTTTTGGGGGCCAGGAAGATTTGAAGCCGTGTTGGGTAACACCAACAGGTTAATGGCTTCGTGACTTCCTGACGGGGCGCGATATCCCCAAACGGGGATGCTTTCCGTGATTTCGTAATTTATGTCTAGCTACCACTGAATACGATTATGCAGAGTTAATCGATAAGCTAATGGTACCACAACCTCTCTCTCTCTGTCTCTCGCTCTTTCTATTGCCATCACTTTCGGTTTCTAAGGATACACGCGGAGTGTGCTACAAATGTACCATAGGCTACTATGGTAAATGAATGTGTAGGTAATCTTTCAACACATTTAAAACTGTGCTTCGCTCTCTTTTATCGAAAGGAAGCTTTAATTCTGCTCTTTATGTCTGATTTTATCTCACGCTTTTTCTCAGCAAACTTCTCACTTCAAACATTTCATGCGCTAATCAAATACCAAATACCCACCAACCAACTACGTTTACAGTTTAATAAAATGCCCTCCTTTATTACGCTGCGCTAAAAAAGCCATAAAGTAACACAACCAGTCCAACTACCACAATAACTTCCCCTTTTATCGCGATGGTCAGTTAATGCGCTTCAGTAGCTTAATCCGCTCGAAAAGACCCCCGGGATAAGCCGCAAATGCAATGGCGAGTTACAGCACATTTCTTACGGGTCTGCACTGCAGCAGTACAACGCTTTGTTGTAAGCGCCCCCATTTCGTAAAGGTGTCGAACGAAAGTTCCCCACACACACACACACACACCTTTTTTTGCGTTTTTCCTCCCCCATGAACAATGCTTAAAAGCTACAGATTTACAGACTGTTCCGACGAGAGCGTGCTCCCCGAGCGTGTGCAAAACAAATGCAACCGAAGCCAACGTGTGGCGTGCGGTTGTCTCATAATAATTCGCTTGCTTTTTATTGTGCCAATCGTTTTGTATGCCAAGTCGTGTTTAGAGTTAATAGTCGAGTTGCGGTCGTGCCAAATATTGAAGCAGTCAGTGGCGGGCCAACACAAAAGCGTAAACACTGCAAAGCGATAAACGCACTCAAAATTACCTGCCGGCCACAGTTTAGCACCTTTTTTTCGGCCAGGATTATGGTAAGGATGGCAAACAACATGAAAACTATGCTGCCAAAAGAGATCCTACCGTTGCGGGGACATTGGGGGGGCCCCGTATGCTAGTAAGAATTTATGTTTGTGTCAACACAAACACACTCACACACACTATCGTGTAACTGTCTTCGGCTGTCCGTTAACTTCTTGGCCTCGATTTATGGTAGGATGCAGCTGACGAGCAAGTAGCGCACACGGCGACTCTTATCGCTAGTCATTTATCACACTTGAACGAGTGCAGTGAAGATTATGTGTTTTTTTATATGTTTTTCGGGGCGGGAGTATGTCTCAACAGGAATAGTTTTAACATGCTGCAGCGACGATGAGTCTTTAGCATGCCATACAAACCCACCCCCCCTCCCGGTGGAATAGTTCCGTGCCGGGAAGGAAACAAAAATCAAGCCATCGAAATATGCATTCCATATACCGGACGGACCGACCGTATGATAAGTGCAGAGAACATGCACTGTTAGATAGTGCGCCTCACGTGTACACAAAAAAGGTGCTGCAGCTGAAGTAACAAGCGAGGAAAACTACAATTGTACAAACAGATTGCATGTCAGGATGGTATTAGAAATAGAACCGTTTCCATTTTTCGCTTTTCTTTCTCCTCCAGAACCTCCATCACGTCCAAGGCAATCAAGCGCTCCGTACACTTTGGAGCACTTTCAATTAATAACTGTTCCGCCCAGAACGAAAGATACACCACAACCCCCACGCGAGGAGGGAACCCTGTTTCGTCCTGTGCTTCGACGGGAACGAGAACACGGTTGGTCACCGGAAGAAAATACAAACTGCTAAACGAAAGTGTATCTACAACCTGACCGGATTGGCACCGGGGGTCGGATGGTGTGAGAGAAAGTTCTTCAGCACAGTTCACTGTTTGGCTGCACGCTCTACTAGCTGTTTCGTGCTACGGTAATAAACGCTCCGAAGGCCGGAAGTGCCCACTTGGCCACACGCGCCACTCTCGCCGCTTGCATCCACTTTTTTACCCGCAATCATCGCACACCGAAGGGCAGGATTATAGATTGTACCTTTGGAACATTAGCTTCTTTGCGAACGCGTACAGCTCGAGGTCGAGCGCGTTCAGCTGGTCGATGCGGGCCCGCTGGCTCGGTGTCAGGCTGTTCATCGTCACCGTCGACACGGTGGTGTTGTGCTGCTCGAACGGTATCGCGAACCGCAGGTTGAACGTTTCCTCGAAGATGTACTGCGAAATCTTCTGGTACTCGGTCAGACCGAAGTAGGACATGGCCGCTAGGTTGCGCTTGGCGCTGGCCAACATGATGCGGTCCCGTTCCGCACCCGGCATGTACGTTTTGTTGTAGCACCCGACCAGTGCCAGGTCGGCGAGCATGCGCGTCTGCCGGTTGGCGGCCAGATTGCTTTCGCACCCGGCGAACTCATCCAGCGCCACACCATTCCAGTTGGCACCTGTGCAAGGAAAGAAAGACGGAAATCCATTAATAATTGTCAGATTTGGGGTAACTTAAAACTACATTCATTAACAACACTTCAAAACTAGTACTTCCAAACGTCCCCGATTGTGTCTCGCCGGGGAGATGTGACAAGGTTTTCTCACACGGCTATATTACACTGTTCATTTGCACAGCATACTTTCGGGCAGCGTGCTAAAGGCCATCCCAATAGTTCACCATCCCCATGACTTATGGGAGTGTGTTGTGTTTTGTGTAAACAAGTCGTTGATACCTTTCTGCGACCGAAAGACCAGCCGGGGTTCAAAAGCAAACATGAGCAGCAGCGAGGTCATAACCAAACATCTTTCGATGTGCACAGCCAAAGCAGGCTGTGTGAGCGAGGTTTTTGTTCACCCTGAAAACCCTCGATGCGGTACAACCAAAACAATCAAACTCTCTTAAGTACTACAATATTTGATTACACGCGGTGCGGTGTGTATTGAGACAGCCGCTACGGAGTCAAACATCAAGGCAAGTGAAAATTGTCGCATCGTTTGCTCTTTCCCAGGCTTCCCATCAACATGCATTTCAGGGGAACCCATCAAGCGTTTCGAATTCTCGCACGGAGAGCATCAAAAACACAATCAAAAATATATAAATTTCATTATCAAATATGAGTGTCTGCCTTTATGGCTGACATAAAATCAAAGGCTACTGTTGGAGCGCACGCTGTTCTCCGTGGGATCTCTTTATGATAGACAATTGAATATGATGCGTGCGTGTAAAAAAAAGAGTCTTTCAATTTGCACAAATTAATGTTGATTCGATACGCTAGTACGCTGCAATGATTGCGAGAGCTACAACACTCTGCAATCATCCAGACCAACAGACCATAACTTAAGGGATCTCAAAACACTCGGGTGGTGCTGCCCCGGGGCGTGTCTCTGACAATTTCCTTCAAGCACTTCTCCGCTGCGTTTGGCGAAATTTTCACGCCTCGCCTTGGGGGAAATGTGCAATAATTAATGAGCTAGGCGTGTGGTTCAAAAAAACACAACCCACTGTTTGCACCACAACGTGCCATCAACAGAGCCCGTTTCCGTGTGGGTTAATGAGAAGAAAGTTTCCGCACACAACGGTAGCGCACTGGCAAGATGCTTTCAGAACAGTCATCCAGAAGCGAGACACTCAATAAATTGAATTACATTAGAGATTCTACTTGCAGATAACTCATCTAACTAATTCATCACCAACAAAGCCATGTGTTTACAGGCATGCCAGCGCAAGTGCAACATTTTAAGCCTTCGGTGAAGTGCAAAATCTATCAATCTTTGAGTAATTGTGCGCGATCTTGTCAGCAGGACCGTCCCGTGGTTCGATTACGCTGCTGACGGTGTATGGCATGCTCCAAAGTATAAATATTGATAGTGTGCAGTTCGATTGCGACGAGCGGCAACTAGTGCCGTCGTCCCGGCGAAGCAATGTCCGTGACCCATCCGATTGACGACGGCGATGAAATGGTGTGTGTGTGTGTGGCCGTTTGTTTCCATTCGACACGGTTGATTTCACAGATCAATTTCAAAATCGGAATCATCCGGTCCGTGTGATTCACTTCCTTCCACAACCCCACAGTTGACAGGAGTACATGCGAGAAGGAAGAGAAAGATTATCATAATCGTTCAATCTGATCCTGCTGCTTGCGCTAGGTTAACCCCGTACTTGCTTATTGCATGCTTACATCTCTCGCGTGCAACTTGCCAGCACGCCGGTGACCAGTGCCGGTAGTGTGGAGCAGAAACAACCAGCGCCAATCTTTCGTCGCTCCACGAAGACATAAAGTGTTGTTCATACTGACGTCTGTCTTTCAGGTCGTCATTGTCATCTTTTGCCGTCATCGTTTCAACGTTTTAGCACTCCCTCTCTCTCTCTCTCTCTCCCTCTGTGCAAATGGACCATTTTTATGAAACTCCATAAGCATTAAATTGCAACAATATGAACATTCGCCGGTGTCTATCCGTCCGCTTTTGCTTTTTTTTTTGGATCCTGTGTGTCGCGAAACACCTCCGCGCAAGACGCACCGCTTTGCCGAAAGCTTCACCAGCGAAATGCCAACCCTTCGGGGAGCCATTTCTTGTGCATCGACCCGAACTTTAACTTGCACGGTGCTAAGGGTGGCACGGGATGATGTCATGTCCCCGGGGCGCGGGTGGAAGTTATTTGGATCGGGAATAGATTTTTTGCAAAAGGTACCACCACAACACGAACCCGGGGAGGGGGAGTAGTCTCGCGCGGGGCATCGTTGTCGGTATGCAAATTTACAATCGTCGGATATTACTTTGCATCATCACACCACGTGGCAGCGTAGAGCGGGAGGGCGGACATCAACAAAACCGGAACCCAAGCCTCCCGACAAAACACAGCCAAGCCACAACGTGAACCAAAAGATTGGCCTTCTGGTGTGCGACAAGAGAAGCATCACGGTGCCGCCACAGCGCGCTGTGTAAGCATGATTCGATGTAGCCTAACATCAAACTGTGTCTAGAGGGCGCGATCTCCAAGATCCTACGGTCGGGTGGTGTATGTTCGCTTCGCTAGAACGAAAAATCGTAACGGTGAGCACTTTTCGGCCACCCAGCACACCGAAACCACGCTGGGAAGCATCAAACCGAGTAGAAAAACAATTATATTTGCGAACAGCTCTTGGGTTGGCAAATACATTCGGGAGCCGAACGAAATAAAGGACACATCCAAATGGAAACTCATCCGTCTACGACGTCTTCCCATCTCCCCCGCTCCCGCCTAGGTTCATCATTTGTTCTGGCTTCGTCACCAGGTTTTCTTCGCAAAACGCAGTAATGAATGGGCAATACGAGAAGGAAATGGAAATTACGTGGAAACTTTTCGTTTCGCCTTCCAAATAATTCCCCAAACACCGAAGGCGAATGGTTCCCGGAGTTCGAGGGGAAACGGACAGCGAACCGAAAAAAAGGACATCGGAACAGTTAAAAAAAAACCCTCTCGTGGGCAGTAGCATCGAGCATGATCAAAAAACGTAAAAACAGGAACTGTATATAATTTGTACCAACAGACTAAAATATTAAAAACTACCACCCAAACTAGCATTGGAGGGAGAATGGAAATAAATGGGGGAGTGCGTTGGGGCAGAAAAATAAATTCCCAACCCCGGGTTGTGGTCATTCCATCGTGCACTAAGGACACTCCCGGACCCTTTGGTACGTTTACTTCCTCAAGGAGCCAAAGCAAGCGTGACGTACAAGTTGTCACAAAGAGACATTTTGGACGATTCTCGGACGAGAATTACGGAGCAAAAATTGAAGATTTTTTTTCATTAATACTACAACCAACGAAGGAACGGAACATTTTGAGAAAACCGGACGGTAGCAAGTTTAGAGAAGCGATGTGATCAAAGTTTGGGCAACGGAAATATGATGGCCGAACAATTCCTGGTGCAAGCTTCATCTTCATCCGCCTTCCCTCCCGGAAGTAATGCTGGAAAGCTTTTGTCAAACAGACGATTATAACTCAAACAAAGTCCCTCTCTAGAGATTGTTCGACATTTCCCAGCAGCTGAATCAAAAACTTGCACTGGGTTTTCTTTTTTTTCCTATTCCGTACGTTCCGGCGGAAGTGTGTTCGATCGTGGAAATGAAATTTACTTCCAGAGAGGGGTTTTCTTTTTTTTTCTTATTCACCGACCCGGCATCCGGCGATGGGCAATAGTTAACGAACGAATTATATCAGAACGAATTTTCATTAAATTGTTACATTTTAAGCACACAACACACCTTGCCAGAGGAAAATGTCTCGGAAAGAAAAATGTCGCCCCCCCCCCCTCTTCACATAAAGAAAAGTGTCAAGAAAACCCTCCCCCCATCCCATCACTTTCATTTTCCAGGTCACTGGGGTTTAGGAAGGCGAAGGAGACGACTTGGTGTGACGTTCGTTAGCTTCGCATGAAGCAACTCATACATCGTGTATGCGGCCACGGGTTGCTTAAATCAAAATCTCAATTTTCCATTTCTGTTGCTGCGGCGACTGCTAACGCGCGCCTGCTAGGGAAAGGTAAAAGGGGTGGGAACCGAGAAGATCATTTGTGGAGGGCCGTAGATGGCAACCAAAAAGAAAAAAAAACACCTTTCGGAACTGGCAAACAGCGAGACGAGAAATGTTACTTATTTTCTTTCCGGAAGCCAACAAATGAGAAGAAAAGGACAAAATCGGCGTCCGGATACACCGAACGGCTGCGGTTCCGTTCGACACACACGGCACACACATGGACAAACACGACAACGAACTTCCACTCAGTGTGTGTGTGTGTGTGTGTGTGTGTGTGTGTGTGTGTGTGTGTGTGTGTGTGTGGGCATCGAAACCGTAGAAGTACGATTATTTTCTTATGCAAATAGATGCATGTTAGGGAAGATTAAAAACTTGGCCATGAATTATTCATTTCCCATCCTTTGGAGACGCGTACAGCGTACAGGGACTTTTTGCGTTACCTAATGCTTCTTTTCTGCCTGAATTTTTCACTCTTCGTCCCTCCGCGGACATTTGCGGTGGGAAGAAAAAAGGAAGAACCATCGACCACAAACGGTTTCAACACGCAAACCAAAATCGACTCCCGCTATTTGTCCCGGTAACAGCAACCGTCTACCCGCTTCTTCTACCTTTAGTGGGCAAATCTAACCATCGTCAGTTGGCGGCGGGCATCATCAGCAGCAGCAAACGAGCTTTCGCAGTGTACCACCGCCGAACGTTATTCGAAGCTTTCCACCACTTCGAGGGAAGCAGCTGGGGAAGAAACAAATTCGAATCACCACCACCTGGGCGCGCTCATCGGTCTTTCCGTCTTCCGGCATTATGAGCTGATCATATACTGGGTGGAACCCCATTTCTCCCCATCACTTTATTTTCACCGCTCGCTGCACAGTGCACGATAAGCAACATGAAAACGATATTCATTTTCCATCCTCATGAACTTTGCACGATCGAAGCAATAGGAATACAGGATACGCACGCACACACCGGTGCTGGAGACAAAGTGCTTTCCGCGCACGGAAACGGAAGAAGACGAGACGAAGGGGTAGCAACAACAAAAAAAAACGACGACTTTGCAAATGTAAAACCACAATCTGTAACTCAAAAAAGATGGTTCGGGGAAAATTTGCACAAACATACACTCCGATAATGCACTCACCCCCACCCGCAACCCTCCCTTTCCCCTCTCCAACCCGGGCCCGGTATATATTGCCGAATGGAAAGAAGTTTTCCTCCAATTAAAAATAATGAGCAGCGGTGTCGATTCACCAAGAAGGATCTCGTTTTTCTCGGTTGACGCGTTCACACAAAAACACAGGCGGAGGAGTGTGTTCTGCTTTCGTTATCATCTTCACTGTGTAGCCTGCACTTTGTTTATACGAACAAAAAAGAGTTTTTTTTGAAAAATTGTTTTCCCTTTGCTGGCATGAACAGGTGTGATTTTAATTGTTTATGGAGCATCGAACGTGGATAGCGAACAAATGTTTCGTAGTCTAGCAGATGATGAACAGTCCAAATGTAAGGAAATTCACAGATAACAAAAGTAATTTTGGAGTTATCTAGAAGCTGACCAAATCCTAGCAGCCTCAATCATCTTGCTGCTTTGTGCCGATTGAAACACAATCGCTTCATCAATTCGCGTCTTGGGCTTCGGGGCAATGTTGAAATTTCGGCTTAATCCGTCAACGATAAGATTTAAAGCCCATTCACAAGACGATAGCGCCACTTTCAACCGTGACTGCCCAGTCAGTCTGTTGGCAGTTTTGAGAGCGAATAATCCTTCTAATCCCATAACGGTTGGACCAAGTCGTTTGCACGGGATTCCTCCTTTTGGCATCATCATCGCAAATCAGAACTAATTTGTGAATGTTTTTCTTTGATGCTTCTTGGCACGACAAAGAAACAGAAAAGGTGTTTTCAAGTCAGTTTCTCTGAAGGTCTGAAATAGAGTTGCGGAAAGCATGAGTGTTGATAGAGAAAGAGCGAACTGGTTCGTTCGTTTGTGAAGAATTGTACGATCGGGGTACTGATCTTTCATTCATTTGTTTCTCATCATTTTCGTTCTGTGTCTCCCATCGTTCATCGTGTTCAGAAAGTTCGCTCAACCTGCGCCTTTGCACAGGACGCTCGCCTCTCTATATTCGACCGGTAGTTCGTTCAATCAGCCATTCTAGTTCGCCTCATCTATGGTACATTCCGTTCAACCTGCGTTATATGTCGTTCATTCTGAACTACCTTTACAGGACAGTTCAACTTACTTCACAGCTCGTTTAAGGTTCTTTCGATTGAAAGCATAATTCGCCCGACATGTCTATAAAGAAAGTTCATTCTGGGGACAGTTCGGGAACTGCAGTAACATAATTTGACGAACGAAGTTCGTTCGTTCGCTTTAAAGAACTGCTCGAACTGTGCAGGTTTTGTGACCCAACTCAACGTCTGAAGTGAGTTAATTTACTTCACTCTTGGCTTAACCGAATATGAGTTTGTAGTCAAATGCTGTTGAATACTAGACATATTTTTATCAGCTGAATGAGCAGTGTTGATTAGATTTGGTAATCGAAGAGCGACCGTCGAGGCGCAATATCGTTGGACCACCCAGGACAGTGTTCCATTTAGAGATGGCAGACACGGTAGGTGTCTTTTATTTGTTACGAAGTTAAAGAGGTTCATTGTTTATTTTATTTAAAATTGCTTTTTAAATACTTTTACAGAAATTCAATCAAAGTTATAACTTCAATCACGATACAGCAGTGAAAAATCAGCATAAGATCGATAGCCAAGCCAAGCGCAAGAAAATTCTTCATTACATAAATATGCTATATGATCACGTCCCGAACCAAGACGCCTAACCCACCGTGGCTCCGGTGCTGCTGGCACACAGCCCTTCACAACAAGATAACGCAAATTGCTGGCCCCTCGTGAAATGGTGGTGTCCAGTTGGCGAACAAATTTATATCCCTTCCGTTGTGTGCACTCGCCAATAAGACGAACAATGGTCACGCCATGGCCAACATTCGCATACTTCGCGCACCGTGACGATGATGCACCGGAAAGCGGTGTAAATTTGGTTCCTTCAGATGTGCGCACAGGAACACCCGCCACCCACCCCCAACGACCCTTTGCTGGCCCGTGGAGCGGCCAATCGTTTCGAGCGGATCGGACGATGGTTCTAAAATAAAACCACGGTCATGATTTCGCTTTTATTTCCATCGTTCAATCGGATCGGACCGCAAAGAAAGCCGGCGCGAGCAAAAGAGAAATAGTACTGCGAGCGCAAGATAACATAAAACTGATACGGAAAAAAAGAATTGGTGTTACGGGGGGATTTCTTTTTTTTCGGTAGATTGGCGTATCGTTTGGGGTTTTTTCGTGACTATAGGAGGGCAAAGCAATTTTCCCTTTTTTCACCATCCCTTCCGGATATTGCGCAAAGGACGGCACACGTTGGCACCTTGCATGTTTGATCCTTGAATGGTGAAAACCGGGAAGAATGTCACTAGCGCTAAAAGATTTTCCATGTATAACTTAACCTTTGCTGTCGGGGAATCCCGTATTTGACAATTTATTTTGGGGTCTAGTATGTTCTGCAGTGGAAATGGAAAAGAAGTACGATCCTGTAGAAGCATTCGTAGCAAAATTTATTCAAAAGGGTAAATAGATAACGCAAGGAAGGAATGAGGGATTCGTTAAATGGTTCAACTGTAACAAGATAAGCATAAGATACTTGATGTACCGACGATACTTTTACACACAGTTGTTGCTCGAAGGAGAGGATTAATGTGTTGTTTTTCACAATTTCTACCGCAATGTCTGTACTTTATTATTGCTCAACGCTTTTTTTCTCAACTGCAATGCAAACTCAATTCGATCACATCAAAAAGCGAGACGTGCCAGTAAGGAAACAATGGAGAGAGAAAAAAAAACGTAATAAGTAGGCATTGAAGTTGGCAAAGGATGCTTGAGTGAGGACCAAAGACGCTAGGCGCTAGAACGCCGGAGAAATGGCCTTCCGAGAACAACCGGGAAATCGGTGAGTGCACTCGAGAGAACCGAACTTCGGAACGGACAACGGAACAACGAATCGACATATATAAATCCAGCTTCAATCGGGGAGGAAGGAGCTGACGTACCGACCGATTCTAGTACTGATCGAAACGGCACGGTGGTGGTAAAAGGAAGGCAGTGCTATTTTCGCTATTCATCTATTTCAGTTCCGAGAGCAGAATAAACGAAATCAAACTCATCTGAGTGGGGCGCTGTGTGTGTGTGTGTGTGTGTGCAGATCGAGAAGGGGGTGGTAATCCCCTAGGGTGTGCTTTAGCAGTGCCACGGTTGTCCTTCGCAGAACAAACTCAGCTTGATTTGGATAGCAACAGCGCTGTGGCGGTGGCTTTGTTGACTGGCTGCTTCATTTGGCTGTTGTATTTGCTAACTATGGCGGGTTCCACTTTGCATGATCTGCCCATATAAATCTTTCAACCGTGCGCTTACATTTGCACATGTACATGATGCACAGGAAATTGAAGAAAAAAAAATACATAAATGTGTAGAAAAAATGCCATCTTCAAAACTCGGCGTACGGCATAACTGAATATCTTTATGTTTGCCCCAAATCCTCGAGCAATCCGAACAAACCCCCGAAAGGGAAATACACGTAAAGCAACGAAAACTGGATAATTCTTCTTCAGGGGCAAAAAAAAAAGACAGCAAACGTGTATCTGAAATTTTCTCGTCTAAAAGCGCAACTTACAGTGAGATTTGGACAAAGCAAAAATGCGGCGAAAGGTTTAGCTTACAAGAATCGTGCAGTCGGTGACTGCATTCACAGCGGCTAGTCCATGATCGTAGAATTCTCTGCTTGAAGAGCTAAATCTCACCATCATCGCCCATTATTATTGGGGTGAAAAACAGACGACTTAAACGACTTAAAATAAAAAAAAAATACTTAATTCTTCAAAATAAGAAGATGTGAGAATTTATCGTCTAGTTCCTGCAGACTTTTCATTACATGACTTAACCACACGTGAACGTCCTTACATGAGTTGACCTTTGGCTAGTTTAGCTAGAACATCATTCCTGCTAAGTGAATACTATAATGGACCAGCCGGGCAGTGTAATTGATAGCGGGGCCAGTGTTCACACGACAGGACCGGTCCAAAATCCCATCCTGACCAAGCCCCCCGCCCTTCAATATCCTTCCACACACATACGGGACCAAACACAAAGATGCTCCATCTTTATTATGGATTAAGCCATTTTCATCAGCTTTGGACAAAGTCCAATGTCACTGAGGTCTATCTCTCTCTCTCTCTCTTCTTGACGCAACGACCTTCTAGGAGGTCATGCCTGTCTACTATACTTAATGTTACTACCTAGTCTAGGATGTGATTTTGGATCGGTCCTGTCGTGTGAAGACCGGCGCCGTTCCCAATTAACCACCGGTAGCCCCCGACCCTCTGAGGTACATCAGTGTCCTCTGAGTGTCCATCAGTGTGCTCTCCTCTGAGGTCCAACTAAAAGGATCCTCTAGAACGACTTCTGTTAGGCCAATGGATTCTCGGTACCATCTCCCAGAGATGTAGCTGAGGATGTCTAGTAAACCAAGATATTTATAAAATTACTCCACAAACAGTACGATCCGCAATCTCGATTGCTTTTTCCTAGTCATACTACACCAATCTAATGGTATATGGACACCAATTTTTGGCTCGTTAATCTCCAACCCAAAAAGCTTAGTGCTGCATGATCACTTATTCTGGTTAGCATTTGCTACGCAAGGAAAATATATCCCGATCACGCCAACACTAGCTAATGCCTTCCAAAAGGAATTCATTAAAAAGAACTGAACAAACGGCTTCACACAACAGCACGCCCCATAGGACTTTGATGTATGAAGGCCTAGGGATTAACCCAGCGTCTTGTTTGGTTTCACAGGTCACCTTAGGAAATGAAGAATTAAACGCAATATTAGTTACACACTTAGAAAGGAAAATTTGAAACTAACGCTTCATGCGTGAATTGAAATATACTCAACACACCTAATCCACCGACATGGCCAGCACAGAAAGCAACGCCGTCATGCAGTGATTTCCCAAAACTGACCCAAACCCAACTGTAATTGTTTCGTGTTTCGTTCTACGGTAGTACTTTTTCGTGCTGTACCATAGAATTGTTATATTGAAATTTTTCCCGTTTCCGTTTCCGACCCAGCGGGTCAGAATGAAATGGGCCCCGAACTGAATGAGCTGTAGAGAAACCTCATCATTGCCCGCCAGCGTCCATCTCGCCGTGCCACTGCCGGTTGAGAAACGCGATTCCGTTGGGAGCCACAATTTGATGAAATTAAACGAATTGCCATTTCCGGTGCCATTGGTATTTAATGTCGCATTTCCCCCCAATGCCGGACATGACCAAACTCCGACGGGAGTCAAAATCTACCGATTTTTCGACCGACTTGACCCGCGCACCCCCAACGCACCTCTCGTGGTCGACAAACGGGCCGCCAACCGTTGGAAGTTCGAAAGGAAATGAACGATCGAGGTTACACACTGACAGCAGTGGATGAATATATCCTTTTCCTCTCTTTGCCCGATTGACCCGGGAGGTGATAAGGGAAGGTGAATTTCGATGGAGTTCGAAAGGAAAAACCCACCATCTAGATCCAATCCCAAAACCATTCGGTGACTCTCTCGAAAACCCAATTCCATCCCACAAATCGCTTCCGGCGACAAACGGAACGGATTTCGTTTTTGATCATTCTAGTTCGAAAAAGAAGTTAAAAAAGCTTTTACGAGTTAGGACAAAAAATAAACGCTACCGCAAACCTTTTGCCAATGCCGAAAAGTGATGCAAAGGAAGGAAAAGTTGCGCAAAACACCGATTTGAGATTTTCTCGTGTTGTTTTTTTTTTCTACTTTCTTTTGTTAACACACGTCCTTCAACGTTAGATCCAAACAACAATAAAACAAAAAAAATAAGCGACGCAAAAGCTTCCTGTGCAAATGCAAATGCTGCTCACTAAGTCCGGCAAAAAGGATCTGTACGAGAAACGGAAATTCAAATTATCTTATCATCCCCTTCTTTTTCGATGATTAATTCTTCTTTTTTTAGGCAAATCGAATTCTTCGCCGCGTCTCCAAAACCCCCAAGTCGCTTTGGACTACTGCAGGGTTCGCATCGCCAACGTTTCACAGCCTTTGACGTACCACATTACACTGATCAATATCCCTCCGGCTGGAAGCGTTTCACATCATTGAACGACTGAATTGCACTGGCGGGAGCTGCTGGCTATGGGATAGGATTCGTTCTAAAATGGAAAAGGGGAAACAACAAACAGACAAGTTCGTACAACAATGTACCCCAGGTTAACTGCGACATTCGGTGCAATAATCGTCCTTTGTTTTGTGTAGGCACTGTTGGACTGGAAAATAAAAATCTAAAACAATCGCTACAGTTGCTCATCGGAGCGTAACCAGGGCTCTACCTGGCGCCATTCCAGTCAGCAAATTGATGACGACGCTAGTTGACTATTTTTAACCGATAAAAAGTCCGTTCTACCAAATCCTTGCAGATGGAAACAGTGGTAATACGGAAAAAGCACCACAACAAAATCCGGCCGCTTTTCTCCGACCGTAGCAGCAACAACAGCAGAGAGCCTCGAGTCAGTTGAAACTTTTCGCCTCCATTTTCCTATTTCCTGTTCGACCAAGGTCGCGGCTCGCTGCAACAAACTAGGACAGCAATGAAAATTGTTGGGAAAAAGCAAAGGAAAAACAAACTAGTTTTCCCCACACACACACACACACAATTCGTACGCTGTTTTTGTTTGTTTGTGTGTTTTATTACTCCATGTTCACTGGCGACGAAACGCTAACGATCCCCCAGCAGTGAAAGGTGAACGCCGTACGGTTGAACTTCATTATCCTGACAGAAAGGAGCACAAAAAAAAACTCGCTGTTCCAATAGTTTTCCCTATCCATCTCCCTCTGGACACCGGATCACGGTGAATTTTTAAGCCCTACCGGAAACTATTTCCAGGCGTTCCTCGTACACTGATTATGATGGAGGGAAGCACAATTTCGTGCCCCAATTCCCTTTACCAGCGAATGGGATAAACTTCGGGATAAAAACGGTGATAGAATAACAGCAGCAATGGGCCACACTTTCCCGTGCCGACCGGCAAATGCAAACACGGGCGCTGGTGCAAATGTACTTTGCAGTCTCCCAAGCAGCAATGCTGTAAATGATTGGAAAGGTGAAAATAGTGCTGTATGATGTATGGGTTTGCCTCTGCGCGATGCCAATTGCCCTGCCATTCTGTGTCATTAAAATGATGAAAAATTACCGTCCTGAAGGCACTTAATTAACCTTTCGAAGGTGTGAAAATATGGTGTGAAGTTGTGCTCGAAGCTGTTAACATATGCACCCGTACAAAGCTCTCTCGTGGGGGTAATACTGAGCATGGCATCTTAATTAATCTCCCGTTTTAAGTGCACTCTCGCTTTAGATCTAACACTCCAACTAGTTCCATTTTATCGGCGTAATAAACATAAGTAATTAATTAATAACGTGTTTTGCACTTCTCTAGAAACGGTTAGGGGGAGTTGGAATAGACCACTATTTGAAAATCATGTTTCGCGGTATACCACCAATGAATCAATTTCAAGGGCGAGTCTTGAGTCAAGACTCATGACTTTCATGAACCTCTCGGGGAGAACAACAAGTTCAATATTACAAGCAGACTGCGAGATGTGCTATTGCAGCGGACAGCTCTAACCGCCCCGGGAAAGCCGAAGCCGGGAGTAAAATCATTTTTATTTTAGTGTTACATAGTTGACTTCCTTCTTTGGACTTAATTTATTCAGCAAATCCGGCGAGTTTTTGAAAGAATACGTTGAAATAAATAGAAAAGAATTATTGTACATAACGAAGCAAGATATTTTCAGTCAATTTTTCACCTTTTTGCTTAGATTGTTTATTAGTTTATAACTTACTCAGCTGTCTAATTTCAAAACAAAAACTTTAATCTGCGTATATAAGGGGACTGTCTGTGAATTGCATTCCTTCCTAGCAGTATACAGTGATGAAGAAACGAAAGTGCGTTTGGTCTTATTAGCAAAAACCAAAAATCATCAAAGAAAGATACATTTCATTTTACTGACATTTCAATAGAAACTGTAAAAAAAATGTTCGTGTGTCGTCTTGTTTTAGAGCCTCAGAAACACATACCATAAGAGTATGTTTATGATAAACATACCACCATCACATCACAGTATCACAGTGTCGGACAACATTCATTTGATGTTCGAATAAATTGGTTCAGTGTTGGAACCGCTCGGTCGGCTCCCCCGTTCATCAAACATTATAAATACGTAGCTGGCCTGGATGAGTACCTCTCATTTATACCATTCACACCAAACGGTAAAACTAAAACACTCGCTTGATTAAATGCAAACATTCTGTTTGCACGCATACGCTACATGAAGGCGCACTGCGTGCGAAAGATGTGATTATCCACATGATATACTGTTTGTTTTATAGATTTTTCAAATTTAAAGAGCTTAACTTACGCATTTCTGCTGTATTGCATTGGAAAGAGTAACTAAAAATATGGACATAAACATTGGATCGAATTTGGATTGAGTATGATTAATGCGGACCACCAAACGGTTCTGCTAAATCACGTGTAATTCTTTATGCCAGCGACAATCCTCTTAATTCAATTCCAAAAATCCTCCCTGCTTCCAATTGCAAACACGTTCGCATTTGTGATTATCCATTTAAAATCTCTGCCACTTTATAGAACCATTTGTTTGTCAGCAACAGATGAGTATTAGTGGATCATCAATTTTTTTTAAACCGATTCGTGCCCGACAGCGTATCTGCACAATCGCTTTGTTTCCTGCTTCGTTTGGGAGTGTTTTGTTGGGCCACGAAAAAAAAATGCAAATTGTAATTTATACAAACTCACTAGAATTTTGATGACCTTACAAAACAACGGCCAACAGAACCGAAAGCCAACACAGAATGCAAAATGCAACACACATGCAAGCAATGGCCCCGGTTTGCTTACATTCTCTTCGTCCCGAATGAACCCATCTCATCGTCGTCCATTTTACGGCAGCATGTGAATACTAATTGCTAGAACCCTAGTGGACGAACTATCCTAACTCGCCAAAAGATCCACAGTGCAGGTTACAAAGTTTTGGCACATATTTACAGCCGCAGAGCCCTGTCAGAGAGACAGCACGTACTAAAAAACTATTTTCCAGTTCACCCATTTGCGGCACATCACAAATATCTTGCCCCGAGAAGTTGTTCATCGGCTCTGTTGACGGTGGAAATCTGCCGATGGTTGCTAAGTGTGTTAATGGATCTGAACGCACACGCACTAAGAGACTTCGCCTGAAGCTACATCGCACACAACGGCACATGTTCGATTAAACTATTTTTATAATCCTTTGCCCGCCATCGTACCACTGGTGCCGAATGTGATGATCCCCCGAATGGATCAACGCCGGATGACCGCAAGGACCTTCGTTCCGTTTCAATTACGGTGGTTTTCAAGCTTTTCATTTCTATTTGGTATCCCGAAGCACGTCCAGCTGCGCATCCCGAGGTTGCTGGTTGTCGATGCGCAACAAATGACGGTCCCGGCCATCAACGTGCTCCCCCCTTCCCGGGTCACAGGCTCCGTCGCAGCCACAAAATCTTTTTACCCCAAAACTCAGTCAACCGTGCTTGTAGATTTAAACACATTCCGTCCTTCCCCGTTTCCGGAGCACCATCCGAAGGGAACGACATCGTCGCCAGGGACAAGTCCATGGTTCGACGAGGGCACATCTCGAACAGAGCATTCTATGATGTCCGTGCGTTTGGGTAAAAATTCACCCCACGTCCTTCTAATTACAATGCAAGACACGACTACGATCCACAAACAGTGGCGAATATGCTCGCGGTGACCCGATGGGGAGTTTCGTCTGCTTGCACAACGAGTCGGATGTACAAATTGTTGGAAGGATGGCGCGAGTTCTCCACCCGCCGAAAAGTCCTCGTATGCATTACTATGCACGCCGGGAACAAATCCGTACATGCAGAACGAAGGAGCGCATATGTTCGGCATGGAAGCGCATATTTTGCATCAATGTCCGATGTAGCTTTAAGCTTTCCATTCATCGTAACGGCACGTTCGGGGACGCGAAGACACACACAACAAAACATACGAACGATAACATCCGACAAACAGTAGGTTGATGCTTAAAAATCTAAAAACCTAAAACAGTGGAGAACATTAACGACAGACACGGCTAAAACATGCACTGCAAAGCTCGTCCACAAAAGACGGTACACGGCATTATTTCGGGTTGCACATTTCCACACTCACCATTGTAACAGGGCGGAAGCTCGTCGGGCGTTGCGTGCCGCCCCAGACACCAATGGCGGGCATTTTTCCACGTGGCACCGCGCTGCACGTGCCGGAACTCGGACAGGTAGCGCGCGATCGGTTCGCGCAGTAGCGTGATGTAGAAGTAGCGCCGTTTGGCCGTTTCGCCCTCGTTCTTGTCCAGCTCCTGATCGACGCACCCGGTCAGTTCGGTCCAGTCCGCGTGTAGGCCACACTTCCAGCCGGTGGAGTAACGCGAGAACAGCCAGTTCTCGTTCCGGTGCGGTCGGAAGCAGTAGCAACGTTTCTTTTTACGCTGACAAGTGCACGGGCGCTGGAAGGAGAGAGAATGGAGATGATTTAATCGAGTGCTTTTATATGCTATTATTACCGTGTAGTAGAGGGTTTAGATTGACTATTCGTCTTTAAATCATTGGTCTTCACAACTACCTAGTACGGTCAAAAGGAAAAATTGAAGTCACGACGCAAGACAGTTTCACACAGACATTGTTAATAAGCTTTGTTGCAATTGACACATGACCATTCGGACGATAAGAATGATCAGGTAAAATTGACATTGGTCGACATAAATAACCTCTCAGAAAAGAAGATAAGTCTAAATCTAGGCATTCGATGGGAACAACTGGAGATCATTCATTTCAGAGTCAAAGACCGTTCAGCAGCAGAGCAGTTTTCTATAGAAGATTTATGTTATTGGTTATTCATTATAGCAGATGATGTGTAGAAAACGAGAACTACGCCTTTCATTCCCTTTCAAAACGAAACTTCATCTCCCTTACTTGTTTACATATTGGAAAGATGCCCGATATAAACGTCACGGAGCGAAAGCGTGTGAAGGTATCGCCATACTTCCCAAAAAAACAAAAATAAAACACCCGAACGAACCCATAAAGCAATCCATCCCACAGATCTCCGGTTGCGGTTTGTCGATAGAATTTGTTATCTGCACCTTTTTCTACCGCGCTGCGGTTGGATGCCCGCATCACACACTGCTGCAACCTGCGGAAAGGGGTTTGCTGCATCCACGGACAAGATTCATGAACCGAACATGCCGAACGGCAACGGGTTGGCATAGGTTGTTTGCGAATACTGGTGAACGTACCACACACCACCAGTCAGACGTAAGACACCTCAACGCTACAAACGGCACGGGTGACGACATGCGACGTGGAAGATGCGCTGCGGGATGTTGGGCATTTATTTACATTTCACCCTGACCACACCACCGCGTACGGCTGCATCATCACCGAGAGCCTTCTTCCTGTCCCGGGTGCAACGAGATCAAGACAACACACCGCCACTACACCCGATCGAGCTTCGTTTTAGGGATCTTAACTTTATTTAAATTCATTCATCTCCGCGTTTGGAGTTTTCCTCCGTCGTTCGTTGGGTTCCGGCGCGCCGCACCGATACGCCCGGTCCGCGAGAGCGACGAACAAATTTGAATTAACAATAAGTGCATAATTTCATTGCTTTATTGCGCGCGCTCGTTCCCCTCTGGTCTGTGTGTCTTCCCGGTAGCTGATTCACAAACCCGACCGACGACAGCTGGAAATGGGTTTCGGTGAAAAGATAGTCAAAGATGGTTACGTACGATAGAAGCGGTATTTTGTTGAGAACAGCGCAGAAGTATTGCTGTGGTACCACCAACCATCACGCAGATAAAATGAAAACATTGAACACAATATTTATGGCCCCGGTCTAAGAATGCATGCGTATGATCGGACAATTACGATAACTCACCGGAGATGGAACGGAACCAGACATTCCAAACATTTCATGGAATATGTTTTCGTACAGCAGAGAAAACAAAAAAACCATACACAGCATCAACAAGACCATATCTATCGGGGCCTTTGAGTTTCATTGAAGTAGTAGCACAATATTTACACTTTATTGCACTTTCCCCCAGAACGCTTCCATAGTGCATCCGCTTCTTTACGGAACGGAGGCACACAAAACAAAAACAAACGGACACCTCACATCCATACGAAAGATCGCTCTTTCCGCTTCCCATTTACAGGCAAGACTGCACACTTTAGGGGCTCTTTTGTTTACGTAGCACAATTATGGTTTTCCCATTCAATGCTACGGTTACCCTGCGCTCTCATTCTCTGCCCCGGGCGCGCCCTGCATTGGTTGTGGTGGTAACCTTTCAAATGCCAAGAAGCAACATTTAAATCATCATGTCAGAGATTTATCACAAATAAAGTACGCTCCGGTACTACGACCCATGGTCAGATATAATGGTCAGTGATTCGGGGAACGACTGGAAAATCGCCGTATCGCCGAGTCCTCATGGGTGCAATCATAAATGCAAGCACTGCACTGCAGACACACACACACACGTCCAGTAAACGCACGGACCATTTGGCAAACGGATTTCAATCCGGATTGGGTGGGCCTCGTTTATGTTTCTCTCCATTGCGCATTCGAACTCAACCGGTTCGGGTCAATGGATCGTAACGTACATATATATATATATCCGGCGATAAGCTGCCTCCGTCCGTTCCACGGCCTTCCTTCACATTCATCTTCGCGGCTGTGACAGAAACGCACCGAGATATGGAATTAATATTCCAAAAAAGAAACATACATTAAAAATGACAACATCCGTTCGTGCGAGGTTCGCGTCGCCCGGCAGGCCACGCACTCACCGGTCATGACATAAACGACGCTGACAACTGCGTTGCAGACGGAAGCTCAAGCTCATCACGCTCGGTACCCAGTGCATGTGTTGCCCCGCGTTTTACGGTGCGAGCACAAACCCAACCGCACATCACGTCAATCAGGGAAGATGTACCGATATATGCGGACCAATCCAAAACAGAACTACTACCGCTGCCGAGCGGAGAAAACCTCGGGCTTAGTGTGGAGTACATACGGTTAAGCTTATCGAAAGGTGAAATCTTTAAACCGGCACCGTGTGTGTGTGTGTGTGTGATGCGAGCAGTTTTGTTTATCGACGCGGGACAGAAATTAGCTCCTTCCCTTCCCGCTGCCTGTGCGCGTTGAGAACAAGATTATGACGCACAAACCATCACCGCTGACGACGGCCTTGACGAGCAGTTTTCGAGATGAAGTTATTTTGATAAAAAACTTCATAACCATACAAACCCTCTTCCCTAGCGGTTAGATGGGAATCTAAAATTTGGGTAAAACTACCCACAAAATTCCTTCCCAGTGAGCTGATTTAGAGAGATGCCTTTGCCGCACGAAAACCCCGAGACCCGAGAGTGAAGCCGCCGGAACGGAGCAGGCGAGAGATGACTGTTTTGTGCGGAACAAACACAAAAGTTAATTTAGATTGACTTGATTTTTCAACCTCCGTTGTCAAGATTGCTGCATGCAGCGGAAGAACTTTCTTCATTTTGCAAACCGAGAAAACGAAACGAAGAATAAATGATCCCGGACGCTCCCGGTTGTCCGCTTACTATACCCTCCTTCCAAAGCCGGAAGAAACAGGTTGACAAGCTTTATCGGAATTATCGTAAGCAACCACCACCCGCTGGGACTGTGTGTGTTGGTAAAGGTGCCACATGCAAGCGTACCCGAGACATCTACCCAACGCTTTTCTACCTTCTATGGTGCGAAACAGCGCAGCAACTTTGGATTCATATTGCTCCGTGTTCCGTCGGGGCAAAGGCTCCGTTTCGGCTTATGAACGATACTCCCCGGTATATTACCCCCACCGAGGGCGACAAACTTCCAATTTTCTTGGCCCCAACCGCACTAATCTGTTGTGCCACGTTGCATACGGAAACTTCATCTTGAGGAACATAGCGCGCCAGCTGTATGATGAGTTAGATGTAGGGAGTGATATGCTGAGAATGTGGCGCGTACAGCTCACATTTCAACCGCATCGAACTGGCGTGGCCCGTACTGTGGACGTCATGTGTCGGTTAAGATGTGCCTGTCTGTGACGGGCACCGAAAATAGAACTGAATAGATGATTTACGAAACATCATCACACGCATAGTTCTAGGCGTTGTAACAAATTGCTGTGCGTTGTCTAAGTCACTTGACCGGTCAAAACAGGGGAGTGTGTATTCGGCAACGCGGAGTTCAACTTTCTGGAGCATGCGTACATAGTATTAGCATCGTTGGATAATTTCACGGTTTCAATCCTCTCAAGTAATTCGGTACACTAAAATGAAATAAAATTTCCATTAATGGAATTAAGTTATTTGAAGCTATTTTGTACACATAAAACGATAACACAGTTCATTATTTCCGCGAAAAAAAAAATAATCTGCCGAAATGCACTAACGACACTACTGTTTGAACTCCGATCGAAATCAAATTATACCGGACGACACAAAGCAGCATTGGGTCCACTGCACTCCCCTCCCCCAGACTGCACAGGGTAATTCTCCACAATAATCCCCCTTGCGCATGGATGCCAGTATTTTCTCACATGTGTCACATGTGCCACATAAAATCAATTAACAAGTTATGAAAATAGGTCCAAATTAGGCCATCACTACCGATGGGAGCAGCAGATGGGGAAAATGCAACTGAACTTCAACCTAACCCGGATATTATGTTTGGCAATATGTAGGCAGTGTGGTTGGCACGAAGCGTTACAAGATTTTGCCATTTATATTTTATTACAGCGACCAAAGGCATTCGGGGAGATTCTTTTGGGGGTTTACCATACACAGCGTAGTGAACTAATGTCATGACTTTCAATATGGATAAAGATTTTTTTTTTCCTTCCATTATGCACCTTCAAAGCTTTTGGTATTTTACTATATAATCGTATTAAAATAACACCGGCCAAAAGCGGCTTACTCCACCACATAAAGGATGGTCGTTCGATAGCAGCTGAAAAGTGTCAGCACACAGGCACGGGATGGTAGAATATGACGAACACATTTCACGCGGAACTCCAACCACACACGACGTGAAGAGCGTACAATGGATGGACGATATTAAAAATAAAACCGCCCAAACGCGCAACATGCAAATACAAACTGGCGAATAAAGGCGACATCGGGTAGAACAAGAGATTTCATGTCGTCAGCAGGAAGGCATGCCTGTTCCGGGGTGCGGCGAGATAGGTTAGCATAGTACAATGGTTGAATTATGATGCATTGGCATCCGTTCGCATGCAGGTTCCCAACTAAACTAAAGCTGCAGTTAAGCTCCCCTTCGCGATATTTCCCATCCTTCCGCGCTATATTATCGATTGGATTGCACGGGCGGAAATTCAGCTCAAATGAACTATTGCCTAAAATTTGGGTATATTAATAGACGAGGGCGAATAAATATTCCCCAGCTCGCCATAACAATCTCAACCGTACCGGGGCGCCTCAGCCGTACGGTGTCCGTAGTCTACAGCAAGAGGAAATGCATCGGAACGTGATCGCGATAGTAATTGCTAGGCTTGCGCTAAAAATGATCGATTCACCAAGCGCAGTGTGCATGTGTACACCGCAGACTTGCCATAAAACCCCGCAAACGCACACAAAAAAAAACGCATTGCCAGTGCATTGTCGTACTTCCATTCATGAACGCAATTCAAATAGCATTTGCCGGGGCGACGGGGCGTGACATGGCAGGTGGGTGGGAAGCACCAGCCAGTTGTAGCGCCATATGCGCTGACTCGACTAGACCCGGACGGACGGTGCCGGTTCTTCTGTTCCGTGCAAACGACGAGCAATGTAGAGTGTCTCGCTTGGAGGGGGGAAAAAAAAAAACAATCTCCGGTGCATTGCAAAACCGACGAAAGCTGTGTGGGCGAAACGCGCGTCTATGCGGTGGTATGCGGGTATTGTGTGATGCGTTTTTTGTCCCTCCCGTGGAGAACAGTTAGTCGAACGTTTTTCGCGAGTTCTATCCGTCAACAGTTTTATGAGCCAAGCCAAGGGTAGCCGTAACGCCACTGTACCGTGTGAAGAGTGCCGCCTTCCCCGCCAGCTACGCGGCGGCACTTAATGTCTGTCTCAGTCGTCTTTCACGGGTCTTTACCCCAAAAATCGAACATCACCTCCACACACACACACACACACCTTCTACGAAGGGGTATAAGTGATTTTGGCAATTTTTCATTCCCGGAATTCTACAAAAAAAAAGAAAGCGAGAAAAAATGAATGTGAATGGAAACGGACGGAACACTCTACTCACCCTCCCCCATCCATCCACAGCTCCTGAACCGATGTTGATAGTTTTCAATTTGTTCCCATCCCCTAGCGTGGGCTTACCGAAGGCTTTGGACTTTGGCTTCTGTTTTCTGTTCCGTTTCGAAGTGTACTTCCATTTCCGCTCGTGACAGTTGATATATTTCGCACGCTCTGTACCCACACCACGGTATATTGCTGGAAGAATGTTACCAAATATTCCCATCCAACCCCTAAAACAGGGGGGACACAAGCGGCAGTACATATGCAACTGGTTGCACCAACAACTTTCCATGCGGCCTGGAAGAGGAGAAAAACTGTCCGACGGAAAAAGCCGCTTTCCGTCAAAACCGACCGATGGGGCAGATCATTTGCGAGCTGTCAACACGGGCCGTTGCGCTTCACGATGAAAGAACAGAGGAGAGGGGGAAAAAAACCCCCCCGTAATTCCATTGCCGCCACCACAAACCAGTAAGAGGTGCTAACAGTTTAATAATGTTTTATAGTCAAACTGCGCGCGCCCAAGGGCAAAAAATGTTTATGTTTCACATTCTTACGGTGTACTTGTGTAGTGAGGCAGCCGGGCCGGGAAAAAAACACCTCCAAGTGGTTCCAGCTCTGGTGAAATGAAAATGTTCCAGCACCGTGGCGAAAACTGTGAACCATTCGATTGAACGGACGGTTGGGTCTGTGGGCAAGTAGAACGCACTCAAAAAAAAAAAAAAACAATCTACTGGGAAAGTTCGCTACACCAACAAAAAAAAAAGAAGCTTATTCCTTTTATTCTTTTCAACACCCGATTGAAACATTTTGCGTTTGGTCGGCGGCGTCACGGTGTGCTTTAGTGCACCACCGTATGGCGCGCCTCCCAGCAATAAGATGTTTGAAATTCTGAACCAGTGAGATGGAAGACGGCAAGACATAATACTATTCAGTGACGAATGACGGAAAAGAGCACAGCCCAGGCAATTCTTCCACTTCAAAAAAAAAAAAAAATATTACAAAATCCTCAAAGGTTTATTGATTGTTCAATGCGCTTTTACAACCATTTCAGATTAATAGCCACCATAAATAAAATGTGTGTTTGAAATAATGTGGGAAACAGATTTGCGTACGGGTACGAGTGCCGGCGAACTGCAAAAGAACAATTCATACACCACCCCGTATAAACGATTATATATTTTACACGAATTTCCAACCGGTCGTAACGGTTGAAGCACAATCTGAACATATTCCATTTATCATAAAGCAGAGGAAGCACCGGAGGAAAATGAAACATCGCCAATTGCAATACTTTCGGTGAGTAAATAAAAACAAAACCATACCCGTTGTAGCTATTGCTGGGCAATAACTTCGTTAGATTATAGACAGACACAACATGTTGTTGGGAGGTGGAGTAGATACAGAGATGTGTCCTATTGATTTACTTTATCGTCCATATCTTCTAGAGCTCTGGGTGAACACAATTTGTGCAACTTATTATTTGTGTCGTACGATAATTATTCGTCTTTTGTTAACTTGCGATAAATATTCTTGGACAATTGAGGTTGAGACGCCAACAGGACTTTCTGCAGTCGGAGGAGACTTCTCTGACTCAAGAGTCTATAGAGTCTACTGGGACTATACAGAACTTACATAGTTCCAGTACGCACTTACGCCTCGCAGACATGGATTTTGTCCATGTCTTAGTCGCGTTCGAGAGAAAGATGCTCAGAAGGATTTTGAGCCCCCTATGTGTGGAAGGACAATGGAGGAGTCGCTATAATGACGAGCTTTGAGAACTTTACGACGAACTCACTGTCGTACAGCGGATTAGACTCAACAGGGTCTGTTGCGCTGGTCACGTCATGAGAATGACAACCGGACAACCCAGTCCGTAAAGTATTTTGTAGGTTTGTCATGGACAGATTACCCCAACCGCCAGAATAGGCGGGATACGCGATTCGCACTCCGAAAGATCTTAGGCCCAGGTCAACAAACGCCCTCTCTATTCAATCCGTTGTCAAGGTTTGGGGCTTGAAAGTTTCTAAATAAGACGCTCCCACGCACAAGCCCTTTTCATCATCCTCCCCAACCTCCTTTATTCAGTTAACCCATATGTTTATTTCCGTTCACTCTGAACCCATACACCCTTAACCCTACCTAAACGCCGTACACAGTTTGGCAGCTGTGACCCATAGAATTCGTGTGCACTTTTTTTTAATTATTATGCCAATTTCTGATGTATGATTCAATGTTTCTGATTTCCGTTATCGTCTTCGTGTTCATGATTCTTAGTCAAGTTATTTGAGTTTAGTTGTCCCTTCTTATATTTTCTTATACACTTCTCCTTTTTGCTGTCCGTTTCCAATAATTCCCTCTTCATTATGCATTAAGACTAGTTGTTTCGTTTAGACTAACAATTAAATTCGTACATCCTATACAGGAAAATGAATAAAACGAATAATAATAATAATAATAATAATAATAATGGAGTGGCAGCCGACAGCGCTCGACCGCGAAACCTGATAAGGAAGCAAGTAAGTAGATATTGTTTCCAAGGACAAGTTAAGAAAATTATTTACATTTCTTATATGACTCTTTGCAAACCTCTCGCCATTCTTAAATTATCTTGATCAATTCCACCGGTGGTCTAAATAGTCACAATTCTTGAGTGGTAAAATTGTACAATCCATTCAAGAGTTCATCCAAAATTTATGCCACACAAACAATCCATTGCCATCCTTCGCAATTTTCCTACACCAGCCAATCGGCTGGTTGGGTGGTGTTTCACCCAATGTCACGATTAAATTTACAAACAAAAGAATCTGACCATAAAGCTTAAGCAATTAATTACGAACCGGCTCGGCCTGTCCTACAATAAACAACACAATCCCATCGAATTCCCGCCTCTTCACTGTTCAAAAAGGTGAAAAAACACAATTTTCTTCGTTGCACCATTTTTGAAGATTCTTCCGCCCTCCTCCAAAACGCATTATCTCGCAGCTTTCCATCCGCGTAGTGTTTGCACGGAAAATATTTCACCATGTGCAAATTTATACATAATATTCCTTCCAATTCTTCGGTTTGGCTAGGGATTAGACCGTTACAGACCCTCGCTTCCACGGTTCCACAGGGTTCAAAACACCCCAAACAATAACTGTTCATCATCCTAAATGGGGACGTTTCGGTGTCCCTCTCCAAGTGCCGGAGACACAAAGTTAGCGGAAAGGTTTCGCCACCTTCAACAACGAATTCACTGCGATGGAAGGATCGTTCACTGTTTCCTCGTCAGTTTTGTTCCTTTCGCTCGTAACGGAATGATTTATCCCGTCGCGATATTTATGTACGCTTTGGTCTCCCATTTCCTTTGCTCTTCTGCTCACTGTTATTCGTTTTGAAATGTTTAATAGTGGCTTCCAACGCTAGAAAACCCCAACCTCGACCGGGTCCAACACACTGTGGACGTTGTCATTAAAATGCTAACATGAGGTAATTCTTTTTTTATTTCGGCACCGTTTATCGTATCGGCGCGTTTAGCGCCACCTCGTGATGGTTCTGCTCGGGATGCAGAGGCCGACCGGGTCAGAATCGGAGCCAGTCTCGTGGGGAAACAGATGTATTATTCTCTCCGTAATCACCGCGAAATCGGATTTTTTTTTCACAACAAACACACAACATACAAACCAACGAAAGCCGAGAGAGGGTTCTCGCTCACTAATCGCCATGGAATGTGCCTCCGCTCCCTCCGGCGTTCACACAGGGGCCCAAAATTGCTATCGAGACACCTCGCGTAAAGCGTTCGCTTCCTTTTTTGCCCTCCCCCAATAGAGCCCGGTGCTGGTGCCGTGGTGATCAAATTACGAAACGGAAATAATTCCGACCAAATAAAACCAACAGGTTGGCGCCAGCAGTCAGCAGTCCAAAGGGGAGTACTGAATTAACCAAACCCCCACCCCACGACCGGGAAAAAGGGCAGCGTACGATTAGCAGCTAGCGGCGAAAGGGCACAACAAACCCCTCGGGGAGCGTCGGAGGTTTACTTCGGGGAGCAGCCATCCTCCCTTCCCAGCCATAGCCGCTGCGCGTGTACCGAATATCCGGAAGCCGCTTCGGTAGCCAATGAAACGTAAAGCATCGTAATACCCAAAAATAGGTTCTTCTAAAGGAAGGCCAGAAACAGATCGATAATGCTGGCGGTTACGCACCAGCCCAAATCGAAGACGTACACAAACGCACCAGGGTACGATGGTAGACACCGGGTCGATCGACTCCCGCCCTTGTACGCCACAACGCGAGTTTCCCGAAGAAAGAGACCCCATCTCCAAATCTCAATCACAACCGAAAAACACACACCAAAAAGAAAAACCCCTAAACAACAAGGGCAAAACAACACAACACACACGGAGGGTAAATGCTGCAGCAGCAATCGGTCGGTAGTCAGGCATCAATCTGTCGATAAAACCCGGCATCGCGGCGAAGCGCCCCTGTGCGTCTTAATGTGCACACAGAGGGAGACCCGTCGTGTGTGTGTGTGTGTATGTTGGGACTGAAAGACGACTACCGTAGACCTTTGCCTTTGCACCCAACCACCTGCTTTACCTTACCCTCCCCTCCACACCCGATGTGGCGGATAAGCCACAGGTTTCGGGAGTTTATGGGACACAATAAAAATAGATTTTCGTCCATTTCCTGATTTAAATGTCAACGTGAATAAAATAATGAACGCACCGCGTTCGGTCCGTTTTACGTTCCGCACAGCCATTGGCAGGTTAATTCTGACGTTGATGCAAACGGACAACAGCGTCGATAATGGGAAAGGAAAATCGAACAACAACGGCGCACAACAAACGGCAAAAAAAAAGGCTGACGCATGCACAGGGTCGCTTCACTTCCTTTGGCATCCGTGGAGGTCTGGTAGGACTTTGTGGAATGGAATTTCTTTTTTCGCAAGACACCTCCGTTTAGCCGCGTAATAAAGTGCGGGAAAAAAGTAATACCCGTTCCGGTGGGTTTTATGCCACAACAAATGGCGACATTCACCTTCGGCGCATAGGTATCTTTGCAACGGATAAGAAAATACACCTGCTCTTTGTGCTGTTGGACCTCTCTATTAGCTTCTTGGCGTAACAAATCTTCTAGGTCATCGCTGAGATTACTAGCCTGTGAGCATTATTGTAACTCCGCTAGCTGGATGGTCTACAGTTCGATAGCAGTTGGGCCAATTCTGACTTCAATAACCTAAAAAAATAAAATAAAGAATGATAAGTTATTAAAGTAAAGTAAGTAAAACCAATCAAATATTTCTACAAACCGGTAGTTTGAATTCCATTCCATTCAACTCCATGTTTGTATTGGCCCCAAATTAACGAAAGTTAATAAAGTGGACAATAAAACTGTCGTTACTACTTCGAAGGAAGACACACATTAACTGCTCTCAGTAACGGAACGAACAAAGTGGGATTCTTACTTCCACGGCCAAGATAAACTGTAAGCAATTTTGAGTGTCCAACACAAACATGACCAACGTGACGGAGGCCAATAAAAATGGGAGAATGACAGGGAATGATTTGGACACTGTCCTTTTACGGGTAAACCTGCCGACGCACGGACATCGAACGAAGAAGCGCATGTGTCAATCCGCTGCCATTTACGGTGACCGAGAGACACGGAGAACCAGACCATGCTCCATTGCGGGGCGATTGTGCTTTTGTGCGTTTGTGTGTGTGTGGGGGGAAGGAAAGAAAAAAAAACAATCCCCTTTGAGAAAGAATGTGTCATTCCCGGGAGACCACCAACGATTTCAGCACATATCAACGCTTTGTGTCTGTGACACCCCGGGATTAGGCAATGGGCGGCGGGCAGTAGACATACCCCAAAACGTTTGTTTTTTTTTTTTTTTGGTTTACAAATCACCCGCGCATTACACCATAAAGAACATAATTTACGCTCATTTTCACAGACGTGCCTGCACCAAAACAACTCGCCTGCCAAACGATGGTGGTCAGCAGACATACACGCGCTTCACACCCCTCTTCTGCCGCGAAACCAACTGAACCCAGAAGAACACACAATGTACGGTGGTTCCTATACGCGGGACATTCTGCCTGCACGCTTAATCATCTCGTCCCGCCGTTGTATGAATGGGTCGCATTTTGTACAACCGAACCAGAAGCAGGGCAAAATTTTGGCCAAAAAGATCCCATCAACATTAACAACAACAAAAAAAATGTGTTGTGCTGCGAAACAACATGCGCGCCTTCGTCGGATTTACGGCTTAACATAATGCAACATCATTTACATTCACGGGGACGATATCCGGTGTCGAATCAACGTCGAAAACCGCACCGGGATGCATTGTTTTAGTGGCCCGTTTCGTTCCACGGTAAAAAAAAACCTAAAACGAATATCAAAAATTACTAAACAGCTTTATACAATAACGCAGATTTATTTAATTTATGACATATAATAAATTAGGAAAATAGAAGGATTAAAATAACTGTAAAGAGCTCGAAAAATTTTATTAACCACCTAAGCATAACCAATTCCTTTGTCTAATAGGAACTTAGAAGATGTACAACAAATAGTTCAAAGATGTAGAATCGAAAACCATTCTAGAGAAAGATCCTCTAAACACACATCTTACTTAAATGACTCAGAAGGGGAAACAGTGGGACTCAAAGAAATAACTCGTGGAAGTGGAACTCGTCTAATAAAGATGCATCCGTTGTAACCGCTGTACCAAACCAAAAACATATTGCAGCTTTGAAGTTCCACTTCAAATAAACGAAAACACTGTGTAAGTGACCAATCCATTGGTTCTCCACAGTGCTTGAACAGCATTCAAAGTGCAAGATGTCACAACACAGTGGTGGATTATCTTCCTGGGTGTGGGTTACGGTAAGTGCACAAAACCAGCAATACATCATCCGCCCAACATCCCACACTTTCCCAAACGAAAAAAAAAATGCACAGGAAGCAAAGCACATAAAATGGTAGCTCTTCGCATTACTCTTCGCGCACACGCGCATTTTTTTTTTTGTATGCTTCCTGCCATTTAATCCTACGTTTAATGGCGAATATTGCTACATAATGCGAGGGCACTTAAACTAAACACTAAAGCGCACACTGACGAAACAGTGGAGTGACTATTGCATCCTGACCCAAACAGCAGACGTACGTTATGTTTAGCTGAGTTACAAAACCTTTCGCCCGTACAGGAAGATGATTGCTACTGTCACTGGCAGCATTCGACTGTCCGTCATACGGTTTGACGTTCGATCGGGTTGCCTTTTTCTTTCAATAAAAAGCATTCAATCCACTCCACGCTCGTATGTCCCTAACACACGTTGCCCGTTACGGCCAGAGGTGGATCGGTTTAAAGCAATCCTGAATGTTCTCAACTGTATACCGTGGACGAGCTGCTCTTCCAACACCCAAGCACAGATCGATCGAGATGTTGTGACTCTTTAACCTTTCACACATTCGATGAGACACTCAGACGGCCCCCAAAAGAAGTGGCACCATTTCAACTTGCTAATTGGAAGATATTCCAGCAATTTAACTACCGCCTGAAGACTTCAACAATATATTTCCACCACAGCAAAACATTTTTCGCTCCTTCCCGTTGGTGCCGTTGTTTCGCAACCGGGCGAAAAGAAAAAAGGATTTTCTAATTTAAGGAATTCCATTCCAGAGTTGTGGTTCGTGCGATTCTTTGCGAGTGTAGCGAGAGGAACATAAATCACGTCACTTGAACGGTTGCTCATGCAAGACAATTCAGCTTGGTTTCGCTTTTTTTTCTTCTTCTTTCCCCTTCGCTCGGCCATTCTTCCACACACCATACCGATGCAACACCGGTGCAATCGAGGTCCATTTGGTGGGGTCCCAGGTGGGCACATATGAATTAGTGCTGACAGGGACACAACAATGCCGTGGTCAGTAACGTTCGGTGGACGGTGGTTATAGTTCCATACTCCCGCGTTTTGTCCGATCCACCTGAACCAGTGCTGCATTCAGCCGGGGAGCTTCACTAGCGGAAAACATTCTCCGATCTGGTACGAGCATACAAAAAGCGCACAACACCACTGGAAGATGGAAAACATTGGAAAGAAAATCATTCAATGCCAGCATGCGGGAAAGGAAACAAACACACCCGTCTCACGACGAAATCATTAGAGAGGTGTCACACTTCAGCTACTTCCACCAAAGCTTCCCCCCCCCCCCCCCCTCTTCCCCACCCATTGGCCCGAAACCGTTTACGACCAATCGGAAATTTTGCTGAATTTACGGAAACAGGATACTTGTACCATCCCTGGCACGGGACCAAACCAACTCGTCGTCGTCTAGTGAAGAGATGAAAGTATAGCCGAGATGGAAAAAAAAAACCAAAAATGGGAATTCTAACAGTGTACTCACCAAACGCAAAACGTAAAGAATACTTCATCGGTGCACACAAAAGCAACGTTCCGAGGGCAGGAATCCAGCCGTGTGAAGGTTTCGTTCCGTAACGTTTCGACCCGAAGTTTCGTGTGTGCCTCCAAAAGTACTCCTTTGCGACTACTTTAACTTTCCGCATTCAGGTGCAATCTTCTTTAATTCCTTCCCGATGAAAAGGGCGAAAACAAAACAAAAAACTAGGGAACAAAGAACTTGGCCAACGAAGTTGCTACCTTTTTTGGCACAGGAATATTTCCCTTTTTTTTTCTCTCCTTGTCTTTGTAAAATCGCACTAAGGAAAAGGTTTCACAAAACCGTTAAAGAACCGGGAGGAGAACCCCCTCCCACTCCCATTTAATCGTATCGCAGTGCTACCCAACCAAAAAACCAAACGTGACAATGGTTCGCCTTCACATTATTCACCTATACTCCCACACCAACAACCCCTTCTCCTGGGGTAATGCTTACCTTCAGGTCCAGATCACGCACCAAATGTTTGCCGAAGGAGGTGCCGCCCGTTTTCTGGATGTGCAGAAACACCATCACGTCGTGCGCGTTCATGTCGAACTGGAAGTCGTCGTTCAGCACCTCCTCGTAGCTGAGGCCCGGGTTCGCCAGCAGATTCTGCTGGACCGGTTTGCCGAGATTGTCGTGCTCGTAGCCGGCCGTTAGCTCCAGGCCGGAACTGCCGCCCGACATACCGAGCCCGGCCGCCGATGAGGTACCGTCCCGGCGCGAAAGGGCGCACACCTGTAAGCGAAAAATCAGACAAAACAAAAACGAAAGCATTAGCAACGGCTGTTAGGATCGGGCAGGCAGTAGTCTGAGTGTGTGGGGCCACGATTTACGACCCTCCCAAGGGAAAACCAGAGAAGAGGGGTGAGGGGAAGCGCGTGTTTGCGCTTGGAGCAGACAAAATACACTTGCGCTTTCTTGGATTGGCCGTAGAATGGGTTAAGTACACAGGAGATAGCAGAAAATCAAACAGCACACCACCTGCACAAGATGCGCCGCCCAACCGCTCGTACACAGAAACAAAAAAAAAACACACACACACGCGGCACCGCGTAATCTTACTGTTTATATTTGCACTCTAATTGAAATGGCTCGAGCACAGCTTCCGAATGCCACGGATGCTGGCCCAAGATTAATCGCTAACAAAGACCGATTGACTGATAGGTCGGCCCGGCACATTCCCGGTGAAAGCAAAATCCACCGGTTCGTTACGGGGTTTACTTTTAAGAAGCGCTTCGGTCGGCTCCACGGAACTGCCAGCAAATTCGCACGACCTTTGCAATCCGTCCAAGGACAGTGAGAAGCAATCTCAAACTTGTGCTGGTCGCAGCACTTTGCTTCGAACGGCAACAAGAGTAACAAACAAACAAAATAAAATAAGAATGTCCAACGATAGGGGATGGAACTGGTTACAGCATTTTTTTGTCAAACGACGTTCCGATTTTTTTCTTTCTTAACTCCTTGATGTAGCGCCAACGTTAATGGAAGCCTTAACAAATAACAACAACAAACTTAAAGGAACTCACGTCACAAAGACACACACACACACACATGGTCCTTGGGGTGCGATAATTTATGATGCAAAGATCCCAACTTTGCAAACAACTTTTGGCTCAACTGAAGAAGCGCCGGGCGAAATTACATCATCGTGGCGCACGGAACTTCATCGTCGTTTTCGGAGCGGAAAGTTTACTGACACGTAAAATCGTGACACAGTGGCCACACCAAGGGCCAGCACCATCTGTTGACACATTTTGACGATTGTCTGTGAGCAGCCGAGTCGAGAATCGAATTCCGCTCCGGTCGTTTCTGGTCCACGAAACTACAAACTTCGCATATCACACGAACTACTTGGGGGAGTGGGGAGGGTGTGGGGGGGCGGTTGGTTTGGAACTTTATCAAAACATCGTTAGCATGAACGAGCAAAAAAGTTTCGAGCATTTTATTGGTTTTTTTTTTGTACTTGCGTGTTAGAGCAGTGATCACTTGCACAGCACTAGTGCCGCCCAGTGTTAGGTCACCACACCAGTGTGGCGGCGTTTAGGTTCTTCGAACGGCACGTCCGCCTCGGGTAAAACATCTTAAAAGTATATCAACTCCTTCCCAGCTAACAGCAGCCGAATGCTAATCAACTCGGAGGTTCGGAGAGATGTTCGTGCGGCGAAGGAATGTTGATTAGAACCGTGCATTAGTGGCATCGTTGCTAATTCTTCGGCTGAGAACGATGGCCGACGATCCTATCGTTTGTGCTACATCTCGGGGCAGATGTGTCCCGTGGATATGATGGAAACAGGGCTAACGATATCCACAAAGTCCCTTCAACAATCCTGCCCTCCTCCTTTGTTCGTTCTCTCACCTCCGGCCAATGTTCTACAATCCGTCTATTTCCTCGCTTGAGTTCGCAAGCACGTCCTTCCCCGCTGTCCGGACCATGGTACACAGAGTGGCGCTGCCAAAAATGGCAAAATTATGATTGATATGGGAACGTTTAATGTCCACCCGGCCGGTCCAACCAGTGACAGTGGCATGGAGACGGATGAATGATGAAATCAACGCTACATCACCGAAACCGCACAAGTTAGCCGAATGTGTCCAGTAGCGCACAACATATGTTTAGGGGGTCTCGCCATCGAATGGTGATGGTACACCGGTTTCTGGTTCGCTTGTTCGCTATGGCACGTCTGGTTGGGTTGATAGTTTTATGAGACATTCCGACATTCGTCGCCCGCCTTCCCTCGCTCCAAATCGCGGGAAACGGACGGCACGAAATTGTAACGGTCGGACAGAACTAATGAGATCGCATACGCGTTCGCGTCGGAAGCGGCAGCAATTGTTGATGGCAGCATGAGCTCGTGATTGAATGCTAAAATGAAAGAAATAAATTGTCCGATAGACGCTGGCATCGGGCATCGTAACTCACGCACAGACCAAAGCAACCACCGGAGCGTTGTGATGGAGTGGTACAGAATCAATCACCCCCTTTTTAAGAAGGACGAAACGGCAAACGTTTGTGACTTGACTCCTGCACATCCACAGTACACACGAAAAAGTACGCATTCCCGGACGTTTCAAGCATTTGTTCGGGACTGTAGGGCACCAACATTCTGTAGTTAGTTTTCTTCAAGTGAGGATTCCAATCGCGAAAAAAAAACCCCCCTGATGCTACGGGAAACGTACGACCATAGTCTACGGGTCCCTCTCTCCCACAAACCAACTCACTTCACAGCATCCTCGAATTTTCGAGTGTTTCATTAAACAAAAGTCGGCCGTAAAAAAGAAAAACGCGCCCTGGAAAAACCCAAAAGCCGACCAGTACACCACTTGAACACACAGCAATTGAAGGATGCTCGGAACCCGCAACTTCCGTTCTTAACCGTACGCACAGCGTTTTGCGAAAAAGAAACGAAAAATAAAACAAACGAAACCGACCGTCGGCGGGAAAATTGTGCCGAGCATTTTCGAGTGGTGCTGCTCCTGGTTTTTGGAAAACTGTTCCGGTCGCATTCAATCAGAAGGAGAACCATGGAATATAATTTATAGAATTAAAGCCAAGGCAGACACTCATCAAACAACAGCGGTGGCGAAAAACGGGCGATATTTTGAAGAAAATTATACACCGACCCGTAAACGATAGGGATGATGAAGGAAAGCCACCAATTTTGCCATGACTGTCTTCTGGGTGGTTGAAGAATAATTCAGCAAAAGCGCAAGGGGCGTGGTGGAACGGGTGGCGGATGTGGTAGAAATTTTAATCAAGAAATTCATTCCATGCTCTCAGCAATTGAAGATAGCCCTGATGGGGGTGCGCGATGAAAACCGCAGCGAAAAACTTATTAGCGGTTGGGTTACATTTTCCACAGCGTCCACTCTCGGGTGAGTATCATTGGTTGGGCCAGACGACCCATGACGGAACATTTCCTTTCCGGAACTTTTTTGTTAAATGTTGTACGCAACAGAAATTGAGCACTGTGTACGAAATTGAGGAAACCTTTTCAGTTTCCTGTAATGGGCTAAGGTCACACAGATATCTGTGTTCTTCTTGATGATTAGAACTAGTATTTCGTAAGGTTTCAAACCAATGTTTTACAAAAATTATTTTATGGTGATATTTTAAGTAAAGAGAACTGGACACAGACCAGACCAGAGGCAGTGTTAAAAACATGAGGAATTTCATAAGGAATTACCGCTAAGCATTAGACTGCAGTTCCATAATGTTTCTTAAAGAGGAGGATCAAACGATCATGCAGGCGGTAGAGATCTTTTGATTACAGATAACCACAGCAGAAATCATATCCGTAGCGATGTCATCAACAGTCAGATGAATAAACAGATGGATAAAGGAATGTTTGAAGTCTTCCCGCACTGATCAGGACATTTAGAACATTCAGAATTCCAGTGTCAGTCTAGAACATCATCACTACCTCCAACACGACCTTACTTGTACCAATTTTTTGATCATTTAACTCCGGTAAAACATTTCCCAAATACGCCTGCGATACATACAGGCCCTTATTGGCCATTCTAAAATAAATTTGGACAAAGGTTCTAAGACTTCCGAGGCGAAATATTCGATGCGTGTTATTCATTTTGCTACAAAAATAAGAAAAAAGAATGATAAATACTCCCACCATTTCATCTTACCTGATCCGGACAGTAGTAACCAAAGCCGATGATACCGGCAATGGTGAGAAACAGACAGAAGATGATGATCGGTCGCCGGAACCTCCAGCGGGGCTCCATCTTCTTGATTTCGTACACTCCACTGGACAGTAGCAATGTCAGATCACTATCTACCTTCACGGAAATGCTCTTTTTCATATCCAACGAAGGGATCATTACCTTCTTCATTTGCGCGGTCAATTGTGTACTACACGCGTGGAGGTGTGTATATGAGTTGAGTCTTTAATAGTTGCTCCCGTTTATGTGTTTTTGTTTTCTTCTCTCGCGCTATCGGACACTACTCCGGTTTGCATGTGTGCCACTGCACGCTTCGCAGCTGATTCTTCACTTTCCCTCTCGCTTGCGTTCGGAGGGTGATGTTTCGACCGTATCACACGGATGCACACGCGGTACCAGCCAATGCACGGGGATGCGGGGGGAAACGTACACAACGAGGTGATAATGATATGATTGGAAGGCCGGCAACGACAACAATTGCATGGGAATAACCACACCAGACACCCTCGCTTTCTGATCGTAACACTAAACACCCAGCCAGTCGATGAACTCTGGTTACAGGTAGGGGGTGTGTTTCAGACAGATCGGAAAGCTACCACGCCACACAACCCGTTGGCATATCGTTGCGGAACAAAACAAACGCGGCACGTTATGTCAGAGCGCACTGTTTTTCTTCACGGCCTGCTGAGCTATTTCCCATCCACCGCAATGCATGTGTGCGTATTGACTTGTTGGGGGGATTGTTTTATGCTTTTTACTTCTTCTAAGAAATGACCTTCGAACTACACACGGCACGGAGAAACAAACACACTGAGTGAGTCACCCAAAACAGGGACGAAACTGGAACACTGCACCTTTTGACTTCTGTGAAACTTGTGTGTGTATGTTTCTTTTTTTTTTTGTGATGAAACGATCGATGCTCCCGCATACGTTCTCCCACCAACGCGCTAACCCAAGGACCGCATAACACTACCCTGTGCGATGTTTACCACCACACAACATCGTCTCGATTGCATCGTACGTGAAAGCAGGGGCTCGGACCCATCGAAAATTAACACCCCAAAAAGGCTTCTCCACACACATCTATCGGTACATTCGCTTCCATCTCCATTTCTCTATCTTTGATTGTTACTTAACGCCAAATTCGGAACCCTTCTTCGCATCGCCATCTAGGGCCGCGTAGGACACATCGTGCGAACGGTGTGGGGCACACAGCTAGAGAGAGCGACTAAAAAAAAACTTTTGGCCTTCACCGATGGATGTGATTTCGGTTCCCAGAAGGAGAATCTTCGTCTCGTAGTTCTGGTTTCACCACCGACAACACAACACACACTCCGTCTCCTCGTACGTGCGAGTGTGTGTACGCTTGTGCTGGGTAACAACAGCGCAGCAATGATGCTTTGTTTTGCTCGTATTTTACACACTATCTCAGCCGGATTACTGTTTTCGGACAATTTCTCTAGCACGGGAAAACACAAACACACCGAGTGCACCGTAGCACTGAACAAAAGGCACGCGCCTTTGCCGAAAGGGATACGCACTGCGAAAGCTTTTTGGTATTTTTGGCTCAAGAACAACCCGTACGATGACCGCGCGCGGAGAACCGTTCCTCGAGGTTCCTTCGAGTTTCGCGGAATTTGTTTGACTGTGTCCGTCCGCAGTGCACAGAACGGAGTCAACTTCGCGGCTCGATTGGCTACCAACACATTGACACGCAAATGTGACAGTTCTCAACACCACACAACCTTTCGGAAACGGCGACAACGTTTTGTTTGGTGGATGTTTTTTGTTTCCTACGCCATGATTTGTCTTGTTTTATGATTTAGAAGCTTAGATAAACTCCCAAAGGTTACTTAAAAAAGGTTTTACTATACATTTCTTGTAGAAGTCTTCGAATATTTACGACGAATGCATCAAATTTTTGGCCTTGTATCGAAACGACTTTCGAACATCGTTCGGAGAAATGTCATTTGGTTGTCATTTTGTATCCCGGTGAAAAAGCTCTGCGAATTGCGCGATAAACAAACAACGGACAAATGATTTGTTCGTTTCTATTTTTTTTACATCAGATAACCCATATAAAGCTAAGAATTCTTTTCATAAGGCACATTGCTAGCTTATTAGCTCGTAAATAAAACATTCCGCTTACATTTAATGATAATGCATGGAAACTTTTTACATTGATGGAAGATGAAACATATCCATAGAAGGAAAAGATAACATTACACACAAATCAACGGTATAGTTTGTTAAATGGATGTATCATGCACATGATCAAAGATGGACTTTCTGATTAAATACTGCTACTAATGGTGGGAAGGGCCAGATACGTGCGTATCTATATCTATCGTAATTTATACGTACAAATGAACTGACGACACTGCACCGGGTAGAAGACATGGAGCGAATCATAAAATTTCTTCCAAAGAACTTCACCTGTGCGGTTTGTTTCGTTTCAGAACTTATTCATGTGCTGCACACAACAGCTTGGAGCGAAAGGAAAAGCGAACGCCACGCTTGTTTAGGTACATTAAGGGGACACTTTTCCCCAGTGCCCAAGCTTACGCACGCAGAAAAGGCACGTGTCATGCACGTAGCTAACGGACAGCAATTAACATGAAATGATAATCCGTTAAACAAATGGGCAGCAATGATGCGACAATCGCATCGCTCGCATTGTATACACTCTGTGGATTAATTACCCCCCTGTGTTCCCATCAGAGAATCGTCTTACAAGACAAAAACATAAAAATGCTCTCCCGATGCCGACCGGAAGCATTCAAAATGTTTCACACAATCGTGCAGTGCGTTCTGTTTTTCGTTATCGTTTACTGCTACCGGTTATGGCAGAACCGTCGAACGCGGGTGTTGCTGGGTCGTGTGCCTGGCCCATCGAATTTACCTCTCATCGGTTCGATGTATGTCATCCCCGGTCGGGATACATCTCGATATCTTAAAACATTGATCGATTTGGCCGGCACGTTTGGATCCCCGTGCTGCATCTGGCTCGGACCTGTACCGGTAGTGATCGTTAGTACGGCTGACCATGCTCGAATAATACTGACCTCACCAGCAACCTTGGAGAAAGCGAGCTTCTATCGCTTTACACCGCTACAGGGCATCTTTTCACTTCCGGCACATAAATGGCGCGCCCATCGGAAAATGATTCAACCGAGCTTTAATCAGTCCATTTTGCGCAACTTTATACCACTGTTTGAGCAAAAGGCTGAGGCGATGGTGTGTGGGCTATCCGAAATGGTGGAGAATGGTGAACTGTTTGATATCTATCGCTTTACCGCCCGTTGCACGTTGGATATGATTTTTGGTAAGTAACGGTTAAGAATCGGTATGTCGAATTTCTTGTATATTCTTTCTTTCTCTTTTAGCCACCACACTGGGAACTGATATGCACATTCAGGAAACTGCTGCTTGTACCTATTTGGATGTACTGGAGGAGTAAGTGATTCATCTCATCTTCTCCCTACAATCTCAAGTCTAAAGTGTTCCTTTTGTTTTGCCAGGTTATTCGAAATCGTAACCATTCGTGCGGTCAACATTTTCCTTCATCCTCAGTGGCTTTACCGATGGACCTCCGTGTATCGCAAAGAGGTGAAAGCATTGGAAGAATTTTGCCGTCCATCGAAAACAATTCTGTACGAGAAACGAACGCCTCGAACAGTGACCACAAGTGGCAACCAGTTCGGTCTAGTTGATCAGCTGCAAAGCTCAACACTCGATAACGAAGCCGTAGAGCACGAGCTTAACACCATTATCTTCGCCGGCAATGAGACAAGTGCCATGACCGTGGCCAACACCATCCTGCTGTTGGCAACGCACCCGAATGTTCAGGAAAAACTTTACCAGGAGCTGCGAGTTCAGTGTGGACCCGAGGTGGAAAACATTGGCTACGAAACTTTGAACCGCCTCACCTACATGGAGATGGTACTGAAGGAGTCGTTGCGATTGCTACCAATTGCAGCCGTAATTGGACGAAGAACGTCGGAGGAACTCGATCTGGGTGGTTATCGCCTACCAGCCGGTATCGACATCATAATCGACATATTCGATATTCATCGCAATCCTGCTTACTGGGGCCATGATGCCGATCGCTTTCGACCGGAACGGTTCGAAGCGCTCCAGTATGATCGGTTTGCACTGCTGCCTTTCAGTGCCGGGTCGAGGAATTGTATCGGTTTGCGGTATGCTTGGCTGTCGATGAAGACTATGCTGCTGAAGGTACTCACACGCTACCGCATTGAAACAGATCTCAAGTTGGAAGATTTGTCCACCAAAATTGCTCTTACGATGAAGATTACCAACGGACATATGGTGCGCCTGAAACGGAGACAATAAACACACTGGTTGCCAATGCGGAATGGACGTGTTGATTTCTATTTTTCAGCTTCTTCACTCATGCTTTCAATTTTAGCTTTCACATCGTCCGGAATTTCCAGCTGCTTCAGATTATCCTCCCCGATTTCTTCTTCCGTTCTGCGAAGCAAATTGAACCGTATTAGTAATCAGCGTTTTATCACGCAACGATATACACTTACCTTATCAATATGTCCACCACGTTCTCTACCGCGTTCAGTACAACCTTGTCTCCCTCCGGGCTGCATTCAAATTTGTGCAACTCGCGCAAAATCTCGTACGTACCGTGTTCCCGCAAATACAACCTACCCTTACGCGTAGCACACAGCTGCGCTAATGATTCTACCAGCATCTTGCGCACATCTGGGTCTTCCTCGCGCTTCTTATCCGGCCCAAGGTATTGCAAATCTACTGGCAGCTTATCGTTCGTCTCATCGTCCAGCTCCTCCGGTCCGGCGAGTGGCAACAGGATGAACGGCAGCACGTTCATTTCCTCGCTCAACAGCCATTCGTGCACGGACGAATCGAAGCAGACATTTTTAAGCAAACCGACAGCACCACCCCGACGCACAATGCTGCCCTCGTGGTGTACGAAGGGCAGCAACCGTCTCAACAGTCCCGTCACCTGATTACAGAACACTTCTCGACCCGCCTTACTCTGCGACACGTTGCTAAACAGTGGACCGAGGTAATTAAGATGGCACTTTTGCTTGTTGTAGTTAATGCGCGTAAAGCACGTGGTTAGCTTTTCCAAGGCAAACTCTATCGCTAGCAAACGGTTCAACACCCGCTCGACGAGATGCTCGGGACGGGTGATATTGCACAGCACCATGCACCAGGCATCGCTTAGTTTGCAGCTTTCATCCAGTACCGCTTCGTAAGCTATTGGAACCAATCGTTCGCAGAGCTAAAAGTATATCGTTCAAATAAATTCAGCCTTGTTTTGGAAGAACGCTTTCTAATGCGGCGAACATCCAGAATACCTTATCAACTACCACAGCAGCACCGGTCTCTTCTGCAGTGATGTTAACGAAACACAAAACAGCATCCTTCGCTACGGATTCGTCCGTTGTTAAGTCAAGCACATTATCCAGCAGTGTTTCATTTTTAACTAGCAGTTTTATACCTTCCACTGAGCCAGTAAGACCTGAAAGGAAAATGCGTCCATTATCACATCACAGCACATAAACTTCCCTCGATATGCATACTTACCTAGCACGTGTGAGAGCGATACAACCCTTAGATCGAGACGCGCACTTTTGGATAAAAAGGGAACTATTTCTTCTAGTGCTTCCATTTTAGAAAAAAAAACAACAAAAGGAAAGTAAAGTTGCGTTAAAATTAAAACCGGTTGGAAGATTACAAATTGCCCTTGAAATTTTGATTTGTTTTGATGGAGCACATGCGGTTTGTTTTGACGCAAATGGGATTCAGTTGGCCTGCTCGGATGACATGTTGTGAAATGAATTCACGTAAATTTGATTGAATAATAAATTAGCGTGCATGAATTAAATTCTACTGGTTACTGGTTAGATATTAAAGTGATAACAAATAATAAAAAAAACACAGAACAAAACATTCAATTAGAATCTAACGCATGCAAGACGACCACTGTACCGCTCTGTGTGCCATAAATTTCAAATTCATATTTTACTGACTAATTTCTCCTAATTCAAATTTAATCAACGTTATTTAAACCCACTTTTTATTCGACAGATAAAAAAAAGATAAACCTATTCCCTCCAGCGATACAGTCAGGACATCCTTACATTGCGCGTGTACCGGTTCAAAATCGATCACCGATGGCATGCCATATTTCACCGGGAAGTCGCTGATGTTCTTGAACCAGCTCGGCAATAGCAGCGCCTACCTTCTCCTGCAATGCGACCGGGCTTAGCGAACCATCGTACGGTATCGGTTTGCCAAGCACTGTGCGCAACTTCACAGGAAACCCACCATAAATGGGCAGGACGGGAATTTTCAACACGTTATAGATGCGCACAAACAACCATCTGGCCACCGAGACGGTACGGAAGCATTCGCGTATATTCATCGTGAACATGGGTACGATGGGCTGAAAACAAGATAATGTACGTATGACCGTTCGCATGGGAATGCTTGGACGCTACGCAGGCGCTTCATCTTACCACCCGTGCTTCCAGCGCTACTCTCGCGAATCCGGTTCGGTTTTTCCACAGCACCTCGTACACGTTATCACCAAACTGGGCCTCATACACACCGCCCGGTGCAATCGACAGCAGCTCGCCGGCACGCAACGTTGCCACGCATGACTGCACCGAACCAGAAGTGACCTTCATAACGCGCGAAACGAGCCGCCAGCCGGGAATGTGGTCCAGAAACCGATCGCCAACCGTGTGGATCAGACGGTTTCGTTTCAGAATCGTTTCGGCCGTTAGATAGTACATATCGATGGGCAATGCACCGTGATAGTAGATCAGCAGTGCGGGCCCAGTCTCGGGTAGGTTCTCCAGACCGATCACTTCATATCCTAAAGGTGGAAAGGAACGAAGAACTGCAATGCTTGTAAAGGTTTAATTTCTAATAAAACACTACCATGAAATAGTCTGCTCTGAAGGTTCCAAACGAATGCCATTAACCGACGAGCCGCGCGCCAGAACGCATCTTCATCGCTATTCCTCCAGAACTTTAACCTAGAAACAGAACATGTTGCTTACACTCAACTCAAACCTCTTCCCAAAACGACCAGCTCTTACCGGAGAAAATTGCAAACATGTAAATACGGAATGGACGATAAAATCAATAACACATACAGCCACGGCAGTACAAACAGCACCAACAGGGGGAGCGATAAATTATGCATCCAACCGAACCAGTCCGGAACTGCAGCTGCAAATCAACGAGTTGTAAAGATTGTCATTAGTCTCCCCCGGGTTGTTACCGACAGACTTACTTACCAATCAATGTGCTGCCGAGTCCGGCGGTGAAGCTAGAGCTGTTTCCGTTGTCCATACCCGCCTATGTTGTGTCTGCGCAAGATGGTTTCGTGTTGTGACGACCTACGCCAACATGTGGCAACTGCAGTATGCATAAATCGCAGGGAGGGAGGTTAAAGGTTATATAAAATTCGCAACAGACAAGACCGTACACCGAACTCGGTTATCTAATGGACCTTTCGCACTGTGCGCGGGTTGGTTGGTCTTATCAACGGATTTCGTTTTGAACTGTGGTGTTCTACTTTAAGCTAAAGCGTGGTAGCTCAGTGGTCGTCAACCGGCTGGAGCAGGTGATTTTGTACGCCAACCTGTGGGGAAATGTTGGCACACAGCGATAAACTTAATCTGCTCCTCGCTTTTTGCCAATAAGGCTACAAGCAAGTATCTTCCTCGTGTTTTAGGACCACGAACGCCTCATGTAACGTTTTGTTTTAAACTGGCTCGATGCACACCATTTGTCTATCCCTGCGTTTTAGAACAAGTGATATAGATTATGGTTACCTTTTTCTTCCTAATCTGCCACTGCGCTCTGTCCAATGCGTCAAAAAGGTGCAGACGGAGTAAAATCGATATCAGCATGTATCGCATGCGGGCAGTCGAAGTGCATATGCACCTGTTGAGCCGATGTTTTATCTGTGAAATAAGGCCGAAAACAAAACATTAACTGTTCTGTTTTAAGTAAGCAGTCTCCGTTTCAATACCGGGTGGACTGTAGTAGTATGGAAATAAACGAACCGACCTACCGTCTTTCAACGATGTTTCATCTTCGTGTCGTGGAGCTTGTAGTGTAGTCCGTCCGACCGAACGTTAATCTAATTTGCAACGATAAGCGTTTGTTTGCTACGCCGAAAACCTTATTCGGGGTGCGTAATACGCTCATGAATTAACGTCACACGTCTAGTAGAAGATTCAATTGGCACCACGCCAGGGCGACGGGTGATGATGAAATATGAACCATCGGTGCTGTCCTAATGGTTCACTACTTTCGGAGGCAACTATGGCAAACAGTGGCAAAGCAAAACCGAGCGGGTTAAATCTCTTCCGTAATTTACACGTCTATTAAGTACAGATATATTAAATACATCCGGGTTGTTCGCTTAAGTGTTTTAGCGCTTTTGCAACATACAGCAACACAGTAGCACCTACCACTAGAAAGGGGGTAAAACATTTAACCATACATGGAAAGGAACCACCAACCGGTGAGTCGTGAGGAAGTTTACAAACGCGACACGGTTTCATTTTGCTTTCTTCTTTCTGCTGATGAAACGATCCAGCAGTGCATCAAATATGCTGCCCGGGATGCGCTGATGCTTGTTGATCAGCTCCTCGATCGCAAATGCGACCTTCTCCTGGAGATCTTCCGGCGTTAGGGATGGATCGAACGGTATCGGTGGGCCGAGATGCGTGCGAAACTTAACCGGAAAACCGCCGTAGATGGGTCGCACCGGGAACCGTACCGCGTTGTACAGTCGGATGAACAGTCGCTTCGCTAGACCGACAGACCGGAAGCCTTCGCGAAGATTTTCGGTAAACATAGGAATGATGGGCTGGGAAAGGGACAGATGATTCTTCATTGATCGATTCAAACGAAAGACTTCCACACGCTACCTACCGCTTTCGACTCGATCGCCACCTTAGCGAAGCCAACCCGTTGCCGCCAGAGCAGTTCATAGTTGCTATCGCCAAACTGTGCCTCGTACACACCGCCGGGTGCAATCGACAGCATGTTACCGTCGCGCAGTACGCTCGCACACGATTGTACCGTGCCGGGACTGATCTTCATGACGCGTGCTAGCAGCTTCCAGCCGGGCACTTTGTTCAGGAACCGATCACCGACGGTGTATATCAACCGTTGTCTCTTCAGGTAGACGCGCGCAGTGAAGTAGTACATATCGATCGGGATCGCACCGTGATAGTAGATGATGAGCGCGGGGCCTGTTTCGGGGAGATGCTCCAACCCGCGAACTTCGTAACCTGGCAGAATGGCAAACAAAAATAGCGTGTAATAGTTGGACTGTATGGGAGATTTAGGAATTCATACCATGAAATATCCACCCGTGGGCATCCCATACAACGGCGACGAGTGTTCGGGCGACATCCCAAAAGTCAAAATCACCCTCATTATAAACCTGCAATATAAACCGACTGTTCCGAGCAGGTAAAAGCGGAAACATTATTTATACTCGCGAGCAATGTTTGGCCCCGTATCGCATTACCTGTGCAGCTTGTAAATGTAGAGAAATGATATGGTACAGTAAATTAACAGCACAAATGCGCAAGGCAGTAGGAATGTAACCAGCACCGGTGTGAGCAACCGATACAACCATATCGAATAGTCCAAGTCTATGTATTGTCCTGGGGGATAGGGATGGGAAACGTTTAAAACGGTTGGCTTCTTGGTGGGCGACAGTCGTGCATTGTCAGTCTTACCAATATACGCGAAAAAAGTGGAATTGCCTACAGTCTCATTGCTCAGTGGTATCAAATCGTCCGCCGAGCTCATCTTACGGCAGCAAAGCTAGTCTTACGTACTGAATCCCCGATAGCAGCGGCACGTACACGTTCTCGATGCGTCAGTCAGGCCGAGCTCACTGCAAACTGCAAACGAAACGGTACTACATTAGTCGGTAGAGTTTTAAAGGCCAATGCTAATTAACCTGACCACTGAATGACCACGACGTTTTGCGACGTTGTGGTTGAAGCATACTTACCTACTTTAGCCGTACAGAAGCACACCACTCGTAGAATACTTTCACGCAGGTCAAGCAATGGGTTGGCAGTCACGGAATATCGCACCGAACGGCGCCTGCGGCGGTTGTGCATTTAGGAAGCAAATGTCGCTAGGAATGTCGCACAAAGCCTTGTCGGTTCTCGGCGTTCCAGAACTTTTCTTTCTTATCGGCGGTCACAAGGGATGGCGATGATGACGACACGGACCAGCATCCACACGCCGCGCATTGTGTTTTTCGTTCAGATGCTGCAGAAATAAAGCACTGGCGCGGCACGGGAAACCCTTTGTGTTTCTTGCTTTGTGGGACGCACGTATCGTTTAACAGACTGCTGGTGTTTGTATACACAGCGGGGCCAAAACCTTGGAGGTTTCCGTTTTCTCCTAATTACGAATCAATCGCGTCAATATTGTGAATGACACATCAAAATAAAAAAAAAAAGGAACGACAAACCAACCCCCTTGCACGCACCCTTCAGCAAAATGTGTTGTTTTGTTTACGCCCTACACCCGTTTGACAGCTGATCGTTACCGGTGTGTGAGTGAGATGAGCCGACATCCCCGCGTGTGTTGTGTGTGTGCGGTAGGCGAGCGAACACATCTTCGAAACGTCAAACGTTAAACCGCGACCAGAATGCGCTTTCGTTTTCTGCCAAATTTCTCTCTTCTCTGGAATGAATGGGGATGATGTACTTTCTATTTAGTTTCGCAATTTTCGAGAAGAAATAATTTATTCGTACTTCTGTTCCACAACAACAATGGAGGTTTGTGAGTCTTTTGAGCAGAGTTATGATCCAAGTTTCGACACCTTTCCAATTATATGAAATAGACTAATTCATTACCAGGCGTTGGGTTGGTTAGTTTACTGTGCAAATGAGTTTCGCTCTTGTACGGACAATTTATTCTTCTACTCGGCGGAAGATTTCATTGCAAGGATGTATTAACGTTTGCCAACTCACTTGGTTCGCTATTTTTACTCTCAGCCAGAGATTATGGAACAGTGAACATTGAAATAAAAACTATACATTCGTCAGTCGGATTTCTGTGTTGAATGAAAGGAGCGACAGAGTTCTGTAACAGATAGTCCATGGTGTGGATTCTCTACACAAGTGGGTGATTTCGTTTCTTTGTAAACCGGAAAAAAATAACACGATGCGGAGAAGTAGAGGTTAAGACTGGTAGACAAATTAATTAATTTGCATTATGCGCTAACCGTTGCCGGGAACAATAGACGGACAACACCACCACGTTTTACGTCAGCTTCTTCGCCTTCTGGTAGAGCGTATCGACCACCTTGCCCATGTGCTGTATCGTTTCCAGTGCAGTCTCGTAAGTTTTGTCGACCGGCGTCTCCTCGAACACGATCAACACACCGATACCCTGATCCAGGATGCCGCTAAACTTCTTGTCCAGTATCATCTGTGAGAGCTTCTTCTCAACCTGAGCGATGGGCAGGGCAATCTGTTCCGCGATGAAGCTTACCTCGCATTGCGAGTACGGTTCGATAATACGACACAGGTTCTGCTCGAGCATCGTATCGTACAGTGTGCCGAGATGTGCCTTCACGATCACATCATCCTCCAGTTCCTTCTTGTACTGCTTCAGCGCATCCTGAAAGTCGGCCAGCGATCGTTTGTGCGATGCTTCCGCGACCGCCTTCATGGCGTCGATATCGCGTCCAGAGTATGTGATGGCCTGCAATAGCAACAATATTCCACGTACACTCACGTTCTGAGCACACTTTAAACAGGGTTTTTTTTCAGAACTTACCAATTTGCCACTGACAATTTGATTCACATCATCCGACTGGCCGAGCATGATCTTGCACAGCAGCATGTACTTCAGGGCGGTCAGTGCCTTGCTGCTCTGCACGGAATCGAATCCTTCGAACGCTTCATAAAAGTACGAGAAGGCGGTTTTGAAATCACGCTCGTCAGCCGCATGTAGAATTCCCGATTGGAGATCGAGCGTGGCCTGCACCTTCGGCGCACAGTAGATTGCATTCGCTGTGGTACGTGCGGACGTGAGTGCAGCACGGGCCTACAAAGAAAAGACAGTATACCGGTATGACAATCTGATATTCCCTCCACGGCCTTCCAAAATGCGTTCTTACCTTCGGTAAATTGCTCAGTGCGTGATACGTTTTGCTCTCGAGCAGCTGTACCTCGACGAGCAGATTTTTGTCGTCCAGTTTCTTCAGTTCCTTTAGCAGCTGGCTGCCAAGATTAAGCGCTTCCGTGTACATACCCGTGTCGAAATAAAGCGCAATCAGTCGAGCCTCAAGCGACTGCCGGAGGAAGGTGCGCTTTTCCTGCTTCGCCCACTCGATGCATTCCTTACACAGCTGCACCTCAATGCCGGTTTCGGCTTCCAGGTCCAGGAACAGATCCACCAGCGAACGTACCAGTTTAGCTGCTTTCGCCTTGCTCAGGAAGCTCAGGAACGGACGGGTCACTTTTATCAGATCGGCTAGCTCCTTGGCCTTGCCTTCTTTCTTGTACGTTTCGCCCAGTTCGAGAATTTTCTGTTCCTTCTGTCGGATCTGTTCCTCATCGTTTTCGTCCACCTCGAGGTCGCGCGCAAAGATGGTCATATCCTGCCGATTCAGCGAGTGCGATTGAGCACGGTCGATCAGCATTGCGCCAGCCATCTCGATGCAACTGGGTGGTCTAGTAGTACTGAGCCTTAGTGTGTTCTATCGTTGCTGTGGTTGCCTCTGTACTGTGTGGATGCAAACGACACTCGCTACGCAGCACTGTGATTCAGCGTTTTAAACGTTGAGTGACTGAAAGTGTTTGATTCGGGATTTAATATCGCTTTATTTCCAGCCAACCAGCTTTGTCAGGGACAAAGGCGAGGAAGGAATGCGGAAAGCCGTGGGTGCGTGTGTGTGTGTGTGTGCTTGGTTCGAGGACAATGACGTTCAAAATCGCACAAGTCATCAGAACGCAACGCCGAAGCAGATGTCAACAAGTTTGGATTTTGTTCAATTTCGAGCGTAAAACACATCACCTTCGGCTAGTTCTTTACGTTTACCATCGCAGCAAACGTTTTACTCACCGAAAACAGAGCGTTTTTCACTTGTAAACCGATTGTATTTCGTGAAATTCACGCAACAATTAGACGAAATGTTCCTAGGTGATGGGTTTTTGATGAAGCGGTTTGACAGTACCATTTCTGTTCAGTCATTCTGTGACATTTCTCACCGCTAGGTTGGCAGCGCTGGTTTGAGACAGCAAATCAACCGTTTCCGAAGCGTTTTAAAATTGAGAAACAAAATTTTATTTTTTTTTTCTCCATTATTGTAGAAAATATTGCGAAACACGGAATAGCTAATGATTGAAGGCATACATTAGCAGAATTTTGATGTTACGAACTGTTTGGAAGCATAAATATTTATTGTCGAGAAGCTTCCCGCGTACCCTGATTGTCATGTGCAGTGCCAAACGTTTGCCGTAAGAGCAAACGTCTTCGGCTAGCGTCTTATGCCCGTTCTTTTCCTCTGTTGTCAACGCACTCGTTCGCTAGCAGGCACACATTTAAAACGTGGGTAGCAAGAGAAGCTTTCATAAAATCCATTTAATCCAGGGTAGCTGCTAATGCCAACAGGTAAATGTAGCTTAAAATCATAAGTTCTCATAGCCCTTTACAAGAGGAAAGTATATAAAGTCCACTTATGTCTCTTATTTTTCGTCATTACAGCCCGAAACTTATCGCGTCGTAGTCGTTCGAAAGCGTGTCGACAAAAGTGCAGTGAAAAAGTGTGTGCAGAAGGAAAATTATAGCCAAAAACCCACAGAAACACTCTCCATCGTAGCAATTGATCAAATATCGTGCTCAGTGATTGGTTTTCGTTAGGTGAGCTATGATTGCTTTGATATTATCTTCCGTGGTTTTTATATGTTTTTTTTTGCGCATCCAAGTCCGCCCCTGTTGAATTTCGTCATCATGGCGGCGTTCACATGTCCAAAAATAGAATCACAGCCCTGTACGGCTTATCTCATGCGTACCAGGTGCAGGATGCAACACATTCAGTGGCAGTTTTGTGTTCAATGAATAATTCTTTACTTTTCCTTCTACAGAGAATCGCCATTTTGAAAACGGCAACCTAAAATACACACTTGTGTTGTTCCTGGTAGCGCTCGCTTGTGTGTGTGTGTGTGTGTTTGAACGAGCCGGAGATTGCGCTTGTGTGTGTGTTTAGAAGTTGGTAGACGCCGTTGCTACAATCAGAATCGCAAGATGAATGCAGCCATGAGCAAAATACATTTTGTCAACACGACTGGTGTATCGTTGAATGACCGTTTCACATCGATGGCCAAGCCGCTTCTAGGCTTTGGGGTGGCTCCGACGATGATGGATGTACCCCTGTCCCGCCCGAATCCCATGCCCATGATGGAAAGCAGCAATCGTCGGCTCATTGATAGTTGGGATCGTATGCACGCCCTACACGCTTTGGCAAGAAAAGTAAGCGCAAAGTTTATAACGTAAATAAATGGTATATAGGGTAAGGTTCTAATATTGCAATTGTGTACTTTCAGACCATCCATGAAATTCGCCCGGCCAGGCAACGGTTGCAGCGTAATACATTGTCGCAGCAAATGAAGCGTACCATGACTAGGCTGCCCGGTGGTACCCGCCGTCTGCAGCGATCCAACAGCTTCACCGATATAGCAACGTAAGTAGTGTTTTGCAATACTCTTGAAAAGAAGAAAAAAAGATGGATATAACAATACCGGGGGCTAACCGGAGTGCAAGAAGGAGGTAAAATCGAAATGTTCATGTACCTTGAATATAGGTTAACATCATCTTCGTTCCGATTTATCGAATATGATGTCATAATTCAAGGAAAAGCATATCCAATGCTACGAATCAAAACAGATCGTATTTGCTCTGTTCTGATGCAACAGCATCGTACAGCAAATTAAAAGACAATGGGTGCAACGCTTGATCATGGTTGTCCTTGAATATAGGTTAACAGCAAATTTGAATCTATTCCCCAAATTTGGTGTCATAATTCAAGGAAGAATAAATTCTCCGTGCCACGAATCAGTTCATGGGCGTTTGTTGCTCGGTTCTGACGCAATGGTACGGAACACCCATACTAATCGGTCCCCCAAGTTGTCCTTGAGTACAGATTAACATCATTTTCGAATACTTGTTTCGGAAATTTGTACCTGTACTACAAGGAAAAATCAAACAAAAGGTCACGGGAAAAGCCAGAACGAAGCTGATCATATGTTTGTTTACTGGGACTAGTGCTTCTTTACATGAACACGATCCTTTAATGCATGTTCTCAAAAACGTAAAAAACTATTTCGTGTCCAACAATAACAGTAAATTTTTGTTTTATTTATTTATCTGCAGAATGAATGCTGATCGCGTTGAACTGTTGCAGAGAGTACGTGGCCGTACACCGACGATCAATTCGCGACTGGGTGCGGCCCGTAACGTAAGCCGTGGTCGCAGCATGTCACGTGGACGTAGCGCTTCACGCAATCGCAGCACATCCCGCGAACGACAGCCTTCGCTTAGTCGTTCGAACTCACAGACGAACCTACAACGCGCCGGATCACGGAACAATTTGACTCGCGCCGGTTCCCGCACCAACCTTACCCGTGCCGGATCCCGTACCAACCTGGCTAGTGCCGGATCCCGTACCAACCTGGCTCGTGCCGGAAGTCGCAACGGACAGAACACAACTCGCAAAACCATCGCACCAAATGATGCTCGCCGACGTATAAACCGTAACAATCTGATTGCCAATCGGCTGGGTACGGTTAACGGTGTGGTCGGTGCACGTGGCCGTAGTCGCAGCCGAAGCCGGGTTCGTGGAGCAGCAGCAGCAGCTGCCACTGTGCAGACAGGTGGTGCCCCCAATGGCCGTGCCCGATCGCGATCCCGTAAACGTGCCGGATCTCGAACACGAGCTGGAAGCGTAAATAGCCGACTCGGTGTGAATCGTACGAACGAGCTAACTGGCAATGCCGGTGGTCGGGCCAATGGTGGCCGAGTGACTAAACGAAGCCGAAGCATCCGCCGCGGAATGGCTAATGCATCATCCGTCGGTGCACGCGCCGGACGCCCGTTGAAGAGGTAATACCACAAGATGAAATCGGAAAACGCGTGGTGAGAGCCATACATTGGGCCATCCCGGCGTGAGACACATGCTATACAACACCCCATTGTGAAGACGGAAACAGTCTTTATACTCTTCAAAAGAATAATAGAAGAGAGATACCAATATCTGGTGCTGGGGAGCGATATTTATTCCACCACAAAACCTTCACAGGGGTCAGAACAGAAGCAACCCGTAGATGCTCCTTTCCAAAAAAAACTGCAGTTACTTCTGTAAATGGGTTTTAATGCGTATGTTCGTTAAAAGCTTCTCAAAGCTTAATTTAAGCCCATTGATGTGGACGGTCGTCACGAATCATAAGGAGAATATGCGTACCAGTACGAGACAAGGTTACTTGAACTTCCCTCCCTCCAGAATGAAGAAACTCGAAGGAAAACGGATGAATTCAGTCGGAAACCATCAGTACCCATTACCAACGATCTTCTCATTTTAGCTCCGGAATCGGGCGGAGTATATAAATCGCTATCTTCATCGTGTTGGATTGTTGATTGTCATATTTGCGGTAGCACCGCTATCACCGGTTCGAGATTGACCTACGAAGCAACGTTGGTAATAGAGTGGCACACTCCTCGATTGCCTTTGCTTTGGTCGATTCGAAAGGAACCCACAGCAAAACGGCAGAGCATAATCGAGTATTTACCACGCTTGCATGTCGTGCTCTGCCCTAGGGCACGTATCGTGGTCTCTAACTCGCCGCGTTGATACGCTGGTAGAAGTTTCTATTTCTGGCGGTGCAAAGGAGCTAACAGAACGCCTGCCGCGCTGGAGTCCTCTACGGTTGCTATAGCAACCATTTGCGTATTTGAGATTACGAGGTCTAGTTGAATACGCGAGTGAGAGAGCGCATTGTTCGGACAAAGTGACAGACTAACTACTACCGTGTTACCACAGCAACAACAACAGGCGACTCCTCGGTGCGAATGGATGGCAAATATAAACTTTCGTTTGTATGTGCTTCTGATGCTCTGCGTAATCGCACTAGCGCGCACAATGTAAGACCATCATCATCATCAGGCGTGTGTGGTCAGCTACGACCACGAACGTGTAACGAGAATAAGAAGGACATTTTCCAGTTTGCTTCATGTTGCTGTGTATAATTGGGCGGGCTAGAGCTAGATGTGCATCGGAGCAGTGAAAGGAAACGCGAAATGATCGTAATCTTCTCCACTAGTGTCGTTGTTTGGTGAGCGGTTATTGGGACTAGGATGTTGTTGCCGTACTGGTGAGATAATCTTAACGAAACTCATGTGGTTTAAACTAATTTCTGATTGAAGGTACTTGCCCGGGCAATAATTGTCACTATCGCTAAATGTATTTGTTTTCTTTCGAGATGCTACATTCTCATTCATGTTTGTTGCACCTTGCAAACTGTAGTGCAAACGATCATCCCGCCGAGAGATGATGGTGTATGCAAGCAGATTGGTCTACCGCGTCGGACCATTGGAACTGGATCTTTCATACTCTTCCGTCTTCGTAAAGCAAATAGCGAGCAAACGCATGGGTGTATACATCCGGATGGTAGAAAATTGTACAACGGACACACCTATTTTCTTTTGCAGAGAAGCACCCAAACGCAAGGGAGCGGGTGGTAAAGCAGCGAAAGGTGCAGCCAAAAATGGTGGTGGAGCGAATGGAGGTGGTGGTGCAGGTGCTGCAGCATCCGGTAGACGCGGACGATCTCGATCACGCCGTGCAAATTCGCGCGTTCGTGGACGTAGTGGTGAGTAAAAATAAGCATTTGCTTTCCGACATTTGGGACAGTTAAAGTATAACTGCTTGTCGTAATTGTCTCTTACAGCATCAAAGAATCGTACCGGGCACGTAAACCAGCAGCCCAAGAGCCGCGCAGAGTTGGACAGCGAGCTGGATCAGTACATGGCAAACACAAAGTCGTCACTGGACAAAGAAATGGACCAGTATATGAATGGCTTCGGAACGGGACGCATCTGAAGCCAGCCCTTCATCGATCCAGCCATAATACATTAACATATGCATCCAGTAAGGCGCGTTTTTAAACTAAAATCAGTAAACCTGGACTACTAGATGAATAGGACTCTCCTGTACTCTATACCTATGAGTCGGTATTACTACGTATCATTAAGCAGCGAAATGGAACTCTGTGCGGGACTCTGGAAAAGTTTTGCAACCCCGTATTGCAAGAAGGGCAATGATTCGTGACTTACGGCATAAGTTTGAAATTAGTTTTATTTAATTACCAGTAACACTATACACTAAATCGTGTATCATGTACAAAGGATTCTCAAGTAGCTGTTAACATTTCATGAATAAACAAAGCAAAGAATTCACAACTCATATTTGAGTGAACGCAAACGAACGGCAGTGATTTTGTTGTTGTGTCTGAGGACAGTTTACGAGTTACCGACCATTCGTTTGGGTTCGATTTCCGTACAATGCGCGTTGCGTGACTTGCGCGCAAGCGTATCTGTTTCGTTTGACAGACTTGTCAAAAGAGGGTAGGTCACGGAACAGGCGGATAGATGACATAAACAACAACAGTGAAGCTGTCGCAGCCGGTAAACACTGCACGTTTGGGGTTGAAAATAGGTTAAAATTGTGCGTTGAATTGCAAAGTGTACGGCAAAACGCGTTGCGTGTGTTGGACGTGTAGAAGATTAGGGAGAGTGTAACGGCAATGGCAACAATGAATTCCGAGCCAGGCACCCTACAGGTGAGTTTGTTTTGCCTTCCAAACGATGCAGGTATCATGGGGCATCACACAGAAAAAAAAACCAGGATGATAAGATATAAGTTAATGGTTGCTTTTAATAGAGTCTCAACAATGCTAGATAATTCAATTTAAAATAAGTCCTCATTGCTAAAAGCACCGTTAGAACACTCCCAGCATGTGAAACACATTTCCGGTGCTGTTTTTATGTGTTTTCGTTACACTTTATCACCTTCAATGCCATAAAGCTGATAAGTGCACGCTACAATTGATAATCATTTGTGTGTGAAATTATGATCGTCAAACGTCAACGTCAAAACAACACGAACGGTTAAATTTACATTTTAACTCCTTTCTAAGATCGCGCCTAATTGTCGGGCCCCCCCCTTATAGGTGCAACAAATGCGCCGCATCCTTTCGAATAGATAAACGTAAATCATCCCGAATGTGCTGCATGCTCTTTCCCACGTTGAAAGCAACCAGCGACCCGTTTCTTTATGGCCAATCATTAACCAAAACGGCAAACAACACGTCTTCTGTACTCTGCCGGTATACCGCCAGATAAAGAGCGGCATGATGATAAGACGGTTGGGAGTTGCTACGCCGATGGCCAAAGTTTCACTTACGCGACGCTCGTTGGGGCCACACACACACACATGTATGCGTGATGGATGCGCTGTTACAGTTTTATCATCACATAAAAGTTTGTAATACCTCTGTTTTAGGACGGTAATTCCATTACCGATTTGTTCGCCGTACCGTGGCTGCACTCCCCCCCGGCCTTTCCGATGATCTTAAAGGCCAAAGGCACTGGAGGCAAAAATGCACAAGACACGGGAAAGATTCCTTGCCCGGAACTCATCGGTACAGGAAAGCACACGGTGTGGAAATGGGCGATCCAGAGGGAAGCTTTGAAAGTTTCGACCTTTGAAGCAACTTTTGTGTGATGTCTGCACCGAAGCAAGGCAAGCACAATTAAATCTTTTCTCAAAGTCAATTTATGATGCATCGATGCTGATCTATATACATGCGGATCGGAATGGAGCTCGTTTGTCTTACTTCTTTCCGTGTGTTGTGCTGCTTTTGTTTTTGGCATTAAACAACGGACGCATAACTCCGCAAGCGCTTGTTGTGTTGTGGGGCTTCTTCCAGGGCAATAAAAACAAAACGACTAACTTCCGGTTATGGATTGTTTTTTTGTTTTACATCTTGTGTACACCTACGCGTGTGCTTCAAAGTGATGTGAAGGATTTTGTTTTTGTGACAAGCTCCACAAGCTTAAGTCTTTCCTTGGCGAATTCCCTGCACAGGCAACATTCAGAAACACTGTGGCTCTCTGTTTCTGGGGCTTGGGGGCATGTATGTTTTCTGCATGCACGTTCTTTGTTACCCATTGATGACGTAGTTCCGCCCTAAAAGCTCCTAAATCCACTCCCCCCCCCCCCCCACCTCCAACCACCCCCTTCTACAATGTGGATAGATCCCGGGAAGATTTAGTTCTCGGTTGCTACTGGGTGGTGGGGTTTAGCTTCATCACCGCACGCCAAATGGTTTTTGGTATTGCGCAAGCGAGTGACTGCGTGTGTCTGGATGGCAAAACCGCAGAGACTTGAGGGGTTTTTAGTAAATCGCTTTCCATGGCCACCGCCACCACCCTTAGCATACATCACACATATACGGCGCGTTCGTGAGCGATGGTGCTTATCGCGAGAATTGAAACATGGAGCACCATATTCCGCCACTATAAAGCTCCCCCCACCAATTTTTCCTTGCCCTTCCCCGCACACGCACGGGTTTGAAGGGTACTGAGGACTAATCTGCTGCTGCAAAAAAAAAATAAATAAATAGAACTCTCCATAAGCGGAAGGCCGGCGTGTCAACCTTCGCTTCCGACAGTGACGACAGCCGATGATGCGTGTGTAAACGTAGTTGAAAAGATTATGTTTGATCGCACCAAAAAAGAGGTCCTTCACCGAGGCTAGCTGCACATAATATACCGTATACCGTGTGTGACGCGGCTCCTCGTCTTCGGTGAAATTCCACTGGAGAACCACGTGGAGCTCGCGTTGCGAATTCCACAACCCGCCTTATATCCTTTCGAAGCTGCAAAAGAAACGCCGAGCTCGGTTGTTCCGCCGTTAGCCCGGTTGATGGTTACAAAATCGCCCCCGAATCGTGTACGCACGGTCGGAACCCGGTTTTGCGGGTACCAGGTGTCGAAAGGATATCATATTTCTCCCCGGGTCGGTAAAAGCAAACGGAACGGTGAACAAACACCTTCAAAAAAAAAGAGAGAAAACCTTCCTTCCTTCCGATTGTTTAGACGCCTGGCAGGCAGCCGTTTGGCGTTTTGGTTGAATGAGCACTTTCGACTTAATCACCGGCTCCGGGCTCCGGGAAGCCATCGGCAGCGAAGACGGATTTCACGAACGAAGGAAGATGGATGAGTTCTTCGGCAAGTCGCAAAAGAACTGCAACCACCTGCCCAACACATCCGCTTCGTGCGATGCACTAGAGGGCCACGTAGAACTTTAGAAACTCCGAGATAACTCCATGTAACATCGGAAATGATCAACGGTGGGGAAGGACACACACACACACACAGAAAACTCCACACCACACAATACGCGCCCACAGCAGCACGTTCTTTAGCGCGTATCCTTTTGGCCGGGTAAAGGGAAATTGCCGAATTACGAGGCTGAGCCCCGCGTTTACTAAGGCAAAGCTGCCGTGAGATTGTTTTACGTGCCGTTTCCTCCGCCCCGCTCGCTCGGTGGTAATTATTTTCCGTAGAAGCTGGCAACTATTTACACGGGTGTGCCATTTCGGGGGTGGGCAATGGGAGTGATGGGCTGTGGAAGTGTATTAACACTACATAAGTGGCTTTAAAATTCTTACGGTTTGGTGTGTTGAAAAAGTTGACGCTGGAGCGGAATGAATCTGGGGCTTAAAGTAAGCACAGTGTAGTTTCACATTACAGTCGACAGGCATTCCAGGTTTTCGGTTCGGTTGAATTGCATCGTATGTGGAGCCTTCCTAGCGCAAGAAACCCCAAGGAACGGCTGGTGAAACAGACAGAGTCTGTTAAACCCAAAGCAGCAGTTGGCTTAATATCTGGGTTTCTCACTAAGAAACTGGTAGTGACTGGCAATTACTTTTAAGATCTTAAATTTCGGGACGTTTGCAGATGACAATGATGACTCTTTGTGAAATTCTTAGAAGAAAGTGCAATATATTTGAGTATTTCCACTGCAAACAGCGAGAAAATTGTGAACATATCTTTACAAAATGTAAGTAGACTTCTGTAAAACATCAAAAGTAGGTCAACCCGTTCCTAATTACGATGCATTTATCCAATTTGACATCGTTTTTCCATGGGAAAATCCGTAGTAAAACAACGTGCAGTGGTTGTTAGGTTGTTCATAATGAATCGTTAGTTCGCTGTTTTAGTGAACGAGCTCACTCACTATCGAAGATGAGATTGAGATTTTGAGATTGAGCGCTGATTCAGAGTAAAAATCTGGGAAAAAACTCGAGTAAAACAATGTAAAGTGCAGTGGTTCTTAGATTGATTACAATAAAAAGTTAGTTCGCTTTTTTAGTAAACGAACTCACTCACTATCGACGATGAGCTGAGTGAGTGAGCGTTTCTCGTGCATTTTGCTCACCTCACGCATATATTGAATTGTGACGTCACAGCTAGAGCTATTTATAGATGACACCGGGTTCTTTCTTTGGAAAGAACGAACGAACTGCGGCGGTAAAAATACAGTGAACAGTTCTTTTGCTAAAATCTTAACTGTGCCAAAAAAGAGCTAGGTTTTGGCATCTAAACATGGGGAACAATAGAACGTAGTACACTGTCACCTTTTACCTCATACAATGGGAATGAACTGAGCTAGTTCACTCAAAAAATCGTGCGTTGATTAAGGCCATAGAAAAATCAAATAGAACTGAACTAGTTCGCACAAAGAATGTGTTAAGCATCTCGGCGTGCTTCTTGACACGAGGCTCTTTTTCAAGGCACAGCTTGACCACGTGGCAGCCAGGACTGCTGTTGCTCGGACTGCCTCCATTAGCGAATGCCCCGGCTGGATTTCACTACCGGATTTCTAAATGGCAGGCATTGATTCTTCGACTCTGCTAGCGAGAATCGATTAGTACGTGCCATCTAGACTACTCCGTGCTCGGGCAAATGGTTGTTCATTAAGGAACCGAGAACGTCATTTGGCTCTTCCGTCCCCTTCATGAAAATGTACCGCACCTTCAACGACGTCGTCAGTGCCGCTTTTGAGCCGGCGATTTCGGCTGCTGATTTATGTAGCCGAGTTACTGCCCGAGTGTACGTCCTATCTCGTCGAAGGGTCCATCGATAGTCTTAATAAACAATAAAACAATCAAAGGAACCGAGCAGAAGCCGAGTGATTTTCAGCCGAGACGATTTAACAGTTGGACTGCCAAGAGGGACTGCTAGCTCTATCTGCTATCTAACTACCTATCATGTACCTACAAGAGTTCATTTTGTCATCGACGTAATTATTTTCAGCTATGAAAGTTTCAGTTATATATCTTTCCATAATAATCTAGGATTGAAAAGTTTTCTGTTTTCATATCGTAATGGTGAGATAGCTGAGTGCTACGATGAATGAGTAATGGATGGATGAGAGCCTTTTGAGCTTCTAGGCAAAGCAAGTGTCTCACGATGGTTTAGTAGAAAAGAAAGGATATCAGAATAATAATTATCTCGCATTTTCAACTACAGTCCGGGAAGTATAACTTTCTCCAGCTATTCATTTCCAGTTCCACCTTAGCACGGCGTTACTTTCCAGAAAGAAAAGAACCAAGTTTGTGGTGAATGCTAAGAAAAATGGCAATATCCCACTCGTACCGATACGAGTTGGACGAATCGGTGCCTGTTTGAAGTACGGTTGTGGCTCTACCAATGAGCAAAGTTTTGTCTCCACCAGCCACCCGAACTAATCCCACCCGGGACGACGATCTTACGTACATGCCTTACCGCAATCACACCGTCAGTCATTCGGTCGGTCATTCATATTTAATAAACAGATACGACCCACTACGCACTAAAGATAAATTAGTACTTCTCCGTTCGGCAACGCACGCGTGTTTATATGTGCCAGGTTCTTGCCAGTCTGTGTTCGACTTAATTTGCTGCTTGCTGTAGAGCATGGTTTGCCGAAGACAACCGTCCTACATCTGGCAACCACACGGGCCACAACCATCCTGGGACGGAAGGACAGAACAAAAAAAACGGACAGTAAGAAATCAGTAAGACGAACACTCGCCTCGCAAAACTGTCTATCCCAGCAGTATTCGCTATTAATGTTCTGTTATGGTTTAAGGTTGCCTTTACCCACTGTTGCCGTGGAGTAATGCCTCAACAGGGGACTTTGCTGCTGTCACAGACTTCCCTCCCCTCCCCCAAAAAAAAAAAAAAACCGAAAGCATCTCACGATAAAGCCCCTAAATTGCTACAATTCATTTGCTACTACTTCTACTGGCTGTTGCCATGAGTTGTTCGTTGTCTGAGCCCGTAGACCCGAACTCTGCTGCCGGAGAATGCTGGATCACTGGGTGGGAGGGAGGATTGACGCAACACGAAGCAGCAATCCGGTGGCATCTTCCGCCTTCCGCTGGCCGTTGTTTCCTACCGCGAACACGGAACGGATTGATTGAATAACATCAATCAATTAGCAGCGGGACATGGACGACACTTTCACGAGAGAGAGAGAGCGAGAGAGAAAGGACAAGCGGAAGCACAAGAGTTTGGGCCTGTGCTGTGCCCAAAAAGGATACGAATATCCAATATCAGTAACGCTGCTTGCGTCCTTCTGTTCCTGTGCGGCACCAAACGGAGTAGCTTTACGCTTACTTTCGTTCGAACCCTGCTCCACCCTGCTAAACACCCCGAGACTGCCTTTCCGGCTGACCGCGCATCCAAGCAGTAGCGAGGGCTAAGTGGATTTTGAAGACACTCTTACGGGATTTGTTTTACCGCTCTCCTGCCAGCCGTGCGGGAGTAGTTGTCCCCGTGTCCGTTTTCGACTCCACCATCCATCAGGCAATTTGATTGAACCGATATATATATGTACACGGCAAATGGGCGATACAATGTATCCGTCATACTGTTCACCAATGGACGCCGTCGATTTGAAAGCATTCCGGGTGAAAGGGAGAGCGAGTTTTGGGTGGTTGGCTTTTTACTGCCAAAGAAACATTGTCGGATCGTGAACCTCCCGCCGGCCCCGGTCCCGTGCTGTGCGTCATGGGCACGGATTTTACTCGGCGCGGTGCTATCAGGTTATCGTAATCGTGAATTTGCAACCATAAGACCCCACCAAAGCCCCGGTGGGTGGGGCAGCAGAATTGTAAAAGTAATTTGTATTTTTATGAGCAATCGTAAAAGCTTCTCCAGCTTCTCCACAATGTTTTGCAACGGACCAACGCAAGGGAAGAAAGTCCACGGGGTGTGTGTGTATGTTTAGGGGTGAGTTTGTTTTTTTTTGGGGGGTAGGGGAGGAAAAGGTACGAACATTTTTCGATGGAAATAATGCAAGTTGTTTCACATTGACGCGAAACATTCCCGGGGCGTCGGTCGTCGGTCATGCTCATCTCATCAGTAGCTCCGATGCCTTGCATCGGTTGGTGACAACGGGTGGGGGGCCGCGTGCCGTCAAACTTTGGCAAATGAAGAAGTGAACCAGACACGATGTACGGGGTGGTGCCTACGGTACCACCGCTCAAGACCGCCAGCAAGTACCCCAACAAAGCTCGGTCGAATTGAGCTTTCACTTTGGGTGAAGTGTTGTGGGGGTGGGAAAATCGTCAACAAAAAGGAAAAGATTGACAACATATTCTATCTCTCCCTGGTGTGTTTTCACCACCGATCGTAACAGTTCAGTCGTTTACTCCCCCCGGGTTCAAACCGTCCCTCCCTCTCACATGGTGAAATAATTAAGCAGTGCAGTGGCTATAAAAAGTTAATCAAACGATTGCTAATTTGTTTACCACCGGGGTGTGTGTGTGTGTGTATGGGCTGAGCTTTGTTCTGTCGACCGTTTGCCGAATCGAGTACCGTTCTCGCTTTTGCGGTGGTAGCAAATTTACGGTTATCCGGTTGTCACTTTAAGCTGGCCTCCACGGGAGTGAGCGAAATTTTTAGCTGGGTCTGGGGAATTGTTCTCTTGCGGGGTACAACACAGAGGGGGGACAGTAAAGCGGTTACCAAGCGATTAAACCACACGAAAAGGTAGAGAAGACCCCACGCCGGGCCGGAAAGCTCCCACTTGGGAGGGGTGGTACGGAGGTGGGTGGAGGCGGCGGCGATGGGGATTGAGAAGGAAGGATGGCCACAAGTATGGTTTCTGCTTGTGGATCAGAACCTACAGAGCTTTAGCGGTGCGCCATGCCGAGAGCCGCCTCTGTGTGCCGTTGATCATTTCGATTGTTATTTGTTTTGCGCCCAACCACCCCACCCCACACCGCGTGCCCTGACCGATGGTGCAAACTGTTAAAAGGGCCACACAGGGGCGAACCGTCCGTATGGTGGGAATTCGAGAAAAATTCGTGATAATCATCAGCATAACGAAGCCGTTCTCCTCCCCCCCCCCCTCTGGTTGGTCGATGGTTCTCATTCATTTGTTTGAATAAATATACACACCAACAACTGGGTTATCTTTTATGTTTTTCGTTCGGGACCGCGTACCATGGGACGAATATACTCGTCCGCTGATCGCCATCGCGCCATAACGAGAGTGAGGGCAACAGCAACCACAACAACGCCAACGAAAAAAGCAAGGCAACGGAAACACCGATAAAAGGATATATTTACAAAACAACAGGCAGCAAACGGAAACCAACCGACTCGGACCCATCCTGGTCAGTGGTGGATCCTGTGGGGCGCCGAATGGGTACGACAGTGCAGGTAAAGGGCGCTCTGGGTATAATTTACCTTTATAATTTATTCCATCAATTCGCGTGGGCTAATTTTGGAGTGGGCCACTCGAAAACCGAAAAAAACGAGCAAAAAATTAACCAAATGCTTCGCCTGTGTAATGTTTGCGATTGCGTGTGTGTGTGTGTGCGGGTTTTTTTTTGCGCGAGCGGATGCAGTAAAAGCGGAACAAGAATATTGACTAGCTGACGTTCAACATTGTCAGCAGCATGGATGGGCGTGGGTCATTAGTGATGATGAACGGGACCCCGTAAGTACGGGTCAATAGAGTCAATAAATTACTTCAGCAAGCATGGGGTCCCACGGTCTTGTAGCATTTGTTGTGTGTTGTTGTTGCTGTTGTTGCTATAAGTAATTCACATCCATTGTTATGGTAATCTGTTGCCATTTAATACACACAGCGTTCGAAAGGAGAGGAACAATTGTACATCGATTTGGTGTTATAAATTACATGTGGTTAGATTGTAATCGTCTGGAACGATGAAATTTTGAATGTGGCATTTTTGGAAAGGACTTGTATGATTTATTGTGTGAATATCCAACCATAAATAGAATTTATAAAATGCTAACCAACAAAAAAAACATCGTGCTATAAATTAAATTAAATCATTATAACATAAATAACACAAAGCTATATAAATGTTCATTAGATAGGTATTTCCACTGACCAATGTCAAATATCAAAGGATCGTGACTGTTATTTCGCTGATTTCACATGTAAGTTTTGTATACGCCTAAAAGTATGCAATCATGATTTTTTGGTACGGTTTTTATAGGTCATGGAGAGTTATTGAAGTTGAATTATGGAATAGTTTTGAAGATAGCTTGAGTTAGTTAGCAATGCTTGAAAGCTGCAAGATGTACCAGCATTCATCCGAGATATCAGTTTGTGTATTCTTAAATACCTTTTACGGTTAAAACCCATTAAAAACAGCACAACCGGAGAACTTGCTGATCCTAGATCCAAGAACTGATCCTGCAGATCAGTGATCTGTTTTGGAAGTATCGTACTTACGAGTATTTAAATGACACAAATTAAAATCTTAAATCTTAAAATAAAACGTTAAATTAAGGCCACCGTGAATGAAACTGCTTTCAAGGATTTAAATGCGATTTAAAGAGTTTGTATGAAGATTTAACTCTTAAACTCACTTGACAAGATTTCAATAATTTCAAGTAAGCGAGCAGAAGGGGGTTCTGGGGCCTTCATCTCATGATTTGAATCGTTGAAGGTCGCCGTGAAGAATTGAATCCTGAACTAACTCACACAAGAGTTAACTCACGATTTCAATCGTGAGTTAAGGTCGCCGTAAAGAGTTAAATTTTGTTGATTAATTAATTAATATGTTAATTATGTTTAATGGTTCAATGCTTTGTGAAAGAGTTTTATCGCAAAGGCGTATAAATGCTCTTCTTATAAATGATTCTAATGATTTAAATCATTTGTTCATTCTGAATTCTTATGCACATCACTAAACGGAACCGTGAAATATACGTCAGCTCTGAATTAGCATAAAGCTTTACCAAAATTTTAGTAGAAATTTTATGTAAAAAAAAGAAGAATATTTATGATACTTATCTGTTGAATGTTTGCATAAATTATGTTGCATAAAGATCTCAGCATCAATTTTGAGACTGTAAAACAAATACGCATTGTGTAACGCTCAGCTCGGATATTGTTTCCTCACTGTTAGCCATAAAGCCCACTTTACCTCCCATAGGAGCATCATACGAGCAATGGCAGCACGCCATAATTCCTCTCCAAACCTCGGGGAATCCGATTACTTCATGCAAACTGGCAATAAAATAAAGCATTTTACTTATACTTCAATCAGATCAGGATCTTTTATGACGTTACCATGTTGCTGCGTTGCGCCGCGTAACGAGAACCGGAGCGATGGAGATGAAGAAATAATCTTCCTTTTTATCTGCAAATGCGCGGTCATTAAGCGCGCGTGGTACGATGGTCGTCTTTCGCCTCCGCCTCTAGCCTGTATCGCCTGGAGAGAATTTATTGTTTTACAACAATCGACTCACCGGGCTCACGCAACGGGCATTGGGAAGTAGGGCTATGGATGAGCGTAAGATTTATGCGCTGGCGAGTGTTGGGGAGCGCGACTTCCAATAGCAGCAGGTCCCCCTCTCTTCTGTGTGACCGTAAAGGCTGCTGATTCTTACCGGACCTTGGAAAGGGCAGTCGGCAGTCAGTCAGGGAGATGAAGCTTTCTTCCTACTAATTGCAACCCCCAGCAGGCAGCACACTAACAACCCGGGGCCCGGTCAAACAAGCTACTTGACAGTTCGCCCTTTTTTGACAGCAGGCGTCCACATTCGTCGCGTCGATTGTTTTATGGGTTCTCACGTTCCTGCGTGAAGGTGTCGGGTCTGGTGAGGTCGAGCACGGCTTCCTCAAATGAAGGATAAAAGCACACACACACACACACCCTCTCGGCATGTGGTAAAAGGACCATTTCGGCCATCCGCAGCTACCGCCACCGCTTGTCACCGCTTTACCATTCCATTGTAGTCTCGTGGCACTTTCGGGGCCATTATCGGACCAAAAACCGTCCTTTCGTGTCTGGTTTTTCGTATCTTTGCTGTTGTTGTCGTTGCAGTGCTTTCACATTCGACCGTCCCCCGTTGTGGTTGTTTTATATCATCGGTTTGCCGCAAGCAGTCAGTCCAACTGTGGCGGGGGGGGGGGGGGGGGACGCACACACATACGATGGCCGTAGTGTCAAATGACAACGATTTATTTGCGTCACCAGTGGCATTAATTTTATTTCTCCCATACGTGCTGAATTGCGTATACAATTCGATTAAATGGCACCCATTTGGAGTTCGGGTCCATTGTCGTACCCGCGCCAACCACCAACCCAAACGGGCAGCGAACACGTCCAAATGAGTCTCCTGAACCGGCAAAATGGTGGCACAGCACACACGCTGGAAATGAAATTGCAATTGATGGAACAAGATGAAGTTCGGCTAACCGGGCCGTGGGATGGACCGCGGGAGGGAGGGGGGAAGGGGGCCGTGGGAAAATGCGGCTAGATACGGCACTGTATCCGAAATATGTGCAAGACAGTAGCAAATCGAAATGGAATCGAGAAAAATAGCCACCAGTTGGTGGAGGTGCCTCCGGTCGTGGATGTGGTTTGGCCCCTGTGGGTTGGGGGCGAAAATTCGATTTCGGTGCAAAATGGAATATGTTGAAACGGACCGATCACGGTTGGATGGTTGGATTTTATTTACTTTCCGCAGCGTCCACGCAGTGCTGCTGCTGCTGCTGCCTGCAGTCGATCGAATTATTTCTGCCGATTTGTTTTGCCATCATCGGTGCTGTAGTAAATGACAGTTGTTTTGGGGTGTTCTCCCTATCTCCATCCCACCCAGTTTTTTGTGTGGGAAGTAGGGGGGGGGGAGGGGGGGGGGGTCACTTATTTTCCATTGCTTTCGATCAGGGATTTTCACTGTATCGGTGAGGGTTGATAGTGAGATAGAGAGAGATAGAGAGACAGAAATAGAGAGAGAGAGAAAACAAGGAGGGTTTCAAACCTTCTTCGCACTGTAACCTGCTGGCTGCACGCTACCCGGAGACGGAAATGATATGTTATGCGTCAGTGGTGGGTCTCTGTGCCCGTGCCCGTGAGTTCCCATGAGGTTTCGTCCGCCCCAAAATGTGGCGGAATTGCGCGCTGCGGAAACGGTCGTCGTTCGCAGAATAATGCAAAAATGACACGCAGCAAGTGTGTTGCGGTTGTCTATTGATTATTCAGCCATCACCACCAACCAGCCCTGGGGTGCTGCCCTGTTTGCGCCGAGGCTTTTCACAACTATTGTGTTGGTGCGTGAGTTTCTTTTGTCGCATGGTTTTGGCCCGCAACGTATTGTGGGGGAATGCGTGTGTAGCGTAGGTTTGGTGGGATTGAAATGTTTGGTTGATGGAAATTTTAACACTCCTTCAACGGTGAACTTACATGCTATCGTTTTTGGCTATTATTCCCACGGATGAAGTTTGCTTTTTTTTACAACATATTAGTTTTGTATGTTACGATGCGGTGAGGTTTATTTGAACTTTGATTTTTTTCATTTTTTTTCACTTTTTATTTGAATTTTGTAAAACTTACGATATTTCCAGGCATTTTTCCCCCACATGAAATGTCTCAACAGCAACAATATGCGATTGAAAGCAAGGTTATCGTTATGATTGCATAGTTTTGGGCGCTAAAAACTAAGCACGCCTAAATGTATGCAATTTATATTGATATGATCATTCTTTTTTCACCATCGAGTTGGATTTTTACATGGACGTCGGCGTTACACATGGAAATGAATTCTCAAGCTGAATATTGAAATTTATTTAAATACTGCATAGGATCAACGTTTTCATGAGGATTATTTAGACATGTTTTTCACATTTATGTGGCTTTATTTAAAATGTTATATATTAAAATCATTTTAATACTCATATTGTTAATAATTGTTCTGGATGAATTAAATTCAAGGTAAAGTTTCTAACATTTGATTGAATTTCCTTCAATTGTGCAGTCAAAATTTTATGCCCTTCACGAATATGTTCGGAATAATGCAGTCTGGAAGCGGGGTTATTTGACAGATAGCGTATTAAGGTTTAAGCTTTCTCACTCACGGTATAATCTACCCCAATGATACTGAAGCTAAAGTCACCCCTTTATAATATTACGACAGTACGATATCTATGTTGCTTTCCTTAATGATTTTCAATAATCTGCTTTTTAGAACTAGTTTCAATAATTTATAGGCTCATTAAGCTTACTACTTGGGAACGATTGTTTTATGTGAATGTTATTTGTTTACTTCAAGTTTTGATTTTCCAACGATACGGGTACATTACGCCAGTGCAAAACGCCTGGCTGCTGGTGTTGGCATGTTGTTAACAAACCCCCAAACACGCCGTAAGATTAGAATGTTTGCATCCTTCATCCCAGTTTAGTTGCATGCACTTGAGCAAATCACATTACGACGCCACACTGCGTCCGGTTGGCTGAATGTCAAATCGCGTCCAATTGCCTGTGTGTCCTCGGCTTAGGACGTCAACCACTAAAACCCCCGCCTCAAAACACGCCCCAAAATCTGTTGCGCTGACATTTGGAAACGGTCGCAAATGTAAACACACCAGTTCGTAGGTCAATTAAACCGATTTCATCCCGTCCCAGTTTGTCGTCCCGCTACCACCCACTCCCAATAACCCTTCCCACCCACGGCTAACCCCCGGTTAACATGGTGGCGCAGTGTAGCAGGCTGTCAGGAAGCTACTTTCGAACACCGAATCCATCCATCCGAAGTTGGCAGTTGTCCCTTCGGGGTGGGTACCAGCTGCAAGACGATAACACGATTTACGTACTGCACACGCTCGTACCGCACCCCCGTCAGCATGCTGCGTATGGCGGGCGGTTGTGGTACGGTTTTGCGCTTCAGGCGAATATTGATCAACCATCGTCATCGTGCATGGTGTTGCAACAATAACGGCCACCGTCAACAACAAGTACAGCGGGAAGCCGGTTGCGGCGCGTCCTGTTTCCGATCGGCCATCCCATCGCCGGGTGCGGTCGGCCCGGTGTAAGGATGATCGAAAGCCGCGTGATCCGTGCTACCGATACGGCGCGTACCGTTGCAATGCGGCGTACGGACCACCGTTTCGACCCGTACGGTACGGTGCGGCCGTGCTGACTCCCAATGGGACCGAGGTGTCTATTCGGTGGCGCAAAATTAAGTGCTCCCATGAATGCGCACCGATTGGATGCAGGAGAAATGGCGCCGTACAATGTATTGAAGCTGGAGCTGGACCGGGAAGGATTAGCAGCCGGGTAAGGGATTGTTCGCGGGTGACAGGCAACGCGTTGTTCGGATCGGGGCATAGCGAGTGCCGAGGATTAATCTGCATAATGCAGAAGCAGGATGGCGGACGGGCAAGGGTATAAATATTTTATAGAGAGGCACGAATATGCGTGCCCAGGCCCACTATGAATTGATGCAGCAGTGGCGCACCATGGCAAGGGCGAAATAGATCCGCTGGAAGTTTATTGAATAATGCAAAGAAGATGGCCTCCTCCTGGTGTGTGCCGGAGCGTTATTGGTTCCATCGCAACGGTGGGCTTTGTTGTGCCTTTTGCACTCTCTCCGTACTGCTGTATAGCACGTCAACAAAGTTCGCTTTTCGCTTCATGAAACCCGGCCGCCAAACTTTACGACTGAGTTCGGGAGCTTTTTAAAGGTTTTATCACCCGTAGCATGGCGCAGTTTATTTAACAATAGCTCATAATTTTACTCCAACCGTACTTTATGCGTGTAAACTTGATAAGAAACATATAGACTTCTTTCGCATCAAGAGTTTTTCCACGTATAAATTTTCCCTTTCGAGGTGATACTGGGGAATTTGAAACATCGTTCTGATTGTTCAAACCCCCTTGATTTATGCAAACCGCATGTCAAATGTTTACTTATATTTTTGTTATACAGTAAACTAATGTTAAAAGCATAACACCACGAAAATTTAACCCAGATCATTCAGCTTATGTACAAGTTTTATACATTTTTGAACAAATAGATAGTACTGTTAAAACATAAAAGCTAGGAATGTAATGCTTACGAAAATATTAAAATGATTGAAAATAGCACCATATTTATATAATAAATACATTACTAACGTATAATTGTATTGAATAATTATCAAAATACTTTTTTAAAAAACCTCAATTCCATCAACTGTAACTTAAAATATTGAATATTTAATATTTATTAAAAAATCAACTCCGTCGTTGATTCTCTGAACTCAATAAAATCTACTCGCTCCGTAAATAGCGCTATATTTACGAAAAATTCTAAGTGCTCAAATGAGTTTTTAAATAAATAAAGTTATTACAATAAATATGTTTCTTCTGAGGGATAAGTAATAAGAACTGCCAATGCATTTAAGTCACAGTCAAACTGTAGATAACATTTTACGTTCATTCAAACCGATGACTTCCAAACCTTATTCCCATGATGTTTGTATGCGCAAGTTATTGTTCTTTCTGATATGTCACGGAAATACAAATCCTAAATCTAATTTATATGCAAAGCCTCACAAGCTCACCCTGAAATCACCGTTTAGAGCTGGATAGCTGGAGATATACAAAATGGTTTCATAAATCCATTACGAACGATGCTGTTACAAACGAGAAAAATACAATTTTCCCCAACCAACTGTAGAGCAGTGCTGTCGCTAGATATTACCACTAATCCTTTACTTTGCGCCACATATTGTGGGACGGAAAAATTGCAATGGAAAAAAGGCTACATTCACAGCCATCAAAGCAACCCTGCCCTATGTGCACTCTAGCGGTGGCTTTGTGAAGCAATGCAAATTTAATTACCGTACGGTGTACGGACTATCGCTGCAGGCCCGCGTACTGCGCGCGTACATATGTCTTCGCCCGGTTTGATTTTTATTTCCGTTCCTCAAAATGAAACCGCGCCCCTAAATGGCATCGATGTATTTTACAGCCAAAAAGTGCGTACTGTTCCAGTGTCTTTTCGCACACGCCTTTAGCCGTCGGGCGACATTTTGGCGCAAGGGGTGAGTGTCCACCCCGTATTGTGTGCCGCGTGAAGCGATGCACATTAAAAAAGCAAACGTTATTTTATGCACTCTCGTGCATAATTAATTTTCTCTGCCGGCGATCACCGCCTACTGGATTACACTTGAGACCGGTGTGCTTTGGTTAGGATCGGCCCAAAATTGCTAACAACGGATCCCCCTCATCCCATACCGGTCATACACACGGAAGGGGATGCGTGCAACTGCAAATGCACTATCGGGCACTATCGGGGTTGCCAAATATCTAGCGATGGTGTGCAAAGTGAAGGTCGTTGTGCTTTGTTTTTCTCTTCTCTTACCTATTTGCACGCTCGTTTCGGGCGGCGCGTTTGTTTGATGGCACGCGTGATTCATGCTTTTCGTGGCCACGAACCGTACAGTTTCGCTGGTGTGGGGCGGAATTGGGTGCTTAGGGAGCCGAAGCCCCCGCGTGCCAGGGCACATAAATAATAATATCGCACAAAACGGATGGCAGTTCGGGAACGCGCACAGAGTGCACAAACTGGCGATGCATATCGGCGATGCACTGCTATCGATGCACGCAACATGCAACATGCAACCTTATGTATGGGAACCAATAAACGCAATCGAGGTCAACCTGTCTTCCGTTCTTGTTGGAGGCACAATAAAACCCTACCACGAACAACGGCCGATTGCCTGGTATGCTGCTGCCTGGTTTGTGCGGAGACGCTGGGTGCACCTTTTCGTTAAGTTTTTTTTTCTCTCCGCGTTTGCTGTTTTTCTAATGATGTGTATCCCGCGCTGACGGGTAACCGATTGCATGCGAATATTGCGCAACACCAAACCGGGAACCGGAGACCGCCGTTTTTGGGGCTGGACACTGTGTTTTTTTTTTTTTTTTTGCTACCAGTGTGTACCGTTCATCAAATAAATCGGTCCCATTTCGGTGCTGCTCGCTTTCCCCGGGACCGTTTGGGATGGCTGCGTTAGGTTGTTCTTTTTTTTTCATCGCTTTTCGAAGCTCGCGTGTCCTAACGAGTTGGTGCAGCCGGAAATGTGCCAAGAACTGGTCGGAACTTTGTTTGTTTGCGCACGTGAGGCTATTTAGGTTGGTGTGTGCCCGCCGAGACATTGCAATGCATTTGGGTTGAGTTGATTTCGTGAATGATTGCACGCTGACAGCGTTAATGCAATGCTTGAGCGGACAATCCTATTGGATTGGGAGTTATTTATACGAGGGGTTGTATGTTGTTGCTATTCATCGAGAATATTTTTAAATGTAAATTGCTACTGCCTGTCACTATGATTATTGGAATATCTGTACATTTTCGACTCGTTTCAAGATAATTGAAACAAATTCTATTAAAGCAATGTGCACTGTATTTATGGATTGGTAATTAACGAGCCAGACATTAGCAAAGAAGCTTTGCACATGAATTATACATGACTTAAAAGTTCTTTCGGCTATTACCGGCAGTCTCCGAAATACGCGGTTCCTTTTGTACGCGGATCCGGAGATACGTGGTTTTTGGAAATTTGACAGCTGAATTGATTTACAGCACAAATTCTGAGCAAAAAGATGCAAAAATGGTCAATAATATCTTCCTTAGTAATATAAAATATTTGTTGCCTAATTTCTGCTAAAATTTTCTTCAGAAAAACCGCCTTATTTGCAGAATAAATAAAGTGCAGAGCATAAAGTCAAGTGTGTAACTTTCAAGCATAAACGATTTTGCGTCAGGATTCGACATATGCGGTTCTTTCCGAGATTAGGCGGTACGTTATCGTAGAGCTTCTCGGGGACTGACTCAACATTGTTTTGATATCTCAACGCCTCAAAGTATGCAATCACAATGTTTTTTAATCTGATACATTCTTATGCATACCTTCAGGCGCATTTCACCAAGCAGGTGTGCTGCAACAAAAGAACCAGTTCTTTGATATTCATTTTGTTACATTATTTTAAAGTGTTGGTTTTCGATTGTTAAATTACGAACAATACTGATCAATTATGCCATCGTTCTATGATATGTGCTTTACTGTTCGCCGTACAACTCTTATAACGTTGATAACTTAACCACAATCTGGGGTTCTGGGGGGGACACGAGCTAATTATGCGCACCACAAAATGTCCTAATGGTATGCGTGGTACGGTTGGAAAATAACCATGTTGATGGATTGCATCGAATAGCGCCGGTGACATTAGGCAGTGATTAGATCGTGATTAAGTTTGCCCCCAAAATCCCCATTGAAATCCGATCACACACCAAAAATGGACTCGCAACTTTACACACAGCGCAACAGCAACGCCTAGCAGCGAAAACCCACTGCAAAGGGTTGATTCTGTGCCACTATTGGGTGCGGTGTGTGTGTGTTTTCGAGGGGGTGTTGGGTGCGGTGTGCGGGAGCATTTCGAGCTGATTGGTTCCAGTGGCGTAATTCTATCGCATGTGTGCCGCCGTGCACGATTGACCACACAGTGCTGCTGTGTGTTTATATGCTTGTCTTGACAATCGCGTCTGCCACGGTTCGGGGGGTTTTTGCGGTGTTGTGTGTTTATTGTAAACAACTGGCCTTCACCGTGAACCATTGCATGCGTTGCAGGGCACAGATAATGGTGTTGCTTCTTCCCTATGGGCAGAGGTATACAGCTAGTGCTGTACAGTTTTGTTAATAGAATGGTAAATTATTTTACATTTTTGATGGCAATCACAACGTCAGTGGTGAGGACGGATCGGAAAATGAAAATGTACAATCGATCATCATCATCAAACGCAACATATTTGACTGATTGCGATATGGTTCAACAGTCAGATCCACCAGATCTGCATCAATGCGTGTGGTAATCAAAAAAAAAAAATTACAAATTACAATATAACATTGCATTTAACATTTATAGTGCAATATGAACATCAGTCGTTCTACATAACGTAACATTGCTAGACGTTACATAACCTTGTATAGAGAATGGTCGTAGCGGGGATTTTCAAATGGGAGGAGAAGGATAGATAGGAGGTTCTCCGATCGTTGAAGGGTGGCTTCAACACAGACGAACCTCAGTTCAGTCGACAGTTGTGAGCGCATCGCATACGATCGCCCCGACTAGTGTTTCAAGAGAGCTGTGTACTCTTAAAAAGTGTGTGACCAGTGTAGTACGTGGCTTTGTGAAGTGTTTGTACGATAGAACGGAAAAATTAACTAACACATCTGCAAGCATGTCGCTGGAAGAGAGCATTTTTGTTGAGGTTCGTATCGATTGTTTGCTAGCAAGTGGTAGTAACGTGTTCTTTATGTTCTTGCCAAGTGTTCTTATGTCCGCAATTATGTGGAATATGCTAGCGTTAAGTTACTGATGTGATTAAAGCAAAATTAGTACTGTCTTGTTGCACTCAATGGGATTTTGTAGTTTTGCAGTAACGTTGCTCCAAAAATAACTTAAACAAATAATTCAAAGCATTTCTGCAAGTATAACCAATTTGCTTATAGTTAACCTCTGCTGGAATATCCTGGATATAAATGTTTGTCTGCTTGTCCAACTGTTTGATGTATGTTAAAATTGTTTACAAACTGTCATCTTTTGTATTGTCTCGAAAAAATAGTGTTATAACTATGCATTGCATACTTTCAGGCGTTAATTACCTTACACAATGAATTGCTGCTTTAAATATTTTCATAAAATTGTTTGTTTTTCTTTTAAACATATTGCTTTAATATGTTCATCTACCAACAGTAGCTTTACCTACTTTGCCTCGTAGTATCGAGAACTCGCACGAAAAACAATTATGCATCGTACGACATATTTTTTAGCATTCTACCTTTTGCGCAGCATAATACCTCATGCAAACAATTTATCCGCACCGATCGTCTGCAGCGGCAGGCGAGATGGACGAAAAGTTTCGCGAGTTCCACTTGCTTGCCAACTAGTAATTGGAAAAGTTCTCGTTGCTCTCGGCTCACGGCCATAAAGTCGCCATAATAACTGTGAGCGTCCCCTGTACCGCACGTACTCGTACCAACCTTTCCCGAAAGGCTGACAGTGCCAGCTCGTCTTAAACTTTGCCTCGTTAGCACTGTTACACTCCCGGATCAACCACAGCCGACCGAATGTGTCCGTCGCTTACAGGCCCAACGCTGCATGCCCATTGCAATCAATCAGTCAATTAGTTCGTTTGCGGCTCCTGAGTATCACATGGAAGCCGGGAGGGAAAATAAAACACGGCCGAATGGGTTATTTAATTGTGGCCAACCATCGCAAACTGCTACCGGCTGTACGACGATCGTTCATTATGTGAAACAAAATTGTGTTTCCATGTCGATGAGTGGTTGCACAAACCATTGTCAACGCTTACTGTCACCGTTCCTTCGGGTGAAGCTGCATCGGCGTCAGGCAGCTTGTGCTGCGTTCGAAGGTGAAGGTTTTATGACATTTCGAGCATGGCCATTGCTTGCCATGCATGCAAATACACCGAAAGGCCGAAAGGTCAACAGGTGATGCTGGTTTTCCAGCCCACACAAAGGTACTGCCCGCGTGTCGAAGGCAAAGGATGTTTATTTCTGTGTGTTGGTTCGTTAGCTGGTGCGAGAGAGTTGTTATTTTTGTTTAAATTCAACGGCAAATGTATCGCAGACGAAAACCCAATTATTAATCCCGTTGACAGTGTCGAGAGTAGACCGAGTTTAATGCAAAGCAATTATTTGATGCAATTTGCATAAATTTAGGCGTGGCGTTCTTTCAAGTTGGATTGCATGGCTTGACAACTTCGGTGTACGATCATTTTGAGTACATAATTTTCATTGTGTAATTATACAACAGCTTGTTTGGCTCGTTTATTAAGACCATCCAGTGGGAATGGCTGAAGAGATGCTGCACAAACCGGCCGGACGGAAACCCCCATTGCCAGTAATGAATTTGCATTGCAAATGTCACCAAGGAACTGTTTTATTTACCATTTTTTCTCCGCTCGGTTGCTCCACTGTCTTGACCTTTCGGCGAAGTGCACCATGTGCAATGGATGTGGATGAGCATGAGCAAGTTGCATACTTGCACCCTGTGGGCGGGCGGCTCAGATGAATGTTTAATTAAGCAACTGTTCCATTAGGTTGTGCCAAACCGTAGCTAGTAAGTTAATTATGTTGATTAAAGTGTACCGCACGAGCAAACACAACACCAGCCAAGCGAAAGCAAGCGTGTCGAATTGTAAAACATGGGAGTAAAAAAAACACACACTTCTAACGTTTACATCTCGCGCCGCACTACATCCGGCCAGCTCCGAAAGCTTTTAAAGTACGCGAAGGCCCATTAAATCGACCACTCCATCAGTGCCCTCCGAAATTGCGAAGTGTTTGGCAGGAGAATTTATTATTTATTCACACATTAGCGCGCGCGCCTTCTTCACCCCATATAGCAGAAGGCTTCTGCTTCCTTGTTATTGCTGCTGCTGCTGCTGCTAAGTGCTGAGCAAACTGTTGCTTTTGCGAATCTCAATAAATTTCCCATGAACCGGTAAATGGCAGGCATGGCGCATTTTTTTTTCTCGCTCCTTTCGCCACTCGGTCGTGTTCTGTTTGCTTGGGCCAGTGGGACGGGTTTTCCCTCATTTTGCAGCTGCAAGCAATTGCGCTTTTTTTTCGTCTTCTTATTCTCCCGGGGGCTAGTTTATACGCTCAAAATACTTTCACCCGTTCGATTGGTTTTTGGTGGTTTGATAAAGGTAAAAGGGTTAGGGTGTAGTCACTCTCACACACACACACACACACACACACAGGCAGGCGTGTTCACCTATCGGGCACACGTACGCGCCAGGTCTTAAAAGGCAATAATCGTACAATCGTCAAGAAGTACTTTGGCACCCATATTGCCCGGTACCAAACGGCCGCCAACACATGCGGCATGGGTTGGGGCTATAGGCTGCAGAAAATGGCCCACGTGTTGATGTGAGGGGGTGTGAGCAGCATGGAGAATGGGGACTGTGAAAGGGAGGGTAAATGTTTTAGGTCGAATGGCATGGTGCGCAATGTTGTACAGAGCGAGCCAGGCACATTGATACAACTTTTAGGAATGAAATTTACCTATAAAGTTAGCGTTTCTTACCAAATATATATATTTTTCTAAGCATATTTCTCTTTCTCGCTTTGGTGACTGTTTTCAAGCTTCTATTACTTAGAAGGATCCTTCTGACAGTGTGTATCAACTTTGGTCTGTGTGTCAAATCAAATTTTGTGCAATGAAATCTAATTTGCATTTCCGATTTAAAATATCATGTTTTGGGTCAAAATGGCGAGGAATTAGATACATTTTAGATTTTAGATAGGAATTAGATAAAATGAAAAAAGATTTAAGCACTTTTTTGTATATAAGGTTAAGTCCCTCGAAGGTAGAATCTCTCAAAGATAGCAAGCTACCCTAACTTTCTCTAAACTGCACACGATGTTAGTACACCAATGTCTGTCTAAGTTAGCCATGTTTTGGGGTTTGCCAATGACAGCTCGTGATGGCTGCGTTTACAGAGTATGGTTGAAGTTTTTTGCCATACGTAAATGGTATACCATCCAATTGTTTTAGTTTCCCAAAGCTGCAAGTCTCTCTAAGATGCGGTTCCCTTCAGCTTGATTGATTGTATTGATTGTACATTTTAACATTTTTTGCCATCAATTGTAATGGCACGATTTAATTGTCCTTGATGGACGTAAGATTCTATAAACCCCATCTTGTTCGAGGGACAACCATTGGTGCCTTAGAGACAATTGATACCTGCTGACAATATGCTGACTCTTATATCAAAGTTATGATCTTACCAAATAAAGGCGTTACTCATATTGTAAAGCATTCCCAACAATATTAAAATAAAAAAATGACATATTCGATAAGTATTTGCCAACGATGTGCTTGTTTCATGCTGCTTGTCAATGTTTAATACTTTACACCAAAGTGTACAAGGCAATCGTAGTATATCAAATCAGCTCCAAAAAAAACATGACATTTTATTCGTTGTACAACATGTGTACCACACTGTAAAGAAGGCAGCGTGCGTTTAAGATACTAAACAAAGCCAAACAGAAAATCCTATTCATGGCCCTTGTCGTGAGAGATAGGGACTTCCTTCGCCTCCTCAAACATATTTCCTCGTACGCCTTTTGCTTCAACGCTCACCTACAGCATATCACCACCGATCAAGGCCAACCCGAAGGTACGGCAGAGATCATTGGAATGATTCGATGTTTATGCATTCAGCAGTCAGATAAAGTGGAGTAAAAGCCATGTGTGAAGTCACAAATGTGCCCCCGGATGGCTTTCGATGGGAAAAGAAGCCCCGAAAAAGCAATTCGTGTCGTTTCTGTACGGCTCTCCCTTCATGGAGTTTTGTTGTCCTTAACGGATTTTTGTGTTTGTTGGCCATGACAGTTCATCTTCCAGTTTTGTACGAACTTTCCAGGAATGTTATACCCCATAACGGGGGAAGGAAATTTGCCAAAAAAGCGTCCTGCGATGCCCGGCTACCACATTGGCGAAATCCCGAATGGCTGGTGTGCGTGTAAAACCCCATTCACTGTGCCCATGTTCGAAAGGTTGGCTCGCAATCAACCGTTCCGTTTAGGGGGGGAAACATTTTCCACCATGCAGTGACGGCCATGGCCGACTCAGTACAGCCCAGGACACATTGTTTAGCTTCTGCAGACGGCAGGACACCACACACAAAAACCAGACCCACATAGACCAGACGTGTGTGTGTGTGTGTAGCTGGGGGCACTAGTTTCCGAGAGTAACGGGCCAAGCGGACACACTACTGGCTTTGCTTGCTGCTGCTACCGGTCCGGTTTCGAAACCATTCAAGATCGTGCTCGAAATGAGCCCAAAAATGGGACACAAACACCCTGTGAAAGTAAGGGAAGGTGGCGTTTTATGCCGATTTTTTCCCCCCACCCTATCCCAGCCCAACCAAACAACTGCCACCCAACCTACGGAGAACCGGCAACAAAGTTCCTCAAACAGTCTCAAATAGCTATTCGTGCAGTGGGGAGGCGAAGGGGCGACGGGGTGGTCCCGGCGGAGGAAACGACACAGATAAGTTGTAGTCCCGTTTGGTCCTGGCACCGAGCTCGGCTTGTCCTCCATCCACTAATTCCGAAAGGCACTTGGGCCACACTTCAGTTGGATGATAAATATTTGCACACATATTTGCTGACAGTTTGCAGCACTTTCGGAGTTTGCGTTCGTGATTGTAATTTCGTTTCACTTCCGCCCGATGTAGGCACCCATCGCCTCTCGACATCTCCCAGTGGAACAATAGAAACACACTCCACTTCGCATTCGGCCAGTGTGGCCCCATCGGACACCCATTGCTCGCTGCAGATTCTCCGCCCCCCGTTTAGCATGTGTTGATAGCGACAGGAAGTCCGGTGTTTGTCGTCTTTTTTTTTCCTACTCCCCTTTCCTTGTTGTGTGTTGTTCGGTTCGGCCGTTCGGCCGGTTTCGAAGCCGGGAAGCTTGCTCACTTACGAGGTACCCTTCCGGTTACAATGTGCCAACCGGGAAGGGCGCGGCTGGGCGTGTGAGTTTTTCCCGCTCGTTTCTGAATGCGTGTCAGCGGAACATTAGAGACAGACGGCATGGCGACTATCCCACCCCCCCCCCCCCTCCCTCCCCTATCCTGATCAAGTGAAAAAGCAACCTCGAGTGTCCGGTTTAATTTCTCTTTAATGTGCAACACACACACGCGCGCGTTGCTAAATCACTGCAGCCAGCACGAGGTGCAGCTTAAATTCATTGCCACGCTCTCGCCTCTTGGCTTTGATTAATCCCCAGCACTCCCCCCCTTCCCGGGTCGGGTGGCTGGTGGTCAATTTCTAAACTTTGTCCAACCACGAAGTTTTTGCCAGCGTTCGTGTTTTCGGTCCCTCCACATCGTTTGCTAATTAAAATGGAGCACCACAGGCTACGCTTTTGGTGTTTCATTCGTGTTCACCACAGCGGCACCGTGCGGCTGTATGAGTTGAGATTATTTAATTACCCACACAAGTTGGAGCATGCACATTTTATGTGTATTTTTTTAATCGTCTCATTGTGACGGTTCTTTCTTGTGAAGGCACATGGAGGCGAGAGGTGCAAATTCTTTGTCAACCAAAAAAAGTCAAACCTTCTTATGATCTGCTTCAGAGCAACTTTGGGGCGAGATTGAATATGATACTTATACTTATGCCGAGTTTGATAAGTGTCACTATGGGATAGGGATGTTTTGTATGGGCCAAACAACAGACCATTTTTTCGCATATGTCGCGATTCGACAAACGACATATTTAGCGCCTAAATGTATGCTATGCTGGATGGACGTCTCAAAAAAATGAGAACCATTAGAAGCAAGAAGTCGTCGATATGAATTCTGCTTCGGAGTTTAGATAATTGTGCTCGGCGTTTATAAGAATCTGTACATTTTTTTAAACCTTTTGACTGTTGTAAACTGTAGGAGGATGAGGAATTTTAGTTTTAAGTGCATTAGCGAAAAAAAAGAATGTGATTGAGACAAGTGCGCATTTAATGGCCCTAAGATTTATTATCGGTTGTAAAGAGTCAGAATGAAGTCTGTTTGTAGGATTTATCTCTAGGTCAAATACTTGGTGAAACATCTACTTTTATTTCGACAGATAATTCGATCAGCTCCATTGAATATTGGCGGGTTAGTGACATTATTATCATCTTCGTCACCATCGCCAGAGTCAGATTATGTCTGGCACGTCTAGTTCCTGCCTTGAAACTGTGTATACCCTGGGCAATCCGCCTAGAATGAGCAGTTGCACACAATCGATCGGACAGTGTCTTGTTTGTCTAAAATGCCCGCCACTTCATGGAGCGTTCCTTTGGTCTTTGAACAACTTGAGCTGTTAAAGTAACTATTCTTAAATTATTAAGTCTTAAATTATTTCAATCTTTTAATGACTATTGATCCGAAGACAGACATTGGAAAAGAACAGAGTTACTACTAAATTTTAATCACCTTACTCTTAACCTGTTTCGTGTTAGTCTCATGACGTGACACACCCTCAAATGTCTCACGTTGTTTGGACACATTCGAAATTGACACTGCCTGGAAATTGGAGTTGTTCGACATGAAACCCCTTTTTTATTTTTATTATTATTTATTATCAAAATCTTACTTAAACATTGTGCTACATCTAAACTAACCTAAATCTAACCACTAATACCATGGCCGATGAGCAATGAATTTTAAATTGAACTGAATCACATGAAGGCTTACGAAAGGAAAGAGCTCTAGCTCAACACAGACATTGGAAAAGAACAGAGTTACTACTAAATTTTAATCACCTTACTCTTAACCTGTTTCGTGTTAGTCTCATGACGTGACACACCCTCAAATGTCTCACGTTGTTTGGACACATTCGAAATTGACACTGCCTGGAAATTGGAGTTGTTCGACATGAAACCCCTTTTTTATTTTTATTATTATTTATTATCAAAATCTTACTTAAACATTGTGCTACATCTAAACTAACCTAAATCTAACCACTAATACCATGGCCGATGAGCAATGAATTTTAAATTGAACTGAATCACACGAAGGCTTACGAAAGGAAAGAGCTCTTGCTCAACTGTTGCATTGAACTCGAAGTCTGTGACGATTCAGCAGTGTTGCCAGCAACATGTTGTATAATATTTATATTAGCGATATATTTGTACTTACATAATTAATTGTTTTTTTTTTTTAATTCTTAATCCCACATTTTCTATACCCAGACTTTTGTGAAGATATTACGTTTTTATATACCAATAAAATAATACTCAATTACAGTGGATTTCGCTCGAACTCGTCCCGCTTCCCACTGTGCATCGATTTCAAAACCATTTGTCTTAAACTTTTACAAGTGACGTAAATCCACTGCCGTGTCACTGTCAGTCAGAGTGGAGTCACTTTTCTTTCAATTTGAAAGAAAAGCTTCAACTCGCATTTGAAAGCAATGAAAAAGAACTCCCACCTTTCCGGGCCCTCGCCGTCTCACGCAACAACCCCCTGCCTTCCCCCTTCAAACCACAATCAGATTCGCAAGATTGCATAGAGAAAAGCGATCCCAGGGCCCGCCGGCTGCTCCGTTCCCATGGTGCACGGAGCGCTAAAAACATCTTAATGAATTTTAATGAGCGCTTTTTTCTCGGGGACCCTCCCTGCGCTGGTTGGCTGGCTGCTGCTGCCTTCATACGGGCCAGGGAATTCTCGTCCTTTGACCACCGCATTTAAGAAAACTGCCGATCTGTTTAAGAGACGCTGCCGTGGTTTGTTGTCATATCGTACGCTTTGGGGGGGATGGTGCCACCGGGTTTGGTGGACCACTTTCGCCAGGTTTTGTGGCATCGATTCTCCGCGCTTTCTTTCGGGCGCTGTCTGACGACTGGGGACGTTTTGGTGCGAGATACGCAAAAGTCATTTGAATGGAAGTGCCTCACAAAGCGGGCATTAGGAAACAAAACAAAAAAGAAAGATATACGTAACAACCGAATAGCCGGGGAATGTTTTGATCGAGGGGAGTTTGGGGTAGCTCCATCCAAGACGGGCCAACGCCTAACCTGAGGAGTTGGATGCTGCAAAAGCTCATAAATTATGCATACCGGTGGCAGGGTTTCGGGCTTTCGGGTGTGCAAATAGCTTTTCGGTTTTTGGCCGGCGAGTGCGTGTGCCCGGGCGTCATTTTTTTTTTTGCGTCTCTCGCTTCCCGAACCCAGTAGCAATAGCCCAAAATCTGTGAAAAATACACTGAGCACACGAAAACACACACACAGAGGCATAAAAATCGGCAAACAAATCACAGAAGAAATATGGAACACAATCATCGACGGTTGGAATCGTTGGCTGCTGGGCCGCCGGTTTTTCTGTGGCTGTGTGTTCGCAGGGGCAGACGCGGCTCGTACCAGGGGCGGCGGTATGGAAACGATCGAAATGTAACCGAATTTCGGCATCCGTTTTTGATGGAAAATCTTCAAAGTATCACCGGCACAGCCGTGGTACGGAGACAAATAGACGAGCTTACGAACGTACGACGAGAGAGGTTTTGCGAGCAGCGGCTTGAAACAGAAAGGTCGCTTCCTCCCGTCTCCATGCACCGTATCTGGCACGTGTTGCGCCAAAAGGTGGGCGAGGAAAAATTGCACGCGCGTGTGTGTGTGAAAGTGTTTGTGCTTGCAGAAGTCGGCACCATAACCGGGAAGCTGATTTCGTAGAAATGCCGTAACGCGAACCGGCTGCGTACACCGCATTCGTGTCGTTTTCTCTAGGATCCGTGGGCGGGGGGAGTGAGGGAAAGGAGGGGAGGGTTTCGAGATGAAATTTCCAACCGAATAGCATTGAAATCCTTCAGCTTAAGTTTTCCCCATTTCCATTTTGCCTTCGCAGCTAATTGCAACGGAACAATTCTCCGTGCCACGAGAAGTATTTATAGACTTGCCGCTTTCCAGAAGAAGATCCATCCACCACGGGGATCTGTGCTTTGGGACGGTGGGAGCGAACGCAACGGTTCGAGGTTTTACTTACCCGGTAGCCAGACGGATGGATGGAATGTGTTTCATATAAGTGGCATTCATTGTTTTAATATATTTTTGGTGAGAGATTTCGCCACACCGTCATTTTGTGGGGCTGTTAGAAATCACATTATTGCATACCATTGGTTAGCATTATTGAATATTTCGAGGGGGGAGAAGGAGGGCTTTTGTGTTTACTGTTGTCCTACAAACTCCAACTGATTGCTAAAGGGGATGGTGATCGGTGATGTAATAAATTATTTAAACTGTTCGGTGTAATATGCTCTTTTTTCTTTGCTGTACTTTAAGTACAACAACGTAGCACGGTATAAAGCTGCAAGGCAATGGAATTTAATTGCAACATATTTCCCTCAGCACAGTCAAATTCTTAGGAATTGTGGCACGTTGTGGCTTGGCGTACAATTTCATTACAACCAGCTAAAGTATAACTGTTGGTGTATTTATGTAGAGACTGTAGGCTAGTCGGAACTAGTCAAAGTGATGTGCTCGGAGAACCTGATATCGGTCCTGGTGTGTGATGTTCCTTCAAACATCAGACACTGGATACGAGTTTCGTGGAAGTGATACAAACGATCATGAAAGTCTGCTACTGACAAGCTAAACGGCACCTTTTGTCCGAACGCGTCTGGGTGCTGATGTGCCCCAGGGTTGCGATGGAGTACGGACACTCAAAAAAGACACACGATGACGTCTCCCTAACTTCCCCGGGATGCTACAAGCGGATATTAACGCGAGGTGGTCAATAACAGAGAATTGTCAAACCCGACTGCCGCAAAACGACGTATTTTGCAGCGTGTCTGTAATAATAATCAGTCTTCAATCTCCGCGGCCACCTGGTGCCGATGTGTCTGATTTCGGACATGATTGACATCTGTCAGAATCAAGATGCATTCTAAACCATGATTGCTCACAGTACATCAGAGAACATAATTTTACATGTTACTTAGAAATGCTACGGAAATTTCGCAGTGTCTTGAACGGGCATCATTCCATGCTCAATAGATCAGTAGGCATTGTCGAGAGCTTCTGTCAAAATCGAAATTGACAGTCGAATCTAAGTTTTAATGCAACATTTGAACACTTCCTGTTTTAAAGTGCGATCGAGTCAACAAGATTAGCAACATCTGTTGCCATACATTTTCTTAAATTTAATATAAAGTCTCTTACTATTTACTACTCAAGTAGCTAACCGTTGATACAGGGGAATTTATAATACGAAACACTCTACCTCTACCCTGTTATTGAAATTGATTTTATCGCATTACGACGCCAACCAACGCCTTTAGCCAGCCCTCCATTGCTTCCATGCTCCATCCGGCACCGGTGTTCGGTGGCATTATGCGAAACATGCAATGGGTTAATAATAACCGCTAAACTTCGCTCCAATCTCACCGAACCGCAGGGCCGTCAACTTCATACCCGGCAGCGCGTTGAACAATTTCCACCCATAACCAAAAACTCACTGCGCGCAACACACTGTCCGGGGGCTTGGAGTTTATTTCCTCCGGCCACATTACGGGCCACAGTTTCTTCCGCATGCACTCACCCACCGAGCGCTGCGGACCGGGGCGAGACGAGTTAATGATGGAAATATTTTCGGAAAAGCATCATCATACCCGAGACCCCGAACGGACAGCATAATCGGTTTTGCCATCCGCTGGCGTCCTTTGCTGGACGAGTACATTTTGTTTTCGACATGTTTTTCCCACCCACCGACCGGGTCCGGTTAATCCTGCCTGTGTGCTGCTGGCTGTAAGCTTGCCACCGGCGAAGGAAACGAAACGACAAAACTCGGGCAGCGTTTGGCAGAAGACGCATGCATGCTGGCAGGTGGTGGCGCAAACGGTGGTCTCATTACTCGTAACGGGGAAGGTTATGGTCGGGCACTGCTACACAGACGAGCTCAAACAGGCTCCATTATTTTGAAGCTTCGAGACAATCTTCGCACCAGTTTTTGGGGCGCGCCGAGAAAATAATCCCCTCCCACGGGTAGAAAGCGAAGGAAGTGAAGCGCATTAAAGGAGTATTTAATTTTCTCCGAAACGGGGCCCGGTTTTGCGGACCGGCACGAGGTAGCTGTTTGGGGTCCGATACGAATCTTCCGGCCGGATCGTCGTCGTTTCGTGTGGTCGAACCGGGTATCATCGCACCGAGCGCGCCGACAAGGAAGAAAGTGGTGCCAGAATAGGCAAAGGGGCGTACCGGGGTCGGGTCCTTGCCGAGTTTACTTCACCGATTTGAGCCGAACTGGCAGTACCGGGTTACAGAAGAAAACGCTTCCCCCCCCTGGTTTTGTGCCGTCGTGCACCGGGTGAAGGATAATTCACTGTGGCGCTAATGTTAAAAGGATTACGCCTGAAAAAGCCGTGTGCCGCCGTGTCGTAAACGGTCGTTCGCGTTCCACCGGTTTCCGCTGGGTTGGGTCGGCCTGTCGGTAGCAGCCTAACACTTTTCCCGGTGGCTTTCCATTCGCATACGTTCTTGCGGCGGAAGCTGTTCTGAGAAGCGGTGGATTTTCACACGCAATCAAAAAGAAATTTACCTTGCAATTTGGAGCTAAACTTTCCCCAGCACACACGTGCGGGCGAGCGAGAAAATGGAGCACTGCATGTGCGCACATGTGTGTTCGAACGGTAGTGCCGTTAGGGTGTACCCCGTGGAGAATGACAATGACGATGAAACAAAACAACACCGACACTCGCACACACACACGCACGCCAACTTAAGTCGTTTGGGTTTAGTTGAACTATTTCGGGCAGCATCTTAGGCGTTAATTTGCTGTTAACATTCTATCCATTGCTCGCAACGTAACCAGGACGAGAAGCGATCCACCGGCGAACGGCCATAATTTCGATACATGAGGCAGGATTTTAAATGGATTGTGTCAGTGGAAATAACACTCTTGAAGAACGGTACTGTATGCCCCGTGGCATGTCACCGGGTTCGCCCGCTTCCCTTCGGGGGTCGAAATCCATTACTGGAAAGTTTTCTGGTCGTATGTTTACGATTACGATTACCATCGTCCGTTCGAAAACTGCTACTTCACCAGGGGTTTACAGGACAGCAGCGTGGCGTGGTTCAGTTAATAGTGTTTGCATTTGAGGAAGCAAGGCACGAACAGCATCTCCGTAGTTTAATTGTCTTAGACGTACGTAGGCCAAGGAAAAGGCCGATCCATTCTTATGGAATCGAACCGAGTTTTACCGCTTGTCTACTGACGTTAATAAAATCTAATGCGTTTAAATGGCTTACTTAGATCTCTTCCCGCGTCGACACGATGTTGGGTGTTGGATGTTCACTGTATCAGTATCAGTATCAGTATCCTGAACTATAATACTGAGAAAGTTACTAAAACTGCTGAAAGCATTCTTTGTTTGGCGTTATCTGTTACGACTGAATTGTGTGGTTAGGTCATCTCAAAGCAATCTCTGAAGTACATTAAGTAGACGAGCGCGTCAAGCCAATTCTGAGGGATAGTTCTGATGAATTGGTCATGTCAGAGATCCAATCCACCTTCAGGAGGTGCTTCAGGAGATAAAGTTTTGGACCCAATTCGTCATCATCTGTAGGCTCTTGAAGGAGGAGTCTTTCAGGATATTAAGGTCGGGTCCGAGTCAGGCATCTCTGTCGATTTGCCAAATACCTTCAAGAGTGTCCTCATATTATCATATTATTGTTAGTTTTCTCAGCTCCCTTTACTCTCCTATTCAATATCCGACAGCAATGCAGATCAGTAACAATGTCGGTGTTCCTGCGTCCTGCGTCAACTCAGTTGTTTCTTCTTTTCGTAGACCAAATAAATTGAAGAATATAAATCATAATACAGGACGAATTGAAACAATTGTTTAAAACTCGAAATTAAAGAGGCTTTAAACTTCTGTCTCTACAATGCAACAACTTCAGACTATTCTTCAAGGATTTACCAATAATTAGGTGCTTCAAAAGTTTCAGCCATTGGCCAGTAAACTCGTACCCCCATTCATTACATTAGCTGCAAACGTTCGTGCCGTTAGGATTTCACATCCAGTGTGACGTGTTTTGACCTACTCCAACCACCCACACCCACCTATACACCCTGCGAGCAAACTGTCAATCTGGCCTAAAAATTCAAATTCCTTTCGAAAACCAACGTCAAATGTCACGGGGCGCCCGTAAACTTTCGCCATGCGCCCGTGGACCGTACCGCCAAACCGGCGAGCGAAGAACCATGCGTAGCAACGGACGTCATCGGTGTACGGTGCACGGTAAGCGAACTATTTACCCCGTTGCTGTGGTTACCGTGCGGTAGGTTTCTTCAATAAGCACGTTGCCAACGCGGCACGGGTTCGACGGATACGTACAGTGCACGGGAAAGTCAGGCCCGTGGTGACCGAACCGGGTCCATTTTCACATTTTCCTCCAGTGCGGTCGGACCGGTGGCGCTTGGTCGTTCTGTGCCACGGCAATTTCAGTCAAGACGTTCGGGCATTTTTGAAAATCCCGACCCGGAGAACTGAGTGCTCTGTGCGCCAAGCGTGCGTCCTTGCGTGTGTGTGTGTGCGTGTGTGGGCGTGTGCAGTACATGGGCTTGTACTGCAGTGTTTTCGATTGCCAGTCACCAGTTAGTGCAAAAATTTTCACTTTTTCACCAAAAAACAAAAAAAACAGCCCATGCTCGGCTGGAAGCACCATTGTGTGCGTGTGTGCTACTGACAACCATCGCACCATAGACAACGGCAACAAACGTGCCTTGGCTAGAGCCGGCAGCTGGCAACAACACCCCCGATTGGCTTAGTAGTTTAGTGTTGGTGGTGGTGCTGAAAAAAAAAAGAAACCCCCCCCCCCAACTCCCGTCCACCGTACGGCTAAGTGACGTACCCACCACCGTTCCTTCCGAATCGTACCGACGATTTGTGTGTGTTGTTATGGTGCTTACCTTTGACAGTTGGCTAATTATTGGAGATGCGTTTGTGTCGTTGTTCTGTTGTTCCGTTTTCCGTTGTTATTTTGTCGTAACACCTAACATCCCGACCTTATTTCCCACAGTGTGCCCCGTTCCACCACCTCCCAAAAAACATGTTCCAAACGTCAACCACGCTTATGTTTCGCATGTTCGGCTGACAGTGGACAGCGCTTTCTAGCAAACCGTTTGTTTTCTTTTTATTACATCCCTCTATCTGTTTCTGTGTGATTGCGTGTGTGTGTGTGTCTCCATCTAACCTGTTTCACCGGACTCAGACCGACGAACGGGTTTGGTTCGGTTCTCTTGGCTGGGCCCAGCATCACTAATGAAATGCTTTTGTTTTTGTCTTTCTTTTTGCCGTGTTTTGCCACTGCTAACCCGTGCCGTGCATTCGCCTTCCGGTCGGCTTAACCATGATTAACCGCTGCAAACGACCCTTCCTCAATGTGCGGGTCCGAAGCAGCCGACGGAGCTCCCAGACGAGGACTTTATGACGAATCCTTCGCTGGCCATGGACGCTTGTTTCACCGCTTTCGACAAGGATGGGTAAGTAGTAGAGGGAACGATTGGTGGAGGTGTTGTAGTTAAGTACGCCAGGATGGATGTTTTTTGCTTTTCGTGCTTCCAGATCTGTCGTTTCCAGACCCAAATTGTCCAAAGAATAAGGATAAAACATTCGTTTGGGTAGTTTCGGCCTGTCAGCATGGATTTGGTATTTGTTTTGGTGTTTTTTTTTTTGCTACTTGAACGCTTTTCTGATACGTCAAATGTCAAATTTGCTAGTGAGTTTGAAGGTGAGCGTGAGATGCGTACGAGTGAGGTCCCATGAGAACATTTGCATTTCACCCTTTAATGTACCGTTCTTCCAAGCCCTTTTCATTGTTGATGATGTACCGATAAAATGTTTATTTTTAAACGGTAATAATTGGAACTTATTCAACTAGCTATCGCAAAAAAAAAAATCCTACACCAATAACCTTGAAATAAACGGCCGTGTACTTGGGTTTGCACACCGTGTCCCAACACCCCAAACACTTTCTTCGGTGACATTTGGTCCCACTTGATTCATGGGACCCACCCCCGGGAGTCTTGGTTGAAGGTCTCGCTCGTTTCACACGGTAACGGGTGGCGTCTGGCCATTTGTTTGCCTTTGATGGAAGCACACACATCGAACGGTCTGTGCTCTGTGTGCTCCCCGGTAGCATAAAACGGCACCGGGAGAATATGTCGCAGTGGGGATAAAAATAAATCCGTTTTATGGCAATTCAATAAAATGCACTATCGCGCTGCTACACCGCGAGGCACTTTTGTTTCACCTCACCAGAGAGTTCTCCGTAAGGATACGGACCAAGCGTCTGTCCTCGACCGGTACACTGCCGACGATGTACCCATCCTGGAGGAATGTGGTACATGGGAGGGGGGGCATTTGCAGCAATAATCGGTGCTGGTTGGGTAAGGTTTGATTGGTTTGATTCCAGTGCCATCCAGTTTATGTCCACAAATGAGCGAACGATTCACTCTCTTGGGAGTGTGTGTGTGTCTGTGTGTCTTTTATTATGCCACGTACCGTTTTTCGATATGTTGAGTTGCTATAAAAAGTGACACTTGCGTGTGTTCCGTTTGTCACATTTGCAATGATTCACTTCCCGCCGAGAACCCACCGGGCCAGTTTAATCCGGTTTTGATTGTGGATGGTTAAATCAAGCTTTACGATTGCATTACCATCATCAACCATGGTCTGCGAGGTGCATCTCCGGGGGGGTTGGGGGTCTTGGAGGGGTGTATTTCACGCGCGGTTGCACTTTTCGTCGAGTCGAGTGGCAAAACCATTTAAATCAATCGTAAACGCGGCATGATGATTAGCATATGCTAAACGACCTCACCCTCCCCCCACCCTCCATGTGGAGGACAGTGTTTGGTGTGGATGAATGGAGCAAAAGGGACTGTTTTAAACAGTAACCGTATCAATTATTACCACACACGCGCCACCACATGGAGCGTGGAGAAACAAAACCCCCAAAATAGGGGGGAGTGTTGGGGTCCCCCAAAACGGGGGGACGGATGACAATCGAACCTGTGTATCGATTCTGCTAGATATTCATTCCCGCTCATCATGAATCACATTCTCCTCAATACAGCTCGTCCAGGTAGGTACATGGTACCGTATCCTTTTCATGCTGTCAGGTCACGTACGTGATCGTACAAATCGCAACCATACAGCGGGCACCAGAAACCAGGCTACTGCCAGAAGCTTGGTGAATTGATTTTGATTTATAACTCACCCACATCTATTTCTCCCACAAGGCACACACACACACACATACACTACACTACACTACACGGTGTGCATGTTCTTACTTTATGCAAATTGTCCTCCATTTATGGTTGATGGTACCGGCGGATAAGGCTCGGCAGAAAGATCCAACTGACTGACAACTGGATCCGTCCTCTATCTTCCCGCCGGGGCAACAACCGTACTCGTACCGGCATCAAAATGTGTGGCACAAATTTCAACTCATATTGCTTCCGCGTGTACTCCGGCTCCGAAATGGGAACCAAAAGTTGCCTGAAACATGGGACGGAACGCAAAAAAGAAAAGGAAGGCTAGGGAAATTGCTTCCCTCGATTGTGAAATTTACGCGCTATGGCATACACACACACATCTCGACCGTTCAAAACCCCCCCCCCCGGAGACAAGGTGACGACCACGGTCACCAATACTTGCCTTACATCTGAACAAATCGGTTCCACGATGGATATTTTTGCCCTTCCCCCCTCCCTTTTTCCGTGCATGTGTATTTGTTGTGTTGCTGCAGGCGCCTTGCCATGGCGAAAGGAAAATGTATTACCTTTTGATCGGGCAATAAATTTCGAATTTTCTCACTGTTTAAACGCCCTGAACGACTGCACGACACTCACTGGCACAACCCCGATGGAGAGGGGAGGAAGGGAGGGAGGCGGTAGGGGGAATTTTCCGGTCTTGGCATGTCGAACCACGTGAACGTGAAACTTGTCGAAGTTTCCTTTGCCAAAAACTTCCACCGCCCGCCAAAAAAAAGAAGCGGCTTCCGGTTAGTTCCGTCGTCCCGGTTTTCCACGACCGGAAACGGGAGGATACCCGCAGAAAACACCGGGCGGTGCAACGCACCAACAGAGAGAAAGCTTGGTTGGAAAATTTATGTCTCACGCTCGGTTGAGATGTGACCTTCTTTCCGGGGTGGGCAAGCGGGTGTGTGGTATTCCGGGGTCGAGTGCATCGGATGTATGGCACGGTAGTGTTGGGCACTTTTCTTGCTACCGAAGAATCCCCACCAGCCTTACCGTAAGAAATGGTAAGCTCCGGGCTATAAAAAAGGGCTTCCTCCTTTCGGCGCGTCCGCTGCAGTCCGTCGAGTGCAGCAACAGCAACGTGGAGCGAACAGTCAAGAACAGCGGCGCAAAGCACATCCCATTTTGGCAACTCGAATCGCTAGTGTTTTATTCCTATTGTGTGAGGCTGTAAAAGTTTTACGAGTGCCGGCGTTGCCACGATTGCAATCGGCGCATCGGTCGCATCGCCACACACAGTGATTGTACCGGTTCGCGCCGAAAATACCGATAGCATCGTCCGTGTCTTATACGTAACGGTGGCTTTCGACACGTACCGTAGATAAATGTTAATCTGCCTTTTGTCTGCTTGGTGGCGCACGGATGCAATGCTGATCGGGTGGTTGCAACACCCACCCGCCCCAAAGTGGTACGGGGAATTTATGGCAACAAAACTGTTGTTTTCGAGGATCTGCATTTTTCTCCTCCCCGGGAGCGGGAGTGTGATCTGCCGGGTGGGTGATGGGTGGGCATTTACGACCGTTATTGTTAACATTGATGGGGACTGGTTTTATGGGTGAAAGTTAAGCTTTCGATTGATTTGTGAAGTTAAGAGTTTAATGGCGCTGCGCTTTCGTATTGTGCCATTTTCGAACAAATGATAACTGCTACTATTTTTACTTCCTATTTTAAAGGAGTTGGTATGTGCTAAGGGAGCTTGTTTCGACTCTTCCGGGGGGTTTTGACAGTCGGGAGATAAGTTTTGTTTGTGAAATAAAACAAAGCAAATCCCCGCTGTATCGCAATACGCGATATTTTGGGAAAAAGAAAGCTTAAAGATAATCAAAGTCAGTTCTACAAACGGCAGTTTTAAAAACTTGGATACGCGATGAAAAAATAGAACAAATTGAAAGTTTACAAGTTTTTTATGTAAAAAATATACTAAATATGCGAATTCTTCTTAGTTCCACGCAATTTTATTGCGCAATTTTCTGTAACCCCTTATACGTGTCTATTTTTAAACTCTTCAACATGAAGTATAAACGATGTTTCGAAGGAAATTCGATATACACGAGAATTCTTTATACGCTAAAGCGTTCGGTGCCAAACATTAGCGTAAAGCGGGGAGCTCCGTAGTTGCAAAAAAAAAAATTGCATACCTTTAGGCGCTGCAACATAAAAAAGCGCTTAAGGCGGGGAGCTGCTGTAGTTGCAAAACAAAATTGCATACCTTTAGGCGCTGCAACATAAATGCTCGCTGCTCTATTCCAATTACAGGGACTGCCACTGTTCATTACGCTTGTAATTTAAGAAGAACTGAGCATCAAATAAAATAAACTTAACGACTCGTACATGTATGTACAAAGTATTTATTTTCGTGGGATATGGTTTCAGATTTTAATCGAATAGAATTGTCGGTAGTTACGTATTATCGTTATCTTGTTGTGTGTAGACTTGTTGGGGAGTTGATTAGACCATTCAGTCTAACTGTATTTGTTGCATTGTTTCGCTCCATAGCATTCGAATAGAATCGTATCTAATGAACGATTTCAACAGTAAACATTGCTGTGCTACTATAAAAAAGGTTCCTTTTTCATCGCATTCATTCGGTCTCGAAAAGCGCACGAGCTATTCATTTGCATGTCTGTCAGTACCATGAAAAAAGCAGCGACCAGACAAATATCAATTCGCTGTTCGGATATAATTGGATTGCATTGATACGGCATCTTTTCTTCTGCTGCCGAAAGAGCAGGAAGTGATAGTATGTAATAAAATAAAACTGCACAACAATTTTATCGGCCAGGTAGTGTGTGTGTGTGTGCCACCGTGCAAAAAAAGGGAGAATAAAAAGGCCACCAAATCATTTCCTTTTTTGCCAAACTCCAGACGCTCGTCTCTTTGGCGTTGCACTGGCAACAACAAAATTAAAAAAAAAAAACCCACCGTCTTTGTGTTCGTGCTGCTTCCGTCCAATCCGTGGCAGCCGGTTGCCGTTGGTGCTCATGTTTGCCTACTTCACCCAGCGTTCGCATGCGGAAAAGGTGGTGCCTGCACGCGCTCGTGGGTATATTTTTGTCCCAATATTTTCCCTGCGTCCTCCTATCTGGCCTCCATTCTATTGTGTGCGGGTTCGGGTGTCACCACGACCAGAATAGGCGATGCGAGCAGGGATGGTTGTATTTCCCTCGCTCGATACAAAGCAACCAAGCAGAGGGCTAGAAAGGTGTCGTCTCGCTATCGGGGTACCGCCAGATGCACAACTGCACAATGGTGTGCTGTTGTAGGCTGCCGGAGCACCGAAGCAACCGAGACAGTGACGACCAGCCGGTGACAATGGCACCGACAACGAGTGACACTCGATTTGCTGTCACAATATTCCAGTGACAATGATTAGAGAAAGTCTGTCGGTGCCCATGCGGAAGAGGAGCGTTTGGGCGGGCTGCCAGGGGCGCCATTGCCACGTGCTTTGTTATGGGGAGGGAGGTGAAAAAAAAGCATAGCAACAGTAAAAGAGTTGCACGGTTCGGGTTCGGCTCGGTTCGGTTTTGGCGTTTTCCATTTTTCCCGTACCGGACCGAATAGGGACGTACCCGGGCCCACTTCTAGGCCCAGTAAGTCCATGACGCCTGACAGCTGCCTCCCGGTCCGGTGTAGTTCGTGTCTGCTGAGCTCCGATTGTGTGCCACCGTCGTCTATTGTTTTCGAGCCCGGGCATCAAATTGGAAGCCTGTCATCGCCCGGGTATGTGTGTGTGTGTAGTTGTGCGCCAGTGTACCAATCACACGAACGTGCACACGTCACCATTAATGGCTGAAGCGATGGCGGGGCGGAACTGCCGCTTTGGGCGCGCATATTATTTGCCACCCAGCTAAGTTCACCCATTTTCCCGCGAACTAATTTCGCCAGACACGACCGTCTCGTGTTTTCGAGAGCTTTGCCATTGTGGGGCGTTAAAGGTTGTTATTGGCGGTGATAGTTTGTGCCATGGGCGAGCAAAAATGTTCAGCCCACATGTTTGGGAAAGCAAATGGATTTTATGGGAATTTCGACGATATGACTATTAGGTGATAAATGATGATCGTATGGCGATGAATAACAGCAATCTTTCTCTAGCACCCATAAATATTTTTTTAAACTTAACTTATCATTAATGGCCCACGATTAATAACAGATTATATTGAAATGGCGGTTTGAATGTATTTACCCACGAATCAATGGTTTAAGCTATTCTGAACTGGTTATTAATAGTAATATATAATGTAATGTAATTATACTATGCTAACACTATGTTCGACAAACTCCCTTAAATGGCATTCCTTTATTTGATGAACATGCCTTCTTTTCATTTTTCTTTTTCATTCCCACCCTGTTTTCTTCATTCCTCTCACAGGATTCACTACTTCATTGTAATCGGTTTTACCTTAAGTTTAGATATAAGTTATTGTAGAAAATGTTAAACCTTTGAGGCACACATTTAATCATGTATGAAATTAAATGAAACATCACCAAAGCAGTACGGCTAGTTTAAGATTTGCTCTATTACCGCGCCTAAAAGTATGCAATTATTTTAAAACAATCATTTTTTTATAGGGCAAGTGCGGATTATCGCTCCGATCTGATTTTAACCGATGATTGTTGTTTATTGGCCAACAATCAGTAAATCTTCCAATGACGATCGGATGCCTTCACTCTCCTCTACATTGGCTTCAACTGGTGTTGTATCGCAAATGAATCTTTTGAGAAGCGTCAGTTATATAAATCTTCAGTGAAGAGTCATTTAAATCATCGAGTCTACGCACGAAATTTTAATGAATTCTTTAAGATTCATTCCCGAAGATTCATAAAACCTCAAATATTCATGCTTACTGAAGGATGCATCGATAAGAAATCATAACTTGAAGTATTTAGTTATAATTTCAGCCCACATAAAATAATTCGTAAATTAACGTATCGATTACGATTCATGAACCTTTGTGGATTAAAAATCTTGAAGGATACATCTATAAGAGTTCGCGCACCTTTAAGGAACATGAATCATGCATCTTCGGTGCTTCTATTGCAATCTAGTGCTTCTATTACTCTATTGAATTGCCTTTTGTTATTGTAAGAGTTATAAAAATAGACTTTATTTTATTTATTATGTCTAATGTCATTCGATTTCGATTAATGATTTTCTAAAATGACGAAATTTTCAATTTTTTAAAAAATTTTATCAATTCTTATTTTACTGCCGCGTCTATTACCATTCAAAATAAACCTCAAATAGCTGATTGTGTCACACAGTTTTTAATGATCATTGGCCTCATTCTTCATCATTCGAAAATCTCATCTTATCATCCTTCCCGCTTTCCATTAGCCCCCCCCTCAAAGCGCTCTATCCTCGCCATCGAATATTAAAGGTCCTTCCAAATGTCATCCAAACCTACCCGCAAAAGTACCACACAGAACAAATGAATCACAATTGCCTTTCATACGCGAACGAAGAACGGGGGGCGTAAGGCAAGCGTCACCGTTCGATCCCCGTGCGACGGATTCTACGCAGCGGTAGCACACCATCAAGCACCATCAAAAATTGTGCATATAAAGTGCAAAAAGTGCTCACCCAATCACCCGTTCCAGGCGCACGTTCGGAGGGCGTGCGGACACTCGCCCTGTTCCTTCAAAGTTCGACCGGGAGACTGAACCCTCCACCTCGCCATCTGTGGAGTGTGCCCTCGTACATCCGGCCCGGAACGACGCAAGAGGGAAAGGAAAACATTTCCGGATATCCGGAGTAATTTATTTTTTGTGTGTGTGTGTCCTTCCTCGTGCCTTCCGTGGCCCGCAAACCCAAAGGGAAGCACCAACAGTACACGGGGCGGTGTGTCAGCTACAGGCTCACAGTAGCAGCAGCAGCAGCAGCGAACGGGTTGGTTGATAAATTTCGATAGCGTGCTACCTTTTCGGATGGGTTCACTTTTTTGCGTTGTGGCCTCTTCTGTCCCTCACCGGACCCACCCCTCGAGTGCGCGCGTTTTGCGTTCGTTTCGTGCTGCCATTTTGGAAAAATCCGCTTCCATACGAAGGGGGAAGCGAGGATTTTGTCTGCCGTTTATTGGGAAGTATGGCGAATCCGCACGATTCCCCGGGTGCTTCGAAAGGTGGAGATCTAAAAATGGAAACCTCTTGTTTCCTGCCTTTTTTCCGGGCCCGTTCCCAGTGCTCGAAAGAGTTACCGAGTGGCTGTATGAGTTGGTGTATGAAAGAGACACACAAGGCGAGAGAGAGAGCTTGTTTTTTCTAACTGCATTTATCTACCATCCCCAGGAAGCCAGGGGTTATTGGACACCATTCGTCAGCTCGTGGCAGTGATCAGATCAAATAAATAAACCCACAGAGCTATGACGGGGGATTCTTTTTTCCTTCCATTCGCAATATCACACGACCCGAACACGTGTGGAACCCCTATGTAAGAGCGTGTGTGTGTGTGTGCATGAGACCGAATAAAGGTTAGCAAATTTATTCATGGCTTGGAAAAATTGGTCCACTTTGGTATATCCCCGCCGGACTGGGAGGGGGTGGCCCGGGTTTTTTTGTATCGCATCCCAGGAGCAACAAAATTAAATGAATCGAAATCGAGTTATATTTTCTCATTTGCGGTTATGATACCGCCATTAGTTTTCATCGATGAACATCAATTGTTTTCATTTATTTTCTGCTCTCACCCCTTCCATTCCTTCCCCCCCAAGGGAAAGCCCGGTGTATTGGTAAGCTTACCGGACTCGGCGTTGGGTCCCTATCTCCGGTTACCTATTTATGTATTTATTATCAAATTTTTACATTCTTCATTCTTACTTCTTACACACAGGTTGCGAAATCTCTTTAGCCCTTTTGTTTAGGGGAGAAGGTGGGGGAGTACACTGCCGGACAAGCGAGAAAGGTCGCTACCGGTTAGCCGGCAGCGGACGGTTGGTGTAATGTTCTATTTTGTCCGCAAACGGGACCGGTTGGCGCACATTTCACTGATGCATGATCCTCATCATCATCAGTTGCCCAGCACCGTACAATCGTGTGTGTGTGTGCCGGTTTTGTGGAAAGATGGAAATTTATTACGGGTTTATCCTAAAGAGGGATCCCCCATTTCCTTGCTGATGATGATGATGGGTGTAAATCCTTCTTTGTTTTACAGCGATATAATGTTTAGCAGGGTTTTTTTTTATAACTTTTCGCCCCCTTCCCTTTAGTTTGTTTGTCCACTTGTTGTTGCCGAAAGATGTTACCGAGCTTAAGGTGAAACAAATGAGAAAACCTGTATGACCAAGCGTCTCCATCAGTCGGGGGGGAAGGGCGAGAACACATTTAAATATCAAATTCACCAGCACACTGTCTGTCACACGGACTGGGGAGCCGTTGTGGTGGGTTAGTAAAGTGGAAAGAAAAACCCACACAACGCCGGGGTATGTGCTAATCGCGCGCTCGTTTATCTGTTCCGGGGCACAGTACAGTGTTAAGGGGAAATAGTTTTCCGGTATGCAACACACACACACACACCCAACGAACGCGCGATATAATAAATCACTCATAAAGCGGCGGCACTAAGATATGGTGCTGATACCGGACGCCCGGGCGGAGGGATGACAGCACGGGTGGGCCGGCCTCGTGTAAATTGTTGTAGTTTTGGACGCTGCTCGACGTGTTGCTGGCACTGGCAGTGACAAAGTGCCGTTGAAATGTTGTCGTGGCGGATGAGGCAAATTTATGGCGCTCATGTTTTAAAACGCGGCCACCGTTTCGTAAGTTGATGTTAAACAGTTGTACGACTGCAGTTACAAGTGTGTGTTTTGTGTGTGAGCAGTACAAGCGTTTTGGGTGATTAGTTTGTGGTACACCTGTTTTTTTTTATTCGCTTGGCTAGTGCGCGGAGGCGGGAGGTGTTTTAATGCGTGATTTTGCGAGGTGAAAGGACATCATTTTGTGCGAGTGGGGTTATCACGTGACATTTGATGTGTGTTGTTGTGGTAAGAAGAGGTTATGTTTTACAGCGATTCATAATTCAGTTTAATATCACGTAAAGCAATGTTTCGCGATTGACGCTGCGATGATCGTTAATGTTTTTGTTGTTGTTATTTTTATTTATGATGATTAATGCTACGCAGCATTTATCGTGCTAGATAAATGTTTATGTTTTTACAGGCATAAATAAATTTGTGGTCGTTTTATACCGATACATCATCATTCAGACGTTTCGCACGTGTAAAAAAAAGAATTAATTGAAGTTGATGAAAAATCACATAAATATACATTGCCATATTACTTTATAAAAAATAAGACAAATTTCGCATCGGAATGCATTAAAATACTTCGGGAAAGCTTTTACGACAAACATTCTTTGGCAAACCATGTGAATAACATTGTTAAAAAGATTGTGTTACGCGAATTGCAGAGTTTTAGGCGTTTAAATTATCTCAAACTGTGCGAATTTACCTACGTTGAAGCCAGTTGGGCTTCGGTGACATTTGTCTTGAAAATTGGAACGTAATTTTGAAAACAATGTTTAAGGTACTTACAGTACTCGATCAATCTCGATCAGTTGAATTACCTGAAATAGAGAAGAACAAAAATAAATATCTTTATTAACCTTGCCTTATTGTTGGACAAATATATCTGTTTTTATAAAGACTTGTTCCCCTTACAAGTTTTTTTTTCACTTTTATTCGCAAAATAAATTGTAGAGTTGTTTTTTGTGAACTTTAAAACTTAGTAAAGAACTTCGGTGCTCAACATAAATTATCAATTATGATTGGAATAATTGCGTCTAGTGGAAATTGAATCGCTACCGTTGAAAACACACGCAAAAATCGTGTAATATCATGTTTCCGTTAGCAGAGCACAACGTTTATGCATACGTGGCGCACACAAAGCCCAAACAATAGTCGCATATTAATCACCCATTCTCCAAGCTACGGAATGTAGACTACAGCACGTCGTCCCGACACTACCCCACACGGGACATGGCAAACCGTGAGACGCCATGAAGGATCGATACATCGCACCAGGGTGGTGGGCGGTGGGGTGTAGCGTGTGGGGCGCACCAATCCGGTACGGGTGTGAACACATGAAATTCAATCAATTCCATATGCGCCAGACAAGGGGCGGGCGGGAATGACAAAGCGAGTGCGCCCGGGCCATGATTCGAAAGTAATTAGCGATAGTTTGACGAGGCTATTGCTGAAAGACAATAATGACGACGACGGCGATGATGATGATGATATTTTGATGGAAATGAATAGATTCGCCAAACCCCGGGACGGGATTATGTTCCACCCGGAATTCGACACATTGCATTGAAAGGATTGACGTCATGGACGGAACGGGTCCGGGCCGTTAACGATGACGTCCGATATGAAATTAAATCCTGACCCCCCCGAGCTGAAGCGGAATTTCATTAAAGCTAGCTGAATGGAGCATATAATCCCGAGCTCTCAACCCGATTCCTTCCTGGTCTTGTTGTTGCACCGTGTTGCATGTATAATTATCGTCTTGTGCTGGCGCAATTGCGGCCGGCGTGCAAACGGTGCACTAAAGCACTCCTTCAATTGTTGTTCGCGAGCACTTTTACAAATTCCCCTCGAGATGAACCGTTTAAGTAGATTTTAGTGTGTTTGTGTGTGCGTGTTTTGGAATGATGAACCATGGTTGGGGGGCTTTGCTTGCCACGAAAGCCAACCGGTGCGGGGTGCGCGTGCAGCAGTAACGGAGTATTCCGGTAAGTGAGTGCCGGAAATGAAGAAACACAGTTCATTTCAATGCACCATTTATAAGGCTGCTAAAGTGCAGCAAAGAAATGAGCGAACGATGGCCCGCACTGGCTCTGCCACACTACAAGCGGGGCGGGGAGGGGCAGGAAAAGCGGTAAGGGATAAAAGTTTTGCAGTGGCGTTTCGATTTCATTTTCTTTTGAACGCCGTCCAGTTTTTTTTTTTTGTCGCTTTTGTTTTTCCAGCCCGCCCAGCGAGCCGAACACATGGTTCATGGCAATTAAACTTTTCCTCTCCAGCTGCTTAAAGGACAGGCCATTTTTCTTGAAACTTTTCACCCTTCTCCCCCCCCCCCCCCCCCACGCAAGCTTCCTTTGGCCATCTTGTGCGGATCCGGGCATCCGTGGATTCCCAAACGTCTTAAGACGAACAAGTACGACGACGCGCTGCAGCTGGTGCAATTATTCATGTGATTCCGTGCGAATGGTAGCTTGTTTCATTGCGCGCACACAGAAACTTTTATGAGCATTGTTTCACGCGAGCCAACCGGAAATCCCCAGTGGGGGGGTGGGTTGGTTTTGGTGCAATTGCTTACAAACGCGTTCTGTTGTGTATTTTAAAATTCTATTCCATTACCCGTGTGTTTTCACGGTGGGCTGCACCATCTGTCCCCCCCTCCCAGCGGGGTGGGCCTTTGGCGAGGGATGTTATTTGTCAGCCACCAGGCGTCTCCATTAACGGTTCCGCATGGTGCTAGAAAATGTTTCAGAACAAATGGCCAGAGCATATGGCGAGCGTACTGCACCACAAATAAAGGCCATGCCAATTCACGATGTTTCTTCTGTCCTCCAAAAGGGGCTGCAATCTCAGAGTAAGTAAGGTTTATTTGTACCAATTTTACAATAATCATCGACTTTTGATCGAAGTTTCATTCTACACATTCTCTCTCTTGCTCTCTCCCTCTTGCTCTCTCCAACACATTGTGATGGCGGACAAGGATGAATGATAAACGTGAAAATGTGAAAATCATAAAATTTGCCTCTATCCATGAGAAATTGCAACAACAACAAACAAACAAAACCAGCAGTGTAAAGCGGATATTGATTGAGCACCGGAATGGGGGGGGGGGGGGGCGCGGTTGGTGGAAAATGGTTGGTTTTTGCCGGGAAAACTTTTTCCCCCCCTAAGCCGCTGTCAAACGGCACAAAACAAATGCCTACGTCATGGGAATGCTCAGCCCGGTTCGGGGCACAAAAGTGGAACCGGGAAGCGGAGTGTCAGCGAAATTGGTGGTTGACAGCCAGGGCGCAAATGGGCGGTGGGAAGGCAGGGGAGGAGAAGAAAAATGGTTCCGGGTTCTGGCAAACAACTAATCGTCGTTCCGACACGATATTGAATCCGCTGCCACTACTGCTGATGTTAGCTTTCGTTGGGCCGATGTTTTTCAGCCGCTTGCCGCTTTTCGAACATCCAACATGGCTCTTCGACATTCTAACCTTTTTTCTTTCTCACTCCTCCCTTTCCCGACCAAGTTCGAATGCGCCATTTAAACACGTGGTGCATGATGGAAGACCCCCCTTTCTCGTTTCTTCTCCTCCCCACCTTGTCATGGACGGAAAATGCCAATAGTTTTAAATTTCCGCTGAACATGCAAATCGCTCCCTCACCCGCACGAAGATCGCAGTGTGAAGATTTATACGAGTTTGAACTTGGATAATTGAGCAGTAATCGGGAGGCCAAATCTACACCGGTGTGTCCCTGAGAAACACTGGCAGAGGGCGCTGGAATGTGCTGAAATTAGCTCGTTTCTTGTGTTTGGTTCCCTTCGTACTCTTCTTCGTGATACGTATCATTCGCTCGTGCTATGGGCACGAAAATGGTTGCCACTTCCCTTAACCCCCGCACCCCACCCCTCCACCACACGACCGTTTCTTGAAAGCGCAGTAAAGGACCCACTCAGGCAAGCGAAATTTGTTACAATTATACAATCTCGGCCTTGTACCAACAACCCCCCCCAAACGGTGGGGAGTTGTCGTTTCTCATGCGACAGCACACAGGGTGGCAACCGTAAACGCTCGAACGGTACAGAAGCAACTACCTTAGCGGTGGAGTGAGTTTCATTTGGAAGTTTTCTTTTTGCCACACTGCAACGGCCACCAGCAAGCATGGTTGTTGTTTTGATGGATTGGATGAAGTAAAAAGTTGTGCTGCTGATAAATCTTAGCGATCGGATCGGAATTGGGCTTCCCGTTGATTGTTGGCATGCGGCACAACATGCCAAATGTTGCCCCGCTAGTGTTTGGTACGTTTGGCAGCATAAAGATTAATTATGTATCGTATTTGCCTTTAACATCTGTAAAGAACGTAACATTTGTTGATTATAATTGTTCCTTGTCTCTATTGCTTTAATTTCAAGAGTCAAATTTTTGAAAGCTTTCATCAAACAACAACACGGCTCCGTTAGGACTGAGTTGGCCCATCAGCTCGGAACGTTGTTAATAGCATTACTTGAAAATTTTTCAAGTGAAATAAATAAACTCTTCTCTACACTTAAATGAATCTCATGTCTAAACAATGTCGAACATTGATAGATCAAGATCTTCTCAGCCCACACCTTCAGATCACTTAGAATTTATAGGGTTTACGATTGTACTTGGCGACAAACGAGCAAAGGCTCACATAGACCCTGAATCATTCGCACAAATAGAAGCTGACTCCCGCAAAGTTGGTAATGCTTTGTCATGGCAAGCGTTTCATGCCAGCTTTGCCTGCTGATGATACGCGGAAAATTCAGGAAAAAGCTCCGACGTCGCAACACTAAAATCGTAAACCCTGCGAAGTGGAAAAAAAACATTTGGGTTGACGGAGACGTCCTTAGAGTCTAAATTTTGGAAAAGAAAAGATTAGAGTGATGAACTTGAACTTGAATAATTTGAATTTACTATGTATTTTTGTTCTAAAATGGTCAGATGACGTTGACGATGCGATCATGTCAGCACAGTAAATCATCAATTTGAATTATTACATCCGTCATGAAGCTAAAGACCCAAAAAAAAAATACAATTGGAAATGTTTCTTGGGTTGGTCCAACACGCGAAACAATGAAGCAACGATAACTCCTTTTTTTCGTAACAGAAAGTACAGCAGCAAACACAGAGCTTTTGGTGGTTCGGTTGCATAATATTCCATTACCCAGAGCATAAATCAAAACTTTTCCTTGACTGGAGCAGCAACATGCTGGAAACAGCTGAAGCGACTTCTCGAAATCCTCATCCAAACTCATTTACATGTTCCAACAGCTTTTACATGCCTAATTGAAAACAATTGTACCATCGTCAAACAGTGTAAAGCACACGAACGGCAACCGTTTGATTTGTTACTTACTCTCGCACGTCCCGTCCCTCCGAGTTCCCAGATTCATGTGCACGAAAGCTTTCACTTGATAAAATGTCATATTTGTCCATAACCATGCGGGATGCTGCAAGCCACCCTTCAAACATTCGCTCTCCGCATCCCTTCCCCGAAAAACGAGATAAAACCAGCGGTAACTGCACCGTTTACTGTTGCAGTGTCCTGTAAAACGGCAGCTCGACGCCATTGTCGGTCACGATGATTACGTGTCGCGGCATAATTTTCGACAGAAGAGAAAAGGCGGAGGCGACGGGCGATGGGTTCAGCGATTATGATTTCTACGGAACCCGCCAGTCCCGGATGCCGGAGCATAATCACAATCCTATTAGTACTGCACCCCGGTTTGGGTTGACAATTTTTGCACAACGGCCACAGTTTAACGAGGCAGACCAAAGCCGGGCTAAAAGTTTTCCATCCAACTGCTGGGTTGGGGGTTGGGTTTGCCCAGCAGTTTCTTTACGGTGAAGGACAAAAAAAAACCATGACGGCAGTAAATAATTTTCCAGCCTTTCAGTCCTTTTTTCACTCCCTTTCTGCTCTGGCATTTGTTCAATGCCCTCCGTCCGTAAAAACGGTGTTTGTCAAGTAGTTGTGCATGAGAGGAAATCATATCGCCGGGTTGATCATCAGCCAAGTATTGTGTCAGCTGCCGTGCCCACACCCGATCACCAGCCTCTCGAACCATCGGGACCGAGAGATAAAGTGCGAAGGAATCTCGTTTTGTTTTGAATCTTCGGGGTTTTTTTTTTGCCGCCGCTGCTGCTGCTGCTAGGTTTCACTCCATCTCTATTTCGCTTTCACCGCGAGGCAGCTGAGCTGAGCTGCTTTCAGTGCCAGTCAGCAAGCAATCGGTGTCGATTGCGGTGAAGCATAAAAATATGCAAATTAAACCCATAAATTGTCCATGGGATGGAAGGCGAACGGCACACGCTGCTATAAAATAAAGTTGTCCGTGGGAGTCCGTGCAAGTGTATGGAGGGAAAGGGAAGGGACGGTGAGGGCAGGGAAAGCCCCCAAGTCACGATTGCAAACTTTGGTCTGTATTTGTGTGCCGCACAAATCAGAAAATCTTCAACCGAACTGTCGCAATTCCCAAGATGCTGAAGCGGTTTCTTGCAATTTTCTGTGTGCGGTGTGCAAGCTTTCGAATGAAATAATCCTCAACCGCCACCGTGTGTCAACAGCTGGGAGAACGGGAATTGTGCGGAGGAGGGAGGGGTGGGGGAGGGGTAGGGAATCTGGGTGAATGGAAATGGACAGGATGAAAGCTTTTCAACCCCCCCTTTGCTGATGGTCGATGGACGGCGCGCGTACACCGCGTCCGCAAATGGAACTGACACTAATAAAGTTATAAAGTTGAGTTATTCATGGTGCGAAATAAAATTCAATCCCCATCGTCGGTTGGATTGTAACAAGCCGTAGGCAGCGGTACGGCAGTCCCGTTGATTGACCAACCGGGTGGGTGGGTGGTTCGGTCGGTGGGATGGAAAATCAACACCCAGACGGGATTTATTTCCCACCCTAGTGCAGCCAGTATCGATGTACGTCAATCAAATGTTTTAGGTTTGTTGTTTTCGAGGCTTTTCATTCGCGGTACGAACGTTCTGCATGGCCGGCCATTTCCTTACGGCTTCGGTAACACCTTCGAGCTAAAACCGACCGAGAGGAAGTGATCTAAAAAAAAAAGTTCAAATAAAACCAAAAAAATATACAAAATCCCTCACCTTCACTCACTCTCTAACTCATAGCAAAAAAAAAAAAACGCTTCGTATTGATTTATTTAATTTGCATCGTCTACGGTTTCGGCTCGGAAGGCCCTCGCGACCGCCCTTCGGGGAAAGTTTTCCCGTTTCGAAACCGTTTTGCGCCACGGCCATACACGGTGTGGAGCGTTGGGTTTTGTGCGGTGAAACTTTTGCAGTTCGCTCAACTGCATGTAATGGGGGATCATGAAGAGCAACTTCGATAAAACCTTGCACGTTGACCTTTAGCATAGTGTCAGGGCGACACAAAAAAACACACACACACACATTATGTAGTGTAGTCCCATTCACTGTACACCCCCCCTTTCCCGGTAGATAGAAGTATACGTGGTTCTTCCCTTACTAATCGTCCTTTCTCATTGTTCGCTCTTCTTCACAGAGATGATCGGCTTTCGCTGAACGAATTTACACTGATCTGCAGGGCACTGTTCCGGAATGATAAAGGTCACATCTACGTGGTACCATCCGATCGTCTGGAGCAGATGTTCGCCGTGTTCGACAAGAACGAGGACGGCTACATCGATCGGGAGGAGTTTCAGTTTTGCTGGAACCAGTGGATCAAGACGGTGAGTTGAACGCGCGAAAAAGTCAAGCCAAAAGGGCTTGTGTTAGGCCCTGTTTCCCCGTCCCCGTAACCCCTATGATTGTATTAGTGTTTGCCTGCTTCGCGCGAAAATCAAATTTTCTCCCGTAGCACTGAAGGAATGTGTAGGGAAATTAAATTTTTTTTCAACACAAAAAAAAAACACCGACAGTGACGTAATAATAATGCGCCGCCTGTGTGGGTTGCAGTTTTGTTGTTCAAGTTCAATCGCTCGGTGCGCGCGTAAGCAATCGTACCCTTGTTCCACGCCAGTCCGGAGCGGACGTGCAAAAATGGCAATCGATTTCAATCAACGTTCTGTTCCGGGGTGGTAAACCTTCAGGAGAAAGCCCGCACCAAAAAAAAAAAAACCCCCGTTCCCGTTTGTGTGTGCTCGCGTAATGGAAATGGAACGAGTTTCGTTCTTGAGCAGCTAGAAAAGTACGCCATGCGATGGTATTAGTTCAAAGGCCACCAGCATCGGCTCAAGGCCAACGGGGAAAGGAAGGTGCAGAAGCAGGGGGAAGAAAAGAGGGGGGAGGAAACACAGTAAAAGCAGAAAAAATCTGGCTCGTAACGTACAGCCAAAGCCAATCCGGAGAAGTACCTCGAGTATTGCTTGGAAGAAAATCAATCATTCCGAGTTTGAGGAGTCCTTGGATTGGTTGGTACGGTTAGGCAGCGAAAGGAGACCCTATTGCAGGGGAGGGAAGCGGGAGAGAGCAATCTGTCTTCATTCCGTTTGCGGGATGAGTCGAAGCATTTGAAGTCACACAGTTCACCACCTGTACCCCACACCCAATCACCCACCCACCACCCAACTGGAGTCCCAATTTCCTTCCGGAAATGGCAGTTCTGGTTTGACTGGAACACTCTCGCTCTCCCTCTTTCGCTCCGCTTTCATAGGAGGGGACCCTGCAATTCCGCAGGCAACTGACCTTGCAGTATTGGCTTTTCGTTAGCCCTGTGCTAACGGCAGCAGCATCAAACAAACAAACGGGTTAACCGCGTTTAAATTGTGCACCGGTGATTTATTTCTCAATTATGTGCAAAGAAAAACAACACATGCCACAGCAGCAGCAAAAAAAAGTCTATTATTGGCCGGAATCATACTCAAATCCTTTTATTGTATGCGTTTTGACGTTTCCAGGCTTATCCGCTAACAGCTCGCCATACAAATGGCCTAGGAAACAAGGATTAGATTGGTTTCCCAATGAACGTAGCTAACCCAAGTTCGACAAATGTCAAAACAAAGAATTTTGCTCTGAGCCAGGTTTGGCCATGTGTCGCGTGTGCGAAAAAGGTAAACAAGTTTTTTTAACAAAAACAACTAAAAAAAGATTATTTTAATAATCAGATAATAGTATATTATTTCATTGAATTAAAAATAAAATTAAATTTCTAAACTTTAATCGATTTTTCTCAAATTGTAAAACCGCACAAATGATCCCTTGTGTCATTCTTTATGTCAAAATGCCATGTCCTTTACGAATCTGTACAGAATGATACAGCCCGGTACCTGGATTATTTGGCAGATACAGGTTTAAAGCTTAAGCTTTCTAATTTAATTCTTAGAGTATGATCTGCCCCAATAACGCAACAACGCTGTCAGTGTTGCATACCTTTAGGTGCTTTCAGGTTTGTATAGCAAAATCACCGTCAAAACAGAAACGCTTCACGAATAAAATGTGGGATCGTCAAATCAAAAGCACTTTGGCAAAAACTTTTCGTTATGCTATTCAGTGAAGCTACTGCATTGGTTAATAAAAAGGTTTTGAAAAAGTTTTGAATAATTTACAAGGTACACAAGGTAGAGGGTAGAAACGAAATAATTTAGTACTGAACAAAAACTGTTGAGAAGATTCAAAATACGGGGAGTTTACAGGTTGCACAGTTTTGTCCAGTTTGATCCAGAAATGAGGTCCCGTCCCGTGGAGTCGGTCATTTTACACATCGTGTAACAGCTGCTGCAGCACGAATAGTTTCTCGCGCTTCTCCCGCAGGTGGATGGAACGCTTTACCAGAGGATCATTTTGTGGGAACCTCTTTGTGCTGGCAACCTCCGAAAGAACAACAACGGAGGGAATGTCAACACCATGCACATTCGTCAGTGTATATGTGAGGTTAAAACTGCCATCAATGACAATAGAGATATCAGTTCCAGTAGCGATGCCTACTTAACGATGTTTACTTGATTCGAACTGATTAAACACCATGTGATTGATGGAAAATCTGAATTTTAGGAAACAATAGACTAATAATCAATCAAACGATTCCAATGAGTTACAATTGTTTATTTCTTTTATGATAAACCATTTGAACATCTCTTTTCCCACTCTCAATCGCGTCAATAGCAATGTGGTGCTGTCATTAAAAAGTACATCGCATTCGCTTCGAGTTCAAATTTTAATTAAAAATGACATAAATGTCCTCCTGCCAAACTGCACCACCATACACGTTTTGCAACATTCCTAGTGGTTTTACATGCTTCAATTTTGCAGAACGTGACAAAAAAAGGGCCCTATCATTGCTTTCATCTTATGTGCGATATGAGGTGGGAAGGGATGGATGGATGGCACGAACGAAAGCCCAGCACCAAAAAAGTTTCAAATTTCTAGCAAATCATGCAGTTGCCTGCTGCAAGTATGAGACATCCAATCTATAAAATAACAAAAAACAACACACACACACACACACAATTTCATCCATTTCAATCAACGTCAACGGCTTGTCGGCTTATCAATCAGCGGTGCTAATAGGGAAGCGGGCGTTGAGCACTGCTGTTAACATTTACGACTGACGTACGCATTAATTAAACAGCTGCCGGCACAAGTTTCATCTGATTGGAAATGGAGACACAGTAAATCAATTAAAATGTCGATATTTGATTTCGGATTGCGAAAAAAAAACATGGGGTGGTATAGCTCCTAACGACTCTCACAATCGTTGGATTTTTTTGTTGTTGCAATTGCTGTTGTAAATGGATTTTTGAGGAAACATTCCATACGAACAGTAGCAGATAAGGGTGTGGCAAATCGAAAAGCATAAATATAACGCGATGAATTGTAATTTAACCGTAAAATAAAATTATAATCATTCAATTAAATCGTACCCCAACACCGATAACGACGCTTTGCGCTAGTAGCGGGTTAGATTGATCGGATGAAATTAATTCGCTTTCCCTGATTTATGGCGCTTCCCGGAGCGAGGGGTGAGGGGAGGTTTTTTGGATCCGTTACACACGAATGAAAACTCCAAATCCCTTCCGATCCACTCATCCAGTAGAGCATTTTCCCTACACCACACATGTGCGCACGCTTCTTCCATGGGGCTATAGGGAAAAATAGCAGCATAGAATTAGCCAGGAACTGTAAAAAAACGCAACCACCTTCCCACCCACCTACACACACACACACACACACACACTTGGGGAAAATCTACTCGTCAATAAATTAGACATCACCTTCGAAAAGCTGTGCCGCAAAAAAAAAGTTGATGAAGTCATCTATTGCTCCATTAGCTAGCCGTTTAAGCGGCCAATCCTCATTGCTAAGCCTAAAACGTTCCTTGCCTGCCGGGCGAATTCGTTTTTACCAAGGTACACTTCCCTGCCTAGTGGCATTCGTTCTGGCAAAGCAGCTTGGATACACCCTCTAAAGGGGGCGAAAGAAAAAAAAAAACCCCACCCCTCACTGGGTCTATCTGTGATCGTAACGACTTATGGTGAAAGCCTTGAAGAAGTTTCATGATTGGGTTTGGTCTTTTTTTTTTTTGTTCTTCGTTCGTGTGTAGTTTTATTTCACCCAATAATACGCACATTACTCGGAACAGGCAAGGGGCGGGGAGGTTCGATTTTACCGCACCGCAGTCACACGCTTGGGACACATTTGTTCGGTGCGAATGCTTCGCCGGTATCATGTTCCCGGTGGAGAGGTATGTGTTCCCGAACAGGAACGCTCGCAAAGTCCCGTCAAGAAGTTCTACCACAACGAGCGAATGGAACTGAATAAAATCGGTTCGATTTGCAACCCCATTTTCCCAGGTTCTTCATTACCTGGGGGTGCGTTTTGGCCGAACATCGACCCACCACAGAACGCCTGGAAAACGCTGCGTGAAATGAAGTGCGAACCTGAGTGCGCTTGTTCTGATTTTTTATTCAGTTTGGGTTTTTTTCTTTCTTTCTTTCAACCGAGAGATAGTGAAGTAGGCCATGTACTGCACTGCGTTCTTCACAGTTGTTCACTGTGTTCACGGACACTTAACACGCCTCCTTCAACTCGGCTCGTGGTGTTCGCTTCCAACAACACCCTCGAGCGGTCGCAACAATCAAACGAAAAAAAAAATGCACAATCCCATCAGCATAATGACGTGGGCCAAGAGGCATACCCGGATAATGTTGGTCAAGGGGTTGTTCTGGGTAGTGCGGCCCATTTTTCGTTTGTATCCCCCTCCCACCCGCTTGTTTTGGTACGGTGCACGGTGTGTGTGTACCAAATGAGCCACAATCGGGACGAAGTCAAAAACTCGTCCCAACCACAACCGGTGCGCTTGCATATATCTGATGCGCTCGTGATCGTGGCCGAAGCGGTCCAGCAGCAAAGCGTTCTGTTTTTTTCCAAAACTGAACCCCGGGTGGTTTGGGAATGTTGGTGGCCGTGGTGGGGTTGCTATCGTGTTAAAAAAAAAGATAAAGCCCAGCCCAACAGCCCAGGCGCACTGTGTGCATTCCTTCATGGTTTGCGGTAACATCCGGCAAGACGACACTCGTCACGCAGTAGACGAGCCCCGGGTACGGACAATCAAAGTACGCTTCGGGTGAAATATATGTCTTCCACGCCCGGAAGACCTGTGGACCGGGACGAATGTTACTGTGCGTGACGTAGAACACAGGCTGGGGAGGGTTGGAGGTGGGGAGGGGGGGGGGGTGTATGGTCCTTTCGGTTGCACCGTCCATCTATGCCACACACACACGAGGGGGGGATAAACGGTTTGATTGATGATAATTTTGTGAGAAGGATCTCTCACGCCGACCGACCGGGGCGATTACGTGACGTGAGAGGATTTTATCTTCCGGAAAGGTTTTCGACACATGAGAAGTGGCTTTTTTGTGTCTATGCGAACCCTGGACTGCTACGCTACCATGTATTTGCTTGCCGTTTTTTTTCTTTTGCTTGTTGTTGTTTTGCCGCTGTGGTACCGAGCCATGGGAATGTCTTTCTTCTTTTCCTTCATCTTCCCCAGTCGCTTTATCGCTTCATCGGCGGGAAGTCCGGGTGTCCTATTATGCAAAAGCGGCATAATGAGTACGATAGAAGATCCGATCCGCCCGAGGGGTGGCTTTTGTAGAACATGAGACCGTTTTATTCTCGGGTGTTTTGTGTGTGTGTGTGTGTGTATGTGTGCCGTTGATGTTGTTGAAAGCGTATATAATGGACATGGCTTATTGGTTGCCGGGTTGAGTCGACTGCCGTACCGCGCGCGCGTATGGTAACGGTAACACACGGTTTTAAATGCGCTACCGGCAACGTTGTCTACCGGGACGGGGTGAGGTTTTCTCGTGATGAGTTGCAGCTTTGCCCAGTTGCTGGGTGCAAGATGGATTTGTTTTTGTCGACATTTTTTTTTTCCCCTTTTCATCCGGGGTTTTTTTTTCTCTTCTCTTGTGCTGCTTTAAAAAAAAACGAGCGCCACCCTTCGGTACAAGGGTGTTCTCTTATTTTGCGATGTGCCATTTTCATGCTTTTGTCTTTTCGTTGTTTCTTCTAACGTTCGTCCGGCTTTCCGGTTTCTTCTCCTCATTGCAGATCGTGCGCCCCATTAGCGCCTTTCTCATCGTCGACGTCCAGAACGACTTTATCAGCGGTTCGCTCAACATCAGCAACTGCAGCGCGCAGCAGAACGGACTGGAGGTAAGGTAACCGCAGTTTGACGGACGGGAAAAACCCGTTTACAACACTGCCAACTATTAATACGTCAACGCCCGTGGGGCATGCGGTTCTCAGCTTCTTGGGTAAACACGATGCGTCTAGATTGGGGATCGATATTTATTTCAGAGGTTCAATTTTGGACAACAGTGAAAATGTTTCATGTTCAACTGTATAATTTAATTATATTTACGATTTATTTCAAGTGCCTATTCCTTGTGTCGAAGTATTAACCTGATTTGTAAATGTTTAATTATGTTCGAATGTTAGAAATAGAAGCAGTGGGATGAACTAGACTTTAGTTTCTAGGAAATTGCATGATGCATGTTAGGAATTTGAACATTTGTTTCATATATAATATATAGAGCTAGATAAAGTTATAGAACTTTTCCACGACATACTATAGATATTCCACGAATGGACAGACTTAATTAATTTATCTTAATATTTTTTGTTTGTGCTACTTTTTTGCCGTAGCAGTTTTCGCCTAATATCTCTTGCTCTTTTCTTGATTTGTAGCTGGGGTATAGTGATGGGTAAATTATTTTTTCCCAGGAACCCGATTACCTCAACCCGGGAACATCTCGAACTCCAATCCGGATCAACACTGGAACATTTGTCGAAGATTGTACGGATGAAGTGGGCGCACGGCCACCAGATACACGATGTTGAGTAGCGTAGTGCTGGTACAAACCCTATTTTCCAAGAACTTTCTTGGAAGAAAATGTTATATAAACTGTAGAGAAACCTTTGCTAGAAAACGAAACTGGAACCCGGGAAACTAGCACTCCTTTTATGCGAAAATCTTGTGAGAAAACTTGATCAACCTGAGTAAAACTGCAGGAAAACTAGAAGAAAAAATTATTTGTGAATTGTTTGGATGAACATGGCTGAAAAGTTCCGGTGTTGTCTCTAGCGTTGATTACGATATAAACTCTAAAGCCGCAACAGGAATAGACACCGAAGTCATCACTAAATTTAGAGTCGAATCACTGTCACCGAGTTGAATCACTGAGTTCGACTTCAGTTCTTCGGATTCATGAATCCACTCCAGATTTCCCATCACTACGGAATAATCAGTTTTGCACACGGAGTATTGTATTTGAGTACTCACAACAAGTTCACAACAATAAATCTAGATGGAATTATTGCATATTTTTCATTTTTACCGTAGTTGTTACTCATTGGAGGTATGAATTGATAAAGAACGACTCCTAAAGTAGAAGTTTGAATGATTCAATGGCTGTAATCTTCTCCCAAAACAAACATTAATTGAGCAGTAAAGAACCACTGCTTTGTGTGTTCGAAGCTGATTTAAAACAGTTGACGAGTAACACATTGTCTACACTTGCGTGTATACGATGCTGTACGTGCAAACTACTCCTGTCCGCACGGGTCCGGCGTCGTGCTATTGTCCAACGCTTCAACGTCGCTGAAAAACAATATCGAGTCCTTGCTAGGGGTTCGATAAAGCGTACCACCCTGGAGCATTCTTTCTGCCTGCCAGGACTGCCAGCGTTATTTTGTGAAAGCTGGGAAACTAAAGCTAAAAGAGGACATCTCTCAGCCCCCTGTTGGTGACCTTTCCCAGAACCACCCGCCGGTATGGTTTGTGCGCCACCATGCAATATCCTCAATTTGTAGGTACATTTCCTACTCCCTTACCCCTGTTCGGTCGTTGCTGCACGAAACGAAACCTTGCAGATGCATCGCCGCAAGGAAACGAATGGGACGACCCACGATGAAAGGATGGCTATTTTCAACTTGCAAGTGTAGGCGCCATTTTAAGATGCCGTTAGGATGACCCGGGTTGTGCTAGGTTCCATCGGGAACAAGTCAACACATTAACACACACACACACATACACATACAGACAAGTGAATGGATGATGCGAAATGAAAAGGCAAAAGGTAACGAGCGGCAGATTGGTAAACAAAAGGTACAGGTCGAAAGATCTCCCCTTGCTCCCTGTGTTGTTGGTGGGTGGGGTGGGTCGCTTGTTTTTAAGGTTCATCTTTGGTAGAGTACGAACCATACACCGAGTCGGCTGATGTTTGCCTGCTTTCGAGCAAACACACACCGGCCAAGAGTGAAACGATGCGATGAGTTTGGAGGTTTTTAGCACCTTCTTCACTCGGGTGCGGGTAGTGTGTGCATAAAAACACACCCATAGGACCACTGCGCTATTACGTCTATCGCAACGATGCACAAATCCACACACACACACAGACACACAAGCACACACTAGAGCGGATGCCAATCCGTGCTCGGAAATTTAATATACCCCGGTTGTTGGGGTGGAAGGAGAGGTATGGGGGAGGGGTGAGTGCCCGATGTGAAAGGTCAGTTTGTCAAACCGAGGCCGAGGCTGTGTGTGGAAACCGCTCCGGGTGTGCACTGTGCGAACGCAGATAAGGAGACGCTAAGATGGTCCACCCAGCAGCTTCACGAGCCGGTGGCCACACGGTGGTCCCGGTGAGACGACCGCCGTTAATTAACTTCCCTTTTGTGTTCGATGCAAAACTTTCGATAGTTTGTCCCTTCGTTGTTGAACATGGTCTGGCATGCAGGAAGTGTGTGGCGGGCCGTGGGTGAGTTCCCGTGCCTGTCAGCATGGCCGGTGCGAGCAAAACGCAACATTTATGATGTGTAATTAATGCCGAAGCGGTGCGGCCGGTGGTCTGTGCGGCGAGGGTAAGATTGATGTTGTCCGCAGGCGGTGACGCACTTTTTAAAAGCGCAAACAATCTCCATGCCCAGCATCATCTAGCGTAGGTCCGGGTGTCAAGCATCAGGGTGAGTGTTTGGCCTGGACAACACAACGGTTGGGTGGTGTGCGTGATTAATGAAAGTGTCACGCGTTCGTATCAATGAGCGAAAGGTTCTAAATTTCGTCTCTAGTGAGGCTCATCAAGCTTGATCTCCATTATGACGTTTTAAGCCATGCCCCATGATCCACCACCAAGAAGAAGAATGTCTTATCTTTTGCCACATAAATAAAGTAAACCACACCCACATAACCTGTTGACCCGGCTGTGATGGCACCCGCCGAGTGAAGAGTTATTAAGCGCACCGGCCATCAGCAGCAGCAGCACCGCCGTTCATTAAGACTCCATTGCGTACCGAACCGGTGCTGTTGTGTCCTGTCTGGGCACGTTTGCGTGACTTGCGTGACATCGCTGACAGCAGCCCGGACATTGAAAGGCCGCGTCAGATTTTTGTATTCTCTCGCACGTATTACCCCGCCGCCGTGAACGGTGAATTAAATTACGACAGCTGTCAGACGGATCGTGGCGGCGTTGAAATTGAAACCAGCGTGCCTGGCACTGTATCGGTTTTGGCAGTGTATCAACATTTCAATTTCTGCTCTTACCGTTTTTTTTTTGTTTTGCTTCGTTTCTTCGGCGGTTTGTGGCTGTGGGTTAGGTTATCGAGCCGATCAATAAGCTGCTGGATACGGTTGACTTCGATGCGGTGTTCTACTCGCTGGATTGGCACCCGAGCGATCACGTTTCCTTCATCGACAACATCAAACAGCGTCCGATTCATCCGACCAGCCCGGTAAGTAGCGCGGGTCCGTGCGTTTTATTCTTGCCTTCCTCTGGTTATCATACCCTGCTGTTAACTTGCGAACTGTTACTAACCACCCCGCATGGGTCGAATCTTCCACAACAGCTGAATGCGGATAACGCGCAGGTTTACGATACGGTCATCTTTGCCGGACCACCACCGATGAAGCAACGGCTCTGGCCACGTCACTGCGTACAGGATTCCTGGGGTTCTGAGCTGCACAAGGATTTGAAGGTGAGTTTCGGACGGTGGATGGAGTGTGCGCCACGAGTACATTCGGGCGGGCCGGCATTTGCCTATTAAATTCGCTTCAACATCGACTCGTTCGTAGGTGGTCGAGCACGGCGTGAAGGTGTACAAAGGCACCAACCCGGAGGTGGACTCGTACTCGGTGTTCTGGGATAACAAGAAGCTCTCCGACACGACGCTGTGCGCTCAGCTGCGGCTAAAAGGCTCGACCGATATCTACGTGTGTGGACTAGCGTACGACGTGTGTGTCGGTAAGTTACATGCCGATTCGCGGACGGGAGCCTGCGAACAACACTGGTAGCCAATAATGTTACGGCGGGGTTTCGATAAATAGTTACGCAAGGGAGCGCATAAAGCAAAGCAGCAAAAAATGTATCTCGCTCCACGCTCATTATCATCTGCTCGTGAGTTCGAAATCGAATTGCATAAACTCGAAATCAGCCGGGCGGAATTGAAGAATCGATATGCTGCGGTTGGTGTATCTGCTCACAGTGGGCACAATGCCGTATGCTACGGGATAGAATAATTATTCGACAATATGTCACAGTAATGTTTTTGTCCGACATTGTCCATTAGAGCAAACAGTTAATGCCTTATGATTCTAAGTGATCAATCCAAACAATCGTCACATTGTACTGTAAAAACCTTGAGTGCTAAATAACCATTATATTTAAAGTAGTTTCACACATGGCAGCTGAATCCCACCGTGAAATTATTCAGCTGGTAAATTAAATTAAATTAATTATGATGTAATCGTTACGACAGATAGTATTTCAGTTCTGGTGGGATGAAAGAGATGTCACTTATTACGAGCTTTTCATGCTCAATCGGGCTGCAATTGCCTTCGTTAGCAGATGCAGAACAGAACAAAAAAAAAAACTTACCGCATATTAAAAATATGCGGTGCGAAGCGCAATTTGAACCAGAAATGAATACTTTGAATTTCCAGCCTTCCAGGGCTGGTCTGATTTTTACATTTTCCAATCAATAATCATGATCAGTTGTAATTATTTCAAATTAAGATATATTAGTTGAAGAGCTTGCAAATAAATTATGTTCGTCCGACTCGATATTATCAATTTCGCGGAAAACTGAGCAAACGAATTTATACATACAAATGTATTGTTCCAAATGTTTGCAACTGTTGCAACACCTTGATGGAGGCGCATGGTACTTCATGAAGTTTTAATGTATTTATGAAAGCAATTGTGTGATACAGACTGTTAACTGAGATGAAAAAAACGCTAGTTAAGTCAGATTAGTTAAGTATATTAAAAATTCCTGTAAATTAATCTAAGTAAACAACAAACTAACAGCTACAATTTTGGAATCCCCCATTCCAAACCAGGGACCGTTGTGCATTGGTTCGCGAGATGCGGTTGTAGCGATGCTCAGAAAGTGTGGCCACTACCAGCGGCAGCTTTCCCATTTGCAATTTCGACCACGTACTCAGTAATTAAGTTTGTTTCAATCTTGACAGATCGTTCGTATGCAGCACGGTTGGCGCCCCCTAGGTTTAAGCGCTCAAATAGCTATCGATTTTCTTAAATGTCTGTTTTTTTTTACCACCGGTATGTGGGAACGTTTCAATGCTTCGTTCCATTATCGGCGTTTAGTTGTGCTATCCTAATCGGCAGTAAGTTTGCACAGACAATTTGCGACGCTTTGCGAAGCGGGGAAGAATTGTTGTAGCGGGAATTGTTGAATGAGTGTGAACACTATGTGAACACTTAACACACTTTCTAACGATACGATTTAAACATTAACATCTCTATTGAAGCATGAAAGGGAGCGAGAGCGAACAAAATTTGAAAAAAAAAACCCCCTGGAAGTAATTACTTACGAACCATGCCACATTGTGCATTCTCCCTTCGCATTGACATAGTTTCAGTAAAATCTCATTACCTGTTGTATGCAATGCATGGGCGAATTGCGAACGAAAACGGACCCTGGGAAATGATTCAATTTCCTTGTAAGTGTAAGGAAATTAAATCGAACTTCATACCCCCTGGTGCTAAAAAAAAAACCGACCAAAACAGGTAGCGAGCTCTTTCACAGCCTCGGGATCGAGGTCATTTCCGGCGCAACATTCGTGTGTGTGTGTGTGTGGGTGTATGTGCTTTCGCTGGTAGCTTTAAACAGCAAACGGGAAGTAAAAAGGAAGTACGGAACAGACCCTCAGGCGTGTGGTGGTGCATAAAAATAGTCCACCACTATGCAAAGAAAGGAACCCGAACGAGAGAAAACAACCTACTGCATGTAGATGAATCAAACTGGATCACCATGCCAAGGGATCGAACCGAGTGGAACCGGGGTTGTGGTAGAGTGCTTCATTAAATAAATGAAAATCTACCAAATTAATCTACTAATAGGCTGGCCGTGGAGCCGTACCATCCTGCAGCTTGTCGATGCTGGGGTCGTCGCATCCCCTTCCGGGGCGGGTCCGATGTGCGAATGTCGAGATATTCATCCGAATTCTACGCTTTCATTCACTTCCCGCAGGTGCAACGGCCATCGATGCACTGTCGGCCGGCTACCGGACAATACTGATCGACGACTGTTGCCGGGGAGTCGATCTGAATGATATCGAGAGCACCAAGCAGACGGTGATTTCCAGCAATGGCGTCATCGTGTCATCCCGCGAGGTAGGTAACCGGGTGGAACTCCGCAATGCTCCCCTGGTTGGATCGAACGGACGAAAGGGAAATTAATTACTATCAAAAACGGGGATGGTGGTGAGAGAGTTGCAACAAAAAAATTAAAAAAAGACACACAAGAGCACTCAGCAAAATTACCAGCTTGCCTAAAATTGAATACGGAGCTTTCGGATTTATCCCCGCGGGAGTGTTCCGGAATGGAAGGACTAGTCAAGAATGGGTGAAAAGACCACCAGAATAGCCCATTTCGTACAAAAACTCCTCCACCACACACCCCCGTTCCCAAGCGCCCCGTGTCTCGTGCACACTCGACGCGTGTATTTACTGTACGGTCACTTGCCGATCGCTGTCCGATCCTTGGGCGAAGATTTATCGCAAACCGTTCCCGGCTGTTGCCTTTCTTTTGATGAGCCTGTGTTTTCGATTTCTTTTCCCCGGTTTTGTTCCACAGGTCAAAGCCATGGTGGAGGGCCGGGACCGTCGCCCGGAGCTCGGCTACAAGTTGGCGATGGAGTTGAAAAATTCCGAATCGGACCTGTCGAAGAACAACGCCTGCCGACGGCAGTCCCAGCAGCAGCAGCAACAGCAACAGCAGCAACCATCACAGTAAACAGCGACCCCTCTCCCCGCAATTCGCGTCATCTGATTGGCTCCCATGGCAACCGCAACGACGGGCATTTGCCGTTCATCGAGCTGTGGGCGCTCGTTACACGTAGTATTAGGAAGACCGGTGGTGGGGGTCGCGTCATCATCGTCCTTGGGAACATACACATTTTTTCTTCACTATTTCTAGTTGCCACCATTTGGCAGTTTTGAGTTTTGTTCAGCATTTTGGTTTACATATGCGCGACCAGAAAGGACAGGACGCTGAATCTGTTTCGTGTATTTTTTTTTGTCCGCTTGTATCGCTAGAACGCAAAAGCTTATAAACCATTGGAGGTTACGGGATTTTTCGGGGTTTTTTTTCCTTCCCCGAAGGACAAGGCAAAGAGGGCGTAAATGCTTCCGAGAGAGTCATAAAGCTCCTTTCATTCGAATCCGTTTTAGTCCAACCGTTTCCTATTCCGGCAATAACGGTACGTGTGTGTATGTGTTCACCCTTGTGGGTGGTTTGCTTCGCCGTGTGTGTTGGTGTGTTCGCACCATTTCTTCAAACACACTCGGGTCCGCTCCTGGCTACGCCAGGTTATGTTGCACCCATTACCGTTTTATTGGTTTCGGGCGTCGGCCCACCGGGCCCACAGCAAGAAAAAAAAGAAGCATCCAAAAACCCTGGCGAAGCTAGAGAATGCTTCAATCTTGTACGGTATTGGACTAGAACATCGGCCCTAAACAAAAAAAAACGTATAGAAACACTCCAATAAAACGAAACCGATGCAAAGCCCTGGGGCTGGGCAGGATCTGATTTAACCGAACGACGTCCGTAACGATTCTGGCTGGTCATCGAAGTTTATGGACCGATCGAAATAAAGAAGAAAAAAAAAACTCCCCCCCACAGTGATGAACGTGACACATCGTGCAAACATATCCTTGCCGGTGTAACACGATGGGTGCCGCAGCTGGGGAGGTGAAGAACGATCCCGGTGGTGCTGGCGGTGGTTGTTCTATCCAGCCACCCATCCCGTAGCAACCGGCAGGCCAATGATTTTGTCGTGGGTCAAGGTGTAAATTACTTTTTACAACCACTGCGTATGTGTTTGCATGCGTGCGCGTGTGTTGTACCGTCATAAAGCGACGCCTGCTATTCGTTACGCTCCACTGCCAGCTGGGGTGGGGTGGGATTTGCTGTTATTGTTTATATTCACCTCACACTGGGCGGGAAAAGCTTTTTTATCGCGACCGATTGAATTTAAATCCATGGTTGCACTCCTTTTTTAGTATACTTTTTCTTTTAGTGTTTATAGTTTTATTCACATAACACAACTAATGGGAGGGTGGGTCATCGTTTCATCCCGCAAAGCGGTTCCCATTGAGGAAAGGAGCAAAGAGCGTTGAACAAAAACAAAAAAAAAAGAACACGGTGACGCCACTCATTATTAAGGGACACTTTAGCGCTTACCGATTGTATAAAATAAGGGTGATGGGAAGATCGTTTGGGGTTTTGGTTTTTTATGCTATTTTATCGCTTTTAATCACTTTACGCAACCGTTCGGTGATGTGTGAGGATGCGCATGGGAATGAGGAAATAGTTTACATCACAGCGTACAACCTTAAAACAAGTAGTAAGTGTTCCATCAATAGTACACCGCTTAAGAAAAAAGGCGTTAAGAAAACTGCAAAAACCAGATTGAGATAGGTAGGGAAAGGAATAATGCAAAACACAAAGCAAAACAGAAGCGCCTTCAATATTTGGTCACTTAAAATTCGTCTCTATTAATTTAAGCGATTTATAACACCAGTTTGTACTGTAAAAAAGAAAGAAAGTGATCAACAAACCCGTGTCCCTTTTATTTTTAGCGTGTGCAGTGTGTAGCGAAATTGTAGATACTTAATCATTCGGAGCTCTAGCAAAAGCTTCCGAGGGCGCAGCAGCAGAAGGGCTAATCGAAGCAAATCGAACAACTTAGGCAAACACGGAGAATTAAAACAAAAACACACCAGAGAGCTTAAGCACACCGTTTGTACTACCAACAACACGAAACAAAACACACAAAAAAAACCTGTTTAGAAACATTGTTACATCGATATTGCTCTCGTTAGGATGAAGAACGTTGTGCGCATTTGTAAGTGAAGGTGAGCAGACCGGATAATGGAATAAAACAGGAATCGTGGTGGTGATGCGTACCCTGCTTTAGATTGGTAGCCGTTCTAGATGATTTCCCAAAATTATTATTACGTCCCATTTTAGCACTGTGTGTGTGTGTGTGTTGGATGGCTTTTTAAAAAAAAAGCTTTACCGCGGGTACTGAGTTCCAGGATTTCTGCTCACAAAAGAAGCGTTAATAATTCCGCAAATGGACCAAGTATTTGTAACGGTAACGGCCACGGACGGTGCTAACCGACGGGACAGTAGCAGAGGATGTGATTGAGGATGAAACTTTTTCGGGTTATTCGATACAAAATAAAATGGTGCATCATCTGCAGCTAAATGTTTAATGATTTTTCGAGTCGTCCCCGTCCTTTCCGTGCGTCGTTGTCTTGCTACATTTCTAAGCGTAACTGAAGGTACAGGAAGTTGTTGCTTTTCTTTCTTCTCCTATACATACATCTTTGGATGACGTCAGCGCTATATTTACAATACTAGGAAAGTTGTTTTAATTATTTCTTATTCACAAACATAGAGAACGTCCCGTTCCGGTGCCTCTATCACGTTTACACAGGAGGTTGTTCAAACAATAACAAAGTGTGTGGCATGCTCTGTGTTCCAGAAATTTATCTTCCTCCCACGATTGCATTAAAGAATGTTCAAACAATTCCAAGAAGAGAGTTGTTAGAATGATTTCAGTTAAAATTTGCAAAGTGCCCATCTAATACCAGGAGCATTTATTTAAACAATGTAGCAGTTATCGAATTGGATCGTCTCGTAGAATTCTTATGTCTGATCGAAATTTAGTGGTAAGGAAATTTAGCCTCAACGGGCTCGAGGTCTTAATGCTTCCTCGAGTATCTTTACCTTGATCATCAACCTGTGACTATTTTGTACATTTTTCATGTTTTAATCACGTACAAAAGTACTACAATTTTGGATTTAGTCTAGGGACGTCAACTTTGCAACTGATTTGTTCGACAAAACAGTTTGCTTAAGCGACTTAAAGTTAGATGATATTGTTGATGGCGATATTTAAGTACAAGTTAGTTAGAAAAATTAACTATTAGTGTTGAGTTCTTATGTATTTGTAACTTAAAATGCAATTGCAATGCAATCCCATCTGGATTGTTTCACCACACCAAGGACTGACGTTCCTAACCGCAAACAGGATATTCGCCTCTTGGCTTTCTAGCTCTCTTTGTCTTCCAATTTTATCAAAATCGCTACAAAGAAGTTGTTAAGACTCAAAGGATAATGAATTGATGTAGAAACTACCCAGCATCCTTTGCTTATATGCAAATATGCTTTGCCCATATGCTTTGCAATAATCGGTTAATCGTTCTTCGAAAAGATGTTGTTTTAAGCGTATTTTTTTATAAATTTCATGGAAAAGTTCGTGTTTTATGTAAAATAGAGGTTCCCACAGCATGAAATACCAAGCATTCCATTACTAACATTGTTACACATGCAGACGAAACATGTTCTAAATTGTCTAAGAATAGATAAACATATTCCTAGCCAAAGTCTGTATGAAAGTGTTTCATCCCCCTATGTCGTTCTGTGCAACAAACTATCTGTGCGGCCAGAAACCGTAACGTAACCTTTCCCCTTTTGCCAGACATTCAACATTCATCCTTTCTCGTCAAGCAACCTAGCAAAACAGCTTCACAGCGAGCGGAGCATGTAATGTCAAGATGGAGGCATCGGACAAGTGTAATCCGGCTAAATGTTTCCCCACCCCTCTTAACCAACCCCGGAACCAACACACACACACACACACCAACAAACGGCCAAACGACAGAAGGGTGGAAACCGATAAATCGACCCTTCGGCGCACACGGTGAACGATAAAGCTTTCATTAGTGTAGCTGTAGCCTGTGTGCAGCGCGTGGAGGGTCGAGAGGGGGGAGGGAGGAGAGGAGTGCGTTAGAGCTTGCGGGTTGCCACACACTGGGCGTCACCTTTGACCTATTGCCGGGATGTGGTTGGGCGCACGGTTGGGCTCCGTACAGGTAAGCCTAGCGATCCAGACGACGGATCAAAACTTCGGTCCCGAGTGGTACGGTGAAAGCAATGTTAAATGCCAACTCTTTGCGTAAAGTTCTTAAGCTGATAGTCGGGTGCGGTACCATTTGCACCACCTGCAAGCTAAGCACATTTTCATACGAACCAGAGCATACCAGCTGGCACTGGATGATGGTGATGGCGGCAGCTAAGAATCTTATCGTTTGAGCTTTTGTTTTCCAGTGCACGGTAGCGATTCACCACCGGAGGATGTAATTTATCACCCCCTGGAGGAGCGCCGAGCTGCGGCAACGGATAGATGTATTGGTCCACACGAACTGTCATCGATGTCATCGAACCCTCCCCCAATGCCTGACATCGATTGACCCGCACACGATCGATCGCCAAAGAGCAGTGCAGTGCTTGCCATTGCGATGCGTATTTTGCTTTGCATCACATTTCATCATACCGTGTCTGGACGGTGTACCCTGCTGTGTGTAACACGGGGAAGCTTTTTCCCGTGCGTTGCCTTCAAAGCCAACTCCCGCCGCAAAGCGATACGATATTGTGTTAACGCTCGTCCCCTGATAAAAGGGTATGATATTAAAATAATCGATTTTGCTTGATAATGTATTGGGGCAAACGGTGTAATGGAAGCTGTTTCATGTGTGTGTTGTTACGGGACGTTGTGCCTATACGCCTGAAGGTATGCTATATGTGCTGTATTGCGATTACTGATCATCCTTTATGATGTAGGTATGAGCGTAGTATGCGTTGAAATTCCTAAATCGTCGATTAATGAAGGTCAGCGAGTTTCAAATCGTTTCCTAGAACTGTAGTACAAAACGAATACAATCTCACAATGCGCCTGACAATAATAGTCCCGGGTGATACCCGGTTTATCGCTCATGAAAAGTTTGCCGTTTGTTTTAAAATAATGCGCTTACTAGAGCTTTGAGCTTACAAATCAAGCGCATGAAACAAAACCCCGTAATAAGATGAATTTACGAGAACAATTGAACATTGCCTTCAGGCCGATCATTATTACACTGTAAGCTGTTGCTAAAACCCTTTTCATTACATAATGGAAGATGGAAACTGCAACCGGTGCTTCACATCCCCAGCCAAAGGAATCACAGCTCCGTCTCATTTGAGATCGATACCAATATACTGATAAGAATTTTATGAAAGAACCACCTGGCCTCTTCTGCGTTTACCCCATGCACCACTGCAACCGAGCAAAACAAAACCCGCCCCCGTTCGTGATATAATAATAAAAAGAAACGGCAAACCCCAATATTGGTCCTGCCTGCCTTCATATCCCCGGCCAATCCGTTCGCCGGTACCGCTAGTAAAGCTGCTCGTTTCGGAAATGTACGATGTTCAAACCCTGCTGGCAGTGAGCTCTCGCATCTACTGGTGGCTCAAAATGGCTCGTTAGCGGAGTCCGTACGAACCCGTACGGTGTGGCAGAAACGGTAGGTTCAGTTTTATTTCTATTATGAAAACATTTTTCCACTCCTACCGGAATTCCCTTTCCAATTCCGCCCCACGTTCCCTCCGCTAACTATACCCGCCCAATGGAAAGGGGCCTGAAAGGAAAGTTTATTTCTTCAAGCTCGAAAGCTCCCACAGGAGCGCAAGATCTATGTCGGGTTTGTTTCTTCGTTTCGTTATCTTCCCAGGCACTGTTGCGGGCCGTGCATTGCAGCTGCAGAGAAATATTTAAAAAAAGGTGCACCAACCGGGTACGGTGGTAGCTGAAGAACAACATGAAGCAAACTATGCACACAATAACAAACCCAAGCACACTGGCGGCCCAGCTTCCGTTACTAGTTTTCTTCACATTAACCTAGGCTTCGGTGGAGGCGGCCGTTTCGGCACGGAACGATCGTACGAGGGTGCGGACGGTACTAACGTAGTGTAGTAAGATAAACATATCAGCGATGAAACTTTCGCGACGTGAAGATGTATCTTTTCCTCTTGAGGGTTTTCCCCGTACGCTTTTCATTCCGTTTCCCCTCGCCGCCCTTTCTCTCTCTCTCTTTGGGCATTTGGTTGAGTGTGTTCTGTTTCTTTGTTTTTATTTTTCAACTCACTGCATGCATTGCCTGCTGCAATCCACTCAAGCTGACCGGCAGTTGGGCGGTGGAGGAAAAGAAGATGTGGCGGGGATGAGGAAGTGAGGAAGCGCAAAGTGCAGGATATGGACATTCTTTATCCAACTCAACAGCCCCATTGCCACGTGAAAAAGGGAGGGGGGGGGGGGTTTACTTCGAACCGGTAAAATGAAGTTTCAGTGTATACATTCTCCGGTAGATGGAGAGCGTGAGATGAAAATGTCCATCCTCCTTGATTAGCGATGAAATCAGTGGTCGGCAAAGTTTTGAAAGTAATAAATGTATGATATAGGGAGTCAGTATCTGTTCTGTAATGAGCTGTACGATATAGAAGGTTGGTAATCTGGATTAGTACCCAAATTTATCAAACTCGTTACGTATTATTTAAAGAATCTTCCAGCAACAAGATTGTGGCAAATCACATTATTTGGGCGAGAATCTTCACAACAACATTTCCGATATATCGACCCTTAAAACTTAGACCTTGATTATCTAGCAAAGATCAGCAAACGTCCTACATTACCATCAAAATTTATTGAGAGTTGAGAAGTTTATGAACACCAGCTGAAGATGAAGAATGGTGAAGAATTTAAACCATCCATAACCGGATGCGTTTAATTTAATTTAACTATTCTTCGAGCAACAATTCTGATCGAGAATTCAGAAGTACTTCTATGGATGGGGATACTGAGAATTCTGAGTGTGAAGAAAAATATAGTCATGATATTCCTGGTCGTAAGACGAAATTTTTATGTCCGTCGGCCGGGTGACCACCTTAAACAGGGCATAAGAATGGAGTAATCCAAAAAGAAACTGGAGCTTCTATGTTAGACTTCTAATCCAGTTTAGTATTACAAGGTAACATATGAGTAATGTGATCATTGATCTTAACGTTAGTTTAGTTTAAGAAGTAACTTTATCACCGTCACATATTTTTTAAATCACATTTAATTCTCGAATGTGTAAAACAAGAACTTAAGGAAGCAAACATGAACAGCGAGCAATTGAAGAGATCAATCAATTAAAGTTCATGGAGCAATACTGTGGAAACTCACACCAACACTTGTCGACACAGGTTGTCAACCACTGGAATTGTACGTCCACGAGCCTAAGCAGCATGACGTCATTATGTGAGTTCTTGTACTTTCATACTCGTTGAAATTCGTCATCGTTGACAGTGCAGCTAGATTGCGTACCGAAAAACTCGACGCCATATCCCGTGTGTACCGTCTGTCCTTAGCAATGGGTCTCCTTGTCCACCCGGTCACTTTCTTCTTCCGCCATTGCGGAACATCCCAGCATAAACTGTCCGGCCAGCAAGAAGCGGAAAACACATAATCAATCTCAATTATTTTTTATGCTGCTTATTCCATTATGAACCGAAGCGCACGCTGGTCGTCTGACTGTCGTCCGCAGAGTATGGCTGGGGCTTCATTTAGCCCGTATTCATCACTAGACTAGCCGCCCCTGCGTTTAGGATCGTAGGGCGAAACGATGGGAAATCCATCCTCGATAAGATGTGCCGGAGGAGGGGGCGGGGCGGGAGGCGGTGAGGTTTTGCTGTTGGCTTCATTTTTGCATCGAATTACCCGTGGCTCACTCAGGCTAGTCTTCTGTTATTGTTTTTCCTCCCGTGTTGCTTTCACCCCATGTGCACGCTCTTTGCTGCTGCGGTGCAATCAAAGCGAGATCCCGTTTGCTTGCTGGTTTTCGCTTCTTTTTTTGTTGTTACTGTTTGCGAATTTTTTGCCCCCTACTCCCACCATATTATGCCGCCATTCTCAAGGAGCTTGTTTGCGCAGACCAATCAACAAGAATGGCGAAGAAAAGGCGAAAAAAAAAACGCATGCAACGTCTCGCTGCATCGTTACATCGTTTGTTCGGATCGGCTCGGTGCTCAGCATGTGGCCGTTCATGTGATTGCTTGTGCAGGAGGAAGAAAATGAACCTTTTCCGCCGAGAGTAGCTTGCAATGCACAAGGCAAGCAAAAGCGTCATCCACTAACCGACCGGTGCGCACCGAACAGTTGCACCGAGCCGGAAAAGCTGCCACACCGTGGAAAGCTCCCGCCGGGGGTAAGAAACGATTGTTTTCGGAATCTGTACCACTTGTCCCTTCAACACACATATACGCACGGGATACACACGGGCACGGCCACACCCTTGCCGGGCGGGATTCAAATCAGGTTCGATTCAAACATAACTGGAACACCACTTCCTACGAAACACGCTTGTTTTGCACGGTATTTACAGGAAAGCTTACACAATTCGGGCCCTTCTATGCAACTCGGTGCCTGGGACGTGTTTCACCACACCCCAATTCCTCCCCCTCCTCCCCGCATTCGTCACATGCGAACCTTTTTCCGTTTCGTGTCCAGTAAACCCCCCACCCGGGTGGCCCGGAACCGGCGCCACCCGCGATTGCAGTGCGCGCAATATTCATTACTCAAAATGATTAATGCTTTCCATCATTATTCGCAGCACACTCGCACCACCGGCGCAGCACTCGGCCGCAAGACAAATGACGACTCTTGTCCGGACAGCATCGCACAATTAGTTACATTTCACGCTCCAGCGTTAGCTCACGGTTTGGCGTCTCCGCCCGCGCCACGTCTGTTTCGCCATATTTATGGTTTAGCTTCTTGCTTCATTTTGTAGTTTTTTTTTCTCACTTTTTTTTTTGATTTCCACTTGTTTTCCGCATTACTTTGTTGCGCCGTCCGTCGGGATGATAGTTTTGTGAGTAGCTTTGCACGCGCGCTGTTGAGAGGTCGAGATTACGTGATAAAAAAAGCAAAACCAAGGTAGGAAGGATACGGAAATGATACAATCACTTCATCGTATGGGTGTAATTTTTATGGCACGATGAAAAACGATCATCAGTATATGGTGCTATTTAGATTATTACACAGCATAGCCATTTTTTCGTAGCGCCGTGATGAGGATTCGATTACCTTTCACAACTTTCTTTACAACTCCATTTCTAGCATCTTGACTTACATAATTTTTTTAGGTCGTAGTTTCCGGGGGTTGGGGGTCAATAGTCCAGTCAAACAAAATATAAATTAAGTAAATTTGAGTTTACTCGGCGGTCTCATGACCAACTAAGAGTTATGAGGCTGCTCATTACAGTAGAAACGTGCCGGTGAAGCGATAGCTACGAATAAAAAGCCGCTCAGCTTCGTACGAGCAGTAATTTGAAGATGAAGATGACAGGTCAACTATGTATAAAAAATATGTAATGAAGGACAATGGAGGAGCCGCTACAATGACGAGCTCAGCGAGTTGTACGACGAACTCACTGCGATGGGTTGGTCACGTCACGAGAATGACACCGGACGACCCAACGCGTAAAGTCCTTTTAGATCGTCCACATGGACAGAGGAGGCGTGCTAGGCTCAAATTGTGATGGAGTGATGGCGTTGATGGCAACCGTGAGTGGTATAGAGAACTCTTGTAGCAAGCCAAGACCAGCCAAGACTGATTGTAGCGCCGGATAAGTACATAAGTAAGTATGGAAGTAAGTAAATAAATAAATCAGTCAATGCAAATATACGCCCAAATATTGCTTCTTGTTTCCGACCATAGTTGCCAACTTGTATATTTCCGTCCAAAAGCTCAACCCCGATTATCCAAATATCCTTTTCTTGATATTGCTGATTATTGGTGCTAATCGAAAAGCACTGTTTTAACTTGTTATAAGTATATACGCTCATGTTTTAAGGCAATACTAGATAATCCTATTATCTGTAATATCCGTTAATACGGCCTTCAAGTCGCGATTTGTATGAAAAAAGGTGTTCAATTTCCGCATTTGCCGAATCCTTGGGTGTAATATCGTTTACACTTGAATATCACAGAGTTAACGCTAGCGCTATTCGTTATTTTTGCATCATTTCAGTGAACTATTTCATAAAAAACATAAAGCAAAAATAACATTAATTATATTAAGACTTTACATACTATTTTTTATATTTTTATACTTCATATTTATGCTACAAATTAACTGAACTGTCAATTTTTAAATTCACCGGTGTTATAAAACCGAATAACTCAAGGACCACACCAATAATTGTTGATTAATAACAATACTGTCTTTGGTATCGAATGTTGTGCTACTGAACGTAGAACTGATGGCAAAAAACCTATTATTTATGGTAGCACCATCTGCACAAAGTAAGCCAGAAAGCATGATACGTTATAGAAGAAATAATGCTACCCAACACGTCGATCGCCATTCCTTAAGCGTCAGTCAACCGCATAACCTGCCGGGCGGTGTATCAACCCAGGCTCAATCGTCGCTGTTTGCTCTCTTCAAATTTCCATTCCATTCATCACTGTCATCGCCGTTTGCCCCGGAGGACAAGGATCAGCAGAAACGATTGTGCAACCGTTTGCTTGCGGTAGCGACCGAACCGGACAGTTGATGGAAGAACGCACCAGCATACCCTCCGGTGGTCCCTTCCACCGAAATGGGGCTCCCAGTTTCCGTGCTGATACGATTATGATCGGAGCGGCCGGTTGAATTGTGTAAGAATTGCTTCATTAACCGAACGACGCACAACCAATTCCCCAACAGGGACCTGAGTGTGTAGCTGGACGGCACACAATTATGCAAACTAAACACAGCCACACGCATAGCCGCTTCGTTTGGAGATTTGGGTGCGAACACTGGCCAGCTGTACGATAAATCACACCAATGGCAAATGGGCGCAAAAGGATGGACCCCAACTCTCGAAGGGTACCGCACCGTTGAATGTTAAAACAGTGACAATCACGTCACTATCAGCAAAGCATTGGGAAAACCAGACCGATAAGGTAGTGGGTATGGACATTTTCCATCGGGGCTCATTCAGCTTTCCACTGGCAATGACTGGTTTTGGGGTAACGTGATGCAGAAACGATCGAACTGTACGACTATCACATGCTGGACGGTTGAAGGGAACGAAAACTTTTAACCTACCGCCCGACACACACGTCCCTACCCACCCCAAATCCACCCCTATTGGGGATAAGTTTTCCCCGGGTGAATTTGCCGCCCGCAAAGGATGTTTTCTTTCGGCCAGCCGGCGGGCGAATGCAGATGGTGGTGCGTTTATTTAAGCCATAACTCAACATCACCATCTGCCCGGGTATGCGCTGATGGTGGTTTCAATAATTTTCCCCTATGGAAACACACCATCATGCACGTCGATGGAAGGCGCCATCGCCACAATGAGAAAGGAATGCTAATGTGGAAGATACGCATCCGTAGTACACATTGCTCACTGTGCTCGCGTTTGGACGAGCACGGACCAAAAGAAGCGGAGAACAAACAAAAAAAATGAACGAACGAAACAACAGATTGTCCTGACCGCTAGTGCTGCTGCATTTAAATTTCCCAATTGCTAGCGAAGTCTTACCGTACCGACGCCGGAAAGGTGGCTTAAGAAGCGACACACTACCCGAAACGAAGTCCAGACGAAGATCCTTACCCATAATCGTATCAATTCGTTCAAATGGCTCATTCGTTCCCCCCAAAACCCACCCACCCCAGGCGCTGTCGGCACAAATTGGTCACAAACGATGTGATGCCGTCCGCCGCCATCATCGTTGCTGTCAGCGGCATCACATCGTTTGTGCGCTCCTTGTCGTCCACGGGAAAACCGTGCCACCGTTCCGTTCCGGCCGTTTGGAAGCGCGGAAAAATAAAGCCATAAGCACGGGATTTGCTGCTGAAGTAAATGGTAATAAACGTAACAGAATTGATGTCCTGCCGTTTCCTGCCCCTTCGGCGAAACAATAACTTCCTTCCCCGTTGCTTACCAGCCGCCTCATCTGCTGTGTCACTGTTTCCTGTCCAAAATTACCTTCCCGCCCGCAGTTCCTGCCTCCCATTTCCCTTTTCTACGGGACCGAAAATTAGGCATGAGAAAACTACCAGGCGTCTCCATGAGCCTAACGAGCTCACAGCTCATCTCACGCGTAAGCGAGAGAGCACGACAAAAGGGCAGCTCACGTCCGGCTCACCTGCTCACTACGATGAGCACGAGCGAAACGAGCAATTCCCACGCCATTACGTCACGCAATGCATCCCGTGCATATGTATGTAGACGTATCCCCGGCACGAACGAGGACCATCCCTCGGGGAGTGATTGCACTGATTTCTGAGCCCGTTTCACCATTCTCACCATTTCGCAACCACCCTTCCAGTGGTGTGTGTGTGTAGTAAACAAACAGCTGAGCTACAACTGAGAAGATGAGTGCCCAGTATGAGTGTGGGTCACTCACATTTTAGCGGTGAGAATGTGCACCCAGCACTATCGCGAGTGGTGCCCCGAGAGCACGTGGAATGGTTCGTGAAGAACCGCGTGTCATGTGTGTGTGTGTGTGTGTGTGTGTGTGTGTGTGTGTGTACGTGTTTGTGTTTGTGTGCATGGTTTAGGCATTCAAATGGCGGTTGAAAATTTGCATCTGCCTTATCAGCATATCTGCGTTTTTGTTCATTCTGCCGCCCTGGCTGAAAAGTGAGGGACGGGGAGGCCCCCTGTGCTTGGTCTATATCGGGCCGTTTGGAAAGATAATCGAAGTCGATTGGCAATAATAAAAAGGCCAGCATTACTACACTACATTTAGCGGGAAACGACAGCGATGAATACACGATGCGAAGGCTAAAAATGGCTGCGGGCGGGAGTTTTTAAAACGCATAAACAGCTTTAGAAGTACCACCTGCAAGATAAGCTGAAGGTCATACTGTCACTTCTTTCGCGAAAATAGCGAACCGTGGCCAAGGGGGGGATGAACTAGACATCCCGGTAGAACCCCTTTTTTGCAGAAGTTTATTATTATGCTACTTGAGCTAGACGTGCTGATTTGTATTTTGAATCGTAACCACTGTAAGTTACAGTTTCAATTTAAAAACTCGTGGCGTAGCGCATTTTTACGCTCTACGTCATTCTACTTTTGCAATTCAAAGTTTCGCGAAAAATTTAATTTTTACTTTATATCTAACATTTATTATAATCATCAACAAAATATGCAAAAGCATGCTTTTGAAGTAAATAATGAAAAATATTGCATTTAAATACAATAATTAATATAACGTTGTATCAAATATTAGTTTGCTCAAGTTTTTGGAAGGAATTCATCATAAATGAGTAAAAACAATTTTTAAATAAAGGATAAATTGTTGTAAAACTTTGACCAAGCTTCAATTGCTACGTTCATTCATACACGGTGCTTTTTGAAGTTGCTAATAGAAGTAAAGCCATGTTGTATCAATATTAACACATAATTGAAATTATGTTATTTTCTTAAATTTATGATCGCAATTTTTCTGAAATAAGAATAGAAATGGTAACAATTGCACACAAAAGGATAAACCTGGTATGGTGTATACAATTACATAAAAACAAATAATATTCTCTTACTAATAAAAGAGTTGACAAAAAAAGTCATAACTGGTGAAGCTTTGGGAAAGAAAAATAAATCTAACTTAACCATAATTACAAAAACAAAGTTAATTTCACTTATTTCACTGCCGGCTGCGAGCCCTAGCCTCCATGTGTTCGCTCCTGCTGTGAGTTTGGACGCTCCCAAATTGCTCCAACGCTACCCTTCCCAGGAGCAAACACCCGACAAAACCCGCGGGAGCGAATTTATGCACAAATGATGCGAAAGAGAGCGATGGGAGCACCGTTCGCTACCGAACGCAATGCGTGAGAGTGTCAACAAATTGGGCGACGCGAGCAGATCATACCTTAATGACCGGATGAAGAGTAAAATCAGAGTCAAATAAACCAAATATGCACACACACACAACACCAATGCTACCCCCTGTTACAAGCCTGATCTCATCTCTCACTCTCTCGGCGGTTCTGTGCAAGAGCTACTGCTTCAACCACGCGGTAACACGTTCGCTCTCACGACAAACCCGCCAATCATAGCACACGGGTGAGTTTGAAATTCGCACAGGACTCACGGCGAAGCACCCAGCAGCAGCAGCAGCAGCATCCAGGGCAAAAATTGGTCACCATCGATTTCAGTCAGGTGTAGTCTGCGTTGCGAACTGGTCGGAAGTGTTCTGCCATTGCTCTGTCACCACAGCTGGTCAGCGTTTTCACACAGTGAGTCTGAGGGGGGGGTAATTTTTTTTTTGCTCTGGATTTCCTTCAGTCAAAGTGAAGTGCAAAAAAGTGTGCGAACAAGTTGGGCAACGAATACAACAAAAAACCGAGCTCAAGAAGGCCCTAGATATACGGTGTTTGGGAGCTTGTTCTCCACCCTGCCCGATACTTCGAGTCAGCAGATTTAGTTTTCGTAGTTCCGTGTGCTCTCTGTGAGTGTTTCGACGTGCGTGTGTGTATGTGTGCCTTGGTTTTGGGCCTCCCTGAAACCACCTCGTCAGCGCGTATCGGTGCTGAAACGTTTCCGAACTGGAGCAAACAAGATCTGGATCGGTTGGGTGCGTTTGAACGCCCCGAATGAGGAGTTGTGGGGGCCAGTTGCTCCAGTGCCCGTTAAAGCAGAGTTCTTCGCAATAATAATCCAGTAAAAAACATTCAACTGCTCACCTTATCGCTAGCAAAAAAAGGGTCACACGAAAAACCAAACAAGACTATGGCTTTTGCTATGGTTTTGCGCCTATGGATGGCAGTGGGCGAGCTGAAGTACTGCAACGGAACGACAAAGTAAAATCCGTCAAAAATCGACGACGAGCGAGTGAGAGAGAGCGAGAGGCAGAGAGCTGCAAGGCGCTGTGTACACACAGGAGGGGTGCCTTTTTTGTTGATTTCCACCGTTGTGCGAGTGTAGTAGCGCGACCCCGTGTGCACGTAGGAGTGCCATTTTCCGTTTCTTCTGCCAATAGATAGACCAACCTTAGCGTGGGAAAGCGGCGGAGGGAGGGGGGGGGGGAGGCGTTTGACGGTCCTTCATCGAATGATGGTTAGCGATTTTCTAAAAGCCCATTCACTTGACTGATCAAAGATCAAAGTAATCGCCAGCGCTTCCCGGGAAGAAGTCGACCATTCGCAACCGAAAGTCGAAAGGCACCCCGCGTGTAGCAATGGTAAAGGAACGAAAGCAACAAAAAATCAAAACAAAAAAAACAGATTAAACTCATCCCAAAATGCGTCTTCGGTTCGGCATTCCGTGCGAGTGTGTGCATGAGTGTGTGGTTGTTTTGTGGTGGATACCTTTGGGGTCTTTTTCCGCTTCCCATCGCCGGCGGACGGTAAAGTTTGGCTCCGGTTCAGTCATTTTCATTACATTCCTACGCTTTCCTACGTTCGGTCCAGTACGTATTCATACGCGCGGATTGCGGGAGAATTATCAGCGGTCACGGTGGAAAACAAAACAAAACAAAGAAATACAGGCAAACACACAACAATTTTCTACTGTGAGTTGAGCTGTCGAGGGCGAAAACACGTATCCATCACAGTGGACCCAGCTGGTCATCCGAAACACACCGGAATGGTGGTGGATCTAGGGACAGAGGAATATGGAACACGGCAAAGAAATAGAAAATTAATTTCAGCAGATTCGGTCTTCCCGTTTTCCGGGCGATTGATGAGATTCTTTTGCGAAAATTGCGTGTGCAAAGTGTAGTGCGTTTCGGTGCGGTGCTTAAAGGCAATGAACAAAACTCGATATTAAAATTCTTTTGGCATTTTTGGAGTTTTGCTAGTAATGGCAGTAAATTTTGTTAAAAAAGTACTTAATATAAAGTATTCCATTATTCCGAATCAACGTTGTAAGACGTGGTGTGTATAATTCGAATGATATTCTAATTGTACGCCACTTTAAAATTATATCGACCAGTTGTTAAAGATTTTCCTCTACTATCTCAACTGGATGGTCTTTTGGAGGTTTGAAGTAAGTGTTTTGTTGAAACTCTTCAAAACCACCAAATAAATATCCAACGGTTCTGATCAAACTAGTTTGGGTCTCGATCTCCGCTAGCTCGTCCAAGAACCCAACGCTTCAAGTATCACTTTCATTTCTAATCCTCCCCACACCTTTTCTCGCTAGCTTTTGTATCGCAAAAAAAAATCCCCCAGTTCCGACGCGCAGGAAATGTTCGCAAACGATCCGGCAAGCAGCACCAAACACGACCAGCCGAGTGATTATTCGTTTACCGCCCGATAAATGACGTGAATAGTTTGCGTACCAGGTGCTGGGTGTGAAGTGAAATCGTAGCCCACCGTTTAGTGACGCGAGTTTTCACCGTAAGCAATAACATTGCCCCGCCGCTAATTGTGACGGAATATGTGCCCGTGCGTATGTGTGTGAGTGTGGGTAGTGCTTGACGGCGAGCCTTAAAGTCGGGCCCGGATCCCGGACGGGCGGGCAGACAGGAAGCAGAAACCGAATCTTCCAACACACCGAATACGTTGAAATTTATCGATACACAAACCGTAAACCACAGCGCCGTTGCGGGTGGTTCGACGGGCGAACGAAGGTTTCGGGGCGAACGAGCGAGCGATACCGCAGGACGAAGAACGAACCGGTTGCAAACGGGTGCAAAACGGAAAACCTCTAAACGCAACCAAAAAAATTACATCTTCCAGGTAAGGCTAGATCAATCTTCACCTTTGCGTCTCCATGGTTGAGGAGAAAGCAGCAATTGCAAACAAACAAAAAATGGCCTGAAAGACCAGGCGTCTCCATGGCGTACGTATGGGGTGTAGAAAGCATTCCCAGGCAGTGACCGCAATCCAGCAGGGAAAGGGCTTTTCACCATGGTTCAGCGATGCTCGAGTGGTTCCGGAATGAAAAGCGAAGTCACAAAACAATTGCCTCTCACACACACACACACACACACACTGCTTGGTGAGTGTATGTGTGTGAGCGGGGGGAGGGGCGGGTGCGTTATTTAATGATGTTGCTAGGGCCGTTTCTACTCCGACAGCACACACTGGTGTTTTGGTGTGTCAGTCAACAACGTTCCATACATTCAGCAAATGGGATTGTGTTGATAGCCACCGACTCTGACTCTGTTTTCCCATCCCCCTACCCCCCCTTTTCCATCTTTCCCCCTCGCCACGAACAATGGAAACACACACATGCTCTGCATGGGGATGCGAAAAAGGGGTAGACTTTTGAATTTCATGTATACAGGGGGTTTTATCTGAAGAATTTTTGCACCGTTTTACCGTGTTCTGTCGACCACGACCTATCTCCACCGTGTTACCCGTACACCACTCGGTAGAAACGGTCCCGCCCCCTGCCCCCGTATCGGGAACCATTGCCTACCGGAAAGGTGTTAAAATATAAAACTTTAAACATTTCATCCCCATCGGAGACTAAGCCCTTTCGGCTAAGCGATGGGCGAAGCTTACACAGGGCCCGGCCGTTGCTGTAAAAAGGGGTTGCAAAGTTGCACAGCAAAAAACGCCGGACTGAAAGCGATAAGAACCTTGAAGCAAAAACAAACAAACATAAAAATGAATGACAAAAAGGGAAAAAAACACGATGGAAATCCTTCTCATTTTCTCGCTCCCCACAGCTTGAAGCTTCCCCTTGTGTGTTTTTTTTTTGTTTCTTTCATTTGGTTTGACGTAAGAAATAAGGACAGTAAGCAGTATGCAAAGCGAATCACCACGGGCGATGGGACGCGCAATCATCACCAAGGCATCCCTGTGTGTGTGTGTGTGTGCGCCCTACAAAAGCGGTGTTGCAGAATGAGAGAAAGAGTGCGTAGCCAAAAGGCGCTGAAGAAGAGCTTTCCGAAGCGCGTAGCAACGGTACAGCGGTGTGTCGCCGCAAACACCAACACCAACACAAAGCGTTATCAACAACCAACAACAACAACGGTCGGTCAATCGTGCCGTCACGACTACATGAAGCACAACCGTACGCCACCATTGCACATGCCGTGGATGCTGCAACGTTCACGCAGCATTCACAAAACGCCCTACACAACCCGAGCTTTTTTCTCCCGCTCGAGCGCACCCTCTCTCACTCACTCTCTCGCGCGCTGTTGACTACTTTCTCCGGAACACTCTCCGGTTGTGTGCGTGTGGTATGGTTTTTTTTTTTCGTTCTCCACTACCTTTCTCCATAGCAGCGCCGTTTCGTATTCGTATTGTTTTGTGCGTGGCGGTATGATATGAAAAAGAGAATAAAGGAACAAACGAGAGAGTGTGAGAGAGAGAGAGAGAGAGCGAGAGTACGGGGAGTAAACAGCAGGTTGTTTATGTGGCTGTGTGTTTGCTTGTTGTGCCCCGTTGTTCTTCCTTTACCAACACAGAACTGCGTGCGGTAAGGTTGTAACAGAGACAAAACGAGGGCACAGCACACACACATACACACACAACCCGCGAGAAGGACACATTGAGAGGAAGAGGGAGATAGCGGAAAAGCCATTTCCCTATCATCCGTGAGCGCGCAAATCCCTTCCAATTCCATCTGACGGATGACACTGACTATCTTCATGTGACAGGGAAGGTGTGTGCGCGTGTGTGTGTTTGTATGTGACCAGGGGTGAAGGTGACTAACACACAGTGAAAAAGCAGTAGCGTGCTTAAATATGTAACGGTTACAGTAACCATTGCCATCCTTCATATTTTACCGTAACGGGCAAGGCATCGCAACGCCAGTGCGTGTCGAGAAAATTGAGCTATTCTCCTGCTCTAGTTCATGCTGGAAGAAAACACGGAAGGAGAAGGAGTCTGATGTGTGTGGAGACTCATCTCGCGGGTTCTTTTACCTGCCCCATAAACACACACATATACCATGGAGTTAGCAGAGTAGAGCAGTTTACCATGGTGACGGTTTTATAACAGCTCTTGGTCCCACAACTGCTTACATATTTATGTTTATTTTTTACCATTTTGTTACATTTGTTGCTTAAAGGGGTTTTTTGTTGTTTCTAATTTAAATTGCAATCAAATGATAATAACCCAATAAGAAGGAGCGTAACAGTTTTCAAAACTATTGTTTATCGATCTAAACTGCAAGCTCCCCATCGTATGAGTCCGAGATAGGAGGGGGAGGGGGGGGGGGATTGAAATCACGGAAAATGTCCTTTTGATAATCCGTGGAAATGTGATTGAGTGTGCACAGGCGACGCGTTGATGGTCGCTTTCATTGCCGTGTTCTACAACCATGCGCAAGTGGAACAGCTGCAATCCATCGCCCATGCCTTCTCATTTTCCAACCCTGTTCGGGGGGATGGGAGGTGGAGGGGGAGCAACTCCAGAAAAACCTCACCGATCGTGTAGGGTGGAGTAATTAAAAATCAATTTTCCATCCATCCTCCCGATGCGAGTGGGGATGGTTGCAAATACATACACACAGACACACCGTGGGAGTGAGCATAGCAGTACTACTAGAAGCAATGAATAAAAAAAAATCCATACAAACACACACACGCATCATCCCGTCCACGAAAGCATGACAGATAAGGACAGGGAAGAAGAAACACGACAGCAAATAAACTGCTATTGATAAGGCGAGAAACCTCTCCACAGAAAGGTGTGCGTGAGAAAGAGATAGAGCGGGAGGATGAAAGAGAGAGGAAGAGAGAGAGAGAATGGTAAAATGAGATTTCTATATGCGTGTGCCTTTGTCAGAGAGAGAAAGAGAGGCTGGTATAGGGTAGGTTATTTTTATTGTTGTTATTCCTGTTGCCGACGACGACAATGTTGTGAAATGGCAATAAATAAATACTATCGCATTCACACAAGCCCACACAAACACACACACACACAGCCATCGACATTTAAATGTTGTTCATGACGCACACACGCACACACCCAGCCCAGGCACGACGCAAAGCGATTGATAGCGAAATCCATCATAAACATAGCAAAAGGTTCTCCTTCTATGGCCGCCTTCTCTGATGCTTTGGTGGCACGTCCACCCAACCCTCCCGCGGAAAAGCATGGTTCGCAGTTCCTAGCTAGAGAAAATGGCTGCTGCTTGCTGCTGTCTACGGTTCGCATCCGGTTTTGCATGATGGTGTCACTGAAGATGGGAACCGGGGAAGTGTGGGGGCGAAGCACAAAAAAAAGCTAGAGGGAACAGACGGGGAGGAAAAATCACGGCAACCCATGGCAACCTCCACCAGGCTGGGCTGTTGGGCAGGATTGATGGACGCGTGTATGTGTGTGGGGGAGGGGGAGCGTGGGGGGGGGGGATGTGCTGTTGCTCGTGCCCAATGGAGGGTCTTCCTTCTTGTTGCTGCTGCAGCGCGCACACTGATGAGAGGATGTCGCTACGTCGATGGGTAATAATGTTGCCCTGTAGCTTAGTATGCGCTACCGTCACCTCCGACACGGCTTCCGGCACACTTAGCGAACCGGGGCCCTGTCAATGTCGCATGTCGGGGCCAATGAATGTTTCGTCCTGGTGGGACTGATTCGCTTTCGGTATTCTCCCCTCCTCCCCGTTCGGCCTCCCCTCTCTACCATCAACACTCTCGGTCAATCGTCAATTTGTCATCAAAAAGTGATCACTTGGGTGTGTCCATTTCGTGAGGGGTTGGGGTACTCGAATCGGCCGGAAAGGCAAATCTGTGATGTTGATGTTTTCGCATAAGGATTAGAGCGGATTTCAGGCAGAATAGAGGATGGATCGGTTCCCGAGCACAAAGCGGCATGCACCACTACTACTGTTTCGTCCCGTGGAGAATGACGGTTTGATAGAGAGTTCACCCTCCGAGGGGGGGTGTATTTTTTGTGCTGTATGGGAAGATGCATTGCCGCTGAAAGCCATGTGTTTCGTTCAATGGATATGGGGGGTTTGGGCAAGTGTTATCTTTTCATTTTTTTGCTTTCTTCTAAAACCATCTCACATTGACCGGAAAAGCACTTTATACGATTATTTCGAAATTTACAAGCCTTTGAGAGCACCAAAATAAATACCTTTATTCCATGGCAAGCCATTCTAAGAGCCAGAAAATGTTGTTGTTTTTTATCGCTCTCACTCCTTAACTCAGCACTTGGTGGAGATTGGAAGAAAGCTTCCGAAGGTGTCTATCAACGTCGGGAACATCATCGTTCAATAATATTGATCATCTTGCACATGCAGTGCAGACAACTTGATTTCTTCGGATTCATGGGTGGATATGAAGAGTTTATAGCTTCACGTAGAGGAAAGAATTTACGAGGACACTTGGAGTTGAGCAATCATATTTTGAGTGTGCATCAGATCATCACATTCAGCGATAACAATTTTAACACCAAATGCAAACAACCAAGCGTGCTGTATGATAGGAATATACACATCTTTCATTCAATGTTGAACGATAAATCTGATATTTAACGATCAGCAGAAATTGAAGAACTGACTTAAAGTGGGCGAAGATCTCGTTTTAAAAATATTAAAGCAAGAAAAAATAATTGTATAACTTCATTTGACCTAAAAGCTAGCTATATTATGCAATAAGTCTTTGAAACATCTTTTCAAATGATAGACAACTGGTTAGGTCCAGATTGGTTTTACTTATTAACCCAGCCCAATCCTCATCCCGCTCATAAAACTCACAAAAACCATTACCCATTCCTTTGCGTACTTAAAACTTTTCCTACACCTCAGGTAATGCTGTTGGTATCGTTGATAGCTGCTGATTTCGATTGATCGGCAAAAAAACCGACAACCACATTGATTGATTCCGATGACTCAGCGTAGTTTTTTTTCGATCGTGCGAAAAAACTTATTGCTCTCAAGTGGTAGCAAAGTTTTCCGATCAAATGCTTCACAGAAACTGCAAACTAGACCTTTTCCTATGAAACTTAGAATGTTCCATAGATCAGTTAAATGATGAATAATACGTTTTAGTTATTTGGTTGAGAATTAAGATATTTTTTTAATTTTATACCCCTTCAGAGTTCAACATTGTGAGAAAGTGATGAACGGGTGGAGCTAATCATTCAGGATTTTGTGCCATGCTTGTAATACCTATTTTTTTTTTTTTTTTGCTGAAACTCAAACATTGGGAAGGGAAAAAGGAGACAAACCCGTATCGACGAACACCTCAAATGCAGAAGATACCAATGGCTTCTCGTAAATTCATCCGGCAAAATGTAATAGAACGCTAAGTGACAGGTGTCAGAAGATGGATTTGAAACGCAATGTAGGCAAGAAGATGAGGGAGTTTAATACCCCACCGGCAAAATTGTGATTCCCCATCCCGCATCGGCGAGAAGACCAACAATTTTTCTCACTTTCTTTCACCATCCCCTTCCTCCCCACCACACCCCACCCCGCCTAACCGATTTTCACAACTCCCTTTCTGGTGGATGCTTGAAACATTTGACGCGTTCCTCTGGCCATGTGTGTGTGTGTGTCGGATCTCATCAGGTCAGTTTTTGCTCTGCGTGTACTTGAGAAGCAGCAGCAGCTCAAAACGTGGAAAAACCACTTGCGATCGATTCGTCGCCTGCCCGCAGAAAAGATTGACCGATTGGCCCGTCGCCAAGGTGTCTGCAAGCCGTTGAGACAGGCTGTAAAATTGCACACCAGAGCGCACGGTGGCCGTACCGATGCACATCCCGGCGGAAACGAGCCGCCGGGGGGATCCACATTCGGTCACGGCAGTAGGGCAGTAATGGTCGTCGGCTTACCGAGCGTTGTCTCGAGCGAAAGATCAGCAATCAGCGATGTACTACCAACCTACATATTTCGATGATCGCATCTTCACCTACCCGACAACAAACTTGGCGGATAACAAAAACACACCACTCAGACACATACGTAGACAGTGTGTGAGTGGTGGAGGAGACCGTGGTTCCGTACCGTACCGTTGATTGGGTTATTAATAAGCACTATTTTCGAACACTTAGCGGAAGTATCTAGCACCACCGCACACTTTAAATACGCTTTGACGTCCACGGGATTAGGCTGAAGCTGAACGTGAATGTCTCCGCGCGAACCGGCGTATGGTGGGAAAAGGGGGCAAGTGAGCGAAATTAATTATGCTTGCGTGTGGGAGAGTGGCGCGGGGCGAAGTGGTCTCCCCCTGCATGGGAAATCCGCACCATGTGGCGATGATGCGTCGGGCATCTGAATGATTATCATTCTGCCGATTGCATTTGATGAAATTTCATGCGGCATAATGGTCACCTTCCCCAATCGACACCGCTCCCCTTAAGGGAACACCCTGTGGACACTAATGCCGAATTAAGTCATCTAATGCAATCGAATCGTGTCCATTATAGCCAGATGGGGTTGGGGTGGGAGAGATTAAAATGAAACAGTTCACCCGCCACGGACAGCACGGGGCTCGCGGCCGAGGCTTAAGTGCTTTTCGCTAATTAACTGTGCTATCGATCCTGAGCAGAATGCCCGATGCGGGTGAGTGATCAGGCCGGGTTGGGACCCCGCTTCCAGCGATGCTCCATTCCATTTGGTGAGTTCAATTTTCTCGAACGCGCAAAGTTCGTTAAACCATGGTTGTGCATCGCCCGTGTGCACTTTCTCCGAAACCGGCGTCCCGTCCTCCGTCGAAGAATGTCTGTGTCCGAAAATGTGCGACATTTTCCACCCGAACTGTTGTCCGCCCGACGTTCGTGGTGCTAAAAATACTGTCCCCCTCATCAACAGCGGGGCAGCAAAAAACACACCGGCACTGGCAAAGATCAGGCATGATGTGAATCTGTCTTTTAAAAATAGTTCAACTCAACTTCATCAAAAAAAAGGGATCACTTTCTCCACACACACGCACACACTGATTTTGGGATGGATTTACAACGTCCAGTGTCTGCAACAATAACTTTCTTTGTTTGTTCGCTCCGTAAGATATTACTGTGCCGGCATTAATGCACGGAAACGGTTAAAAAAGTGCACCGATTGTTTAGTGTCGGGAGAAAATTCGCGGGATACCGACAATTACCGGCACTAAAGCATTATGTCGATGGTGAGAAAAAAAAAGTGGTGGAAAATTCCCCCCACGGCTGTGGGACAGCTAATGGGACATAAACATTCATTGTTTGGATTGTGTAGCACAAACACAAGACAAACAACGCTAAAAACATCACCCCGGACAACACAGGGCCACCACAAGAACACACAACCGTGATCTGTATCGATGATGGATTTGTTGTTGCTCACATTACATCGTGCTGCCGGTGCAGGCTATTGTTATGATTCGATTTATATCTGAGTCACCGGCGAATTTGGTTTAGTAAAATTAAAGAATAACAAACTGCGCCCGTCCCGTGAAGAAAAAAAAATCAATTTCAGAAATGTGTTTATTTAAAATGGACAGCTTTCAGCTCGATGTTTACGTGCTGCACATTGGGTCAGACATTTTTCAATTGCTTACAGCAGTAGAATCGGTGTCGGTGAACTGACGGTTTGGAAATAACATTTCCATGGGGTATGGAAGAATTTTGTTTTGCTCAAAAAATCCGTCCCACTTTCAATTATGTTTAATTTAATTATTAGCCATAAATGTGCTTGCGGTGCTGTAAAATTTCGTTGAACAAATTAGGTTGCCACCGTGGACAACGTTCAAGCAAGAGCCACTCGCAAACAAAGCGAAACGCAACACAAACAAACCGACCACGACCACTGAATTCTAAAACGAATCGTTTGTTTTTTCTTAGAAATGCTCCCACTAATAAAGCATTGAGCGTAATTAAAATAGCAGGAGAAGACACACACACACAGACATACACACAAATCCTCTCAACGTAAACAAAGCGACACTACGCGTGCAGTGAAAATTCTAATTTCATGCTTAAATTTACGGTGTCTCTAATTCAAAATGACAGTCAGTGGGGATGGCAATTTCCTTTCCTTCCTTCTGGGTGGTGGCGGTGGCGCTATGACGAGAAAAAAAACCGTAAGGTGAGAAAATTATTTTCCCGACAAATATTTAAAGCGCCATTAAATTGTGTTCACCCCCAAAGGAGGTTCCTTCGATCTGGTGAGCTGCTTTCGGGAGTAGCTTGTTTTTCACACACATGTCATAAAACAGCCAAAAGGATCCGCCAACTGAGTAGGCATTTGGACGCTACAAGAGAAAAAGCACAGCACAGTGCTTCTTCGGTTATGCATATAATACACACGCGTTACGGGTCTTCCGTTACCGGGGGGAGAGTTACGCACGCTAATGCCGCACAAATTCTGCATCCGTTCGTAAATCAACGCAAGCAGGCGAGGATACTTTTTTTATGGGGCAAAAACTTCAAAAGAAAAACACCTTTACTCTTTGCATTCCGCACCACCATCGAGGACCGCGCCGTAATCAATCTTTCATTCGGTTAATGACTTCTGTTTTTATAGCACCTTCCGATATGGTGCTTTACGCGATTTGGGGAGCGAAGTATTTTTTTTTTGCTGCACCAACCCGATTTAATGATCAAACTTCGAGGGTGAACACAAAACAGAAGTTTTGCCTGCGTGTGTGCGATACTTTCGGTTAATGCTGTTAACAATGGAAGCCCATTTTTGCTATTTATAACGATTGGTAATGGTGCTTACTTTCTGTGTTTTCTTTTTTTCCTCTCCTTCTCGAAGCTTAATTTCTTTTAACGAGAATTATAACGGAGCGAGCGGCAGTTGTTGGCGCCCTTTTTTTTGAATGCAACAAACGCCAAACGCGCGAACCATATCTAAAGCGCAATAAAACATTGAGTGCAAAACAAAACACCTCTAACAACCAGAAGCAATGAACCAAAGAAGCAAAACAAAAAAAAAACACTCCACACTCCTACTCCACCATATATTCACCTTGGCCACCTTTAAACATGGATAATAATCTCGCGAACTCGCTCCCCGCCCATAAACTGGTTCCGTTTCATCTTCCCATAACCTAACCTCAAACACGCGTTTTGTACATTTATGGGCCGGCATTCATCATTTTCCTCGCCCCCACCATCCCACCCCACCATTGCTGAAAGGTAGTTTGGCCAGTCGCTTAACGGATACGATACGCATAACGCGCACCATCACGCCGAGAATCGCGCCATCATTAACCGGCCCCCGGGTCGTGCCCGGGCGGTTTGGTGGATGATATTTTTTAAGCACTTAACGCACCATCCGCTCCACGGCACCGTAAGCGTAGCAGGGCAAAAACCACAGCCTAATTAACAACGCACCTTATCAACTCCGGCGCCACGTCGAGCAGTTCCACGATAGCGATGATGGTGCGAGCGTAACATTATCGGTCTCCAGCCGGTGTTGTTGCCGGTGCTGGTTGCAAACAATCGCAACCCGATACCCGAACAATCCTTCATAATGTGCTTCATAATTGTTCCACCATCGGTTGAGCAATTTATTTGATTTATTAACGGCCACACGATGTAAAGCTCCCCACACCGGAAGGGTGCCCGCTTTGCTTGCTGCCAACCATGGTCGGCAGTTTATCTTGTGGCTCTTGGTTCACCAGGCTCTTACCTTCTCGCTCACTCTCTCTCGCCCTCATCCTTTTCGCCCGTACCTGGAGTGACATTTCGTGAAAATCTTTCCCCCTTTCGACACTCACGAGTCGATGTGTCCTGCCGCTGTGATAGTGGGCCCACCGAAAACGGTACACAAATTGACGAAGGTGCACGCGCGTGAACGAGCTGCTTCGCTTTTTCGGGGAAAACGATCGCTAATTTGCTTCACCTATTATGGAGCTTCTCACCCGCCACCGGTACCGGAACACAACCTTCCCGAGTCTTGGGCGGGTGGTTTGGGTAAAGCGATAGACGTGGGCCTCACCCGGTCGCCACGCACCTCATAAATTAGTCACACCAATCTTCATCGGTGATGGTGGTTAGCCCCACCCCATTCCCCCTCCCACCCACACCCTCTCCTTTCGGTCCCGGAAGTTTCGGTAACATGCTTTCGGTTAAAAAAAAAACCCCGTTACCCAACGTGGCGTGGTGGGTACAGCAAAGATCGCAACATCATTCTGCTCACGGGTGGATAACGGCAGTAGTGTGAAGCCCACCCGCCTAATGGAAGGCAAGATTTGGCTTAATGTTTACATTTCAATCATTTCGTGACTTGATGAGCGAATCGCACGAAAGAAGATTTGTGGGAAGGTACAGGCGTTAAGCACACACACACACACACAGGACGGTGCAAAACGATAACGATGACTTCGTCGATCGTCATCGGAAATGCGGTACCGGGCGCCTCCATCAATTCCGACTACTTGATGGAGACGCCCGGTCGTTTACGGGATGCCGCTGATGATTTGGGTTTTGGTGTATACGATCCGGGGTCTGGGGCCCGTACCCAATCGTACCTCGGTTGCGTGTTGTTTCATTAAAAATGCATCACTTTTAGTTGTGTGGGCTAGTGGGTTGCTCTAGCGGTACCGCGTTTGCCGTGCGGTACCGGTCCCATGGGTAAAATGAACGGAAATTTGGATTGTAAATTAGCGGAAGTAGGAGTCGGTGCTTTGCTGTTGCAAAAGGGTTACTAGCTGTAGCCACTTTTAGCTAGGTTTGATTAATTGCCTTCGGATCGGATCAGTATTCATGCATACGAAATTTAAGCAGGTTATTTATTTATTAAATTATCTTCCAAATACTTCTATTATATTATACTTTCCCAGGCTTCATATAGAAACGAATCAATCAATACAAAAATACGTATCGAATGAGTTTTAACGAACCAAAAAATGACCTTTGATACTTGAAAAGATAAATATGTAAAATTGTTTAATTTAAGCAATATGGCCGTTCACAAAAAAAGTGATCCAACATTTCATTTACCAAATAATTATGAACCGCTTGTAAAATGTTGGATTCAAAACACAAAATATAAAAAATTTAACAAAAAAAAAATACTTAAATTAACATTAATGCTGGAATAATAAGTAAAAGTCATATTACAAATAAAAAAAATCAATTCTCCATTTGATGACGATGTGCAACTTTGTGTCACAATATTATACCAGACGAGAAGCTACAGGAGTTGAGAGTTCTTGCATCGGTGGTATCTTAATGCTTTCTTCTAAGAATTACCAGAAAGTCGTCCTTCTTCTTGTAGTATGTTATCAAAGGGTGGTCCGGTGGTATATTTGGTAGCCGTACCGGTCTTCAAACGACAGAACAGGCCCAAAATCCCATTCGGACCAATTCAACCCGTACGCGGGACTCACTATCGAAGAATGAGCAAGCAAAATCAAAGAAAAACCATCAACAGCAAGCCTAAACCTCTTGAGGTTGGTGTTGTTGAGGAATTTAATGAAATATTCAGCCAAATCAGCAAAATGGTTTAAATACAGCAACAATTTGTGATGAAATTTAATAAAGCTCACCATAGGGGATCGTTCTTTTTCGACCAAGAAACACAAAGAAAGATTTATAACTTAATTATTAGACGGGAATATTGAATTGTGAAGTTAAAGTTAACATCACTGTCGAATAAAACATTCACCTGATAAGAAACTTTGGAACTCTACACATTCAAACAATGGTTTCGTTTTTTGCAAAATGAAAACAATAAAACTTCTGAGTTTGATATCTTGTTTGATTTGCAGTCTCAATGCGAAAACACGACCACTGCTGGAGCACCACATTCCGAAGAGAAACACAATGTTTGAGCATCAAGTTAAGCCCGTTCCATCAGTTTCAGACGATTCATAATTCTCAAGCCATGCGTAGAAAACTGATATGCACTCTCCCGACCCTCCCCCCCATTCGGGCACCATTTCTCGTGAAGGAATAAAGCGAAACGAGCGGCCAGATTACGCACCCAGAACTTTCCAGCACAACAGTTTGACCACTGATAGCATCAACGGTTAGCTTCATCAACTAATTCCAAACCCAGCAACGGGTTGGGTTAGGACCGTAAAGTAAACTACAATACGACCACTGTCTAAATAGCGTCTCACCAATGCGGCATAAAAGTTAAAGCCCAATGCAAACACTCATACACACAGGCACACACAGCAACACACAGCAGCACGACTAAAATGGACCGATCACCATGCTTCACAAGCCGAAAACCGAACACACCGCCCGATGGTTCCATCGTTGAGATAACGTTTTTATTTAATTTTATGCGGTAATTTTCTCCCTGACCAACGGAAACCTTGATCTACTTCCCAGCCCGAACGGGGTCGGCAAAACGTAACCGTTCTCGGGGTGGCTTCTGCTGTTAGTGTTGCCGTCCTTTCACCAATTTACGGAAGGAATGGTCCGGTTCCGTTAATTCTGCCAACTCTTGCCTTTCCGTAGCAGCAGCAGTGTGTGGCAACCGTGATGAAGCAATAACTGGCCATCGTCGGAAAATTGGTGCCTCTAGCTGACAATGGCGAAAAACTTTCCCTTTTTTTTGCACCACAGCGCAAAAGCCAAAGCCGGCGCGCTAAGATAGAAGCATCACCATCGAGTAGAAGCAAGAACAAAAAAAATAATGCATGGCAAAGACGACGACTCGAACTCACCTAAAAGCCTGCCCGGTTAGTACGAGGCTCGCGCGGTTAGTTTCGTGACGCGGTCCATTCAGCACCACACACACACACACCAGCAGCAACAGCATCTCCATTTATGAAGCATCAATTTCACGCTCTACCCCAAATGGACGCCATTTCCCAGCGTGTCCTTTTAGTGGCTTCACTTGGGAATGGCTTTTTTTTCTCGTTGTTGTCCCATTGCTCCCTGTTTTGTTCATCCCATCCATCTATAAAGGTTCATTGTTTTTTTTTTGCCTTTGCCTTTTGGTAGCTGCTTTCCCCCCTTCTTCCCTTGGTGCCCATTTCGGCGGGGGGTGGTTTTCGTTCATTCTCGTGCCTCACGGTCACTTCGACGTCCATTTGAACCACCCATTTTCATTCAATATTTTCCTCTGAATGGGGCTGGTTATGCTGCTAAAAATATTGCATCCTTTCCTTGAGGGGTGCGGCTGCTCCCAATTTCATGGCCTATTTTCGTGCCAACACATTGCTTATGGGCGCGTGCTTTCGTGCCCACATTTTGGTCCACTCACCATTAGGCACGGTCGTGCTTTACGGGGGAAGGTTTTCTCACCGCAACGACGGATGGGTGGTGGGTCATGAATGAACCACGGGAATCACCACCCGGTGAATGCGCGGTCGAGCGTGGCCAGCCCCACCACCACCCCTACTACCACAAGCAAACCATAACGAACGGTACATTTCCGACCGCGGTAAAGGTGATGCTGCAGCATTGTGAGCATTTTTTATTTTATTATCAAAAGGATAACGGTTGATCCGCACCTTACAACATCACCCCTTTGGCCTGCTCCCGAAATTGGGATGCTCTTGAGGATGAAATTTCGGGATTCGTTTTACGGAAAGTCTCACGGATTGTGAATGTGATTTATGGTGATGGCTCATGGATTTCTGGGATGGACCACCATCCAGGCAATGGTACGGGCATGTCTTGGGCGTTGCTCGATCGGTTCTTTCCTCGGCCTGAAATCGGGCTCACCAAAGAAAGTAATAACAATCGAGATGATGATGCACGGACGTTTGCTTGCTTGGAAAATCCCGAAAACCCCAAAGAAGCCGGTGAGCGAACAAAATGGGACCCGGAGAGCCCGAAAAAAAAACAACACACAAACACCGCTCGAGAGCGTTTGGCACGATGCTGTAATCCGATAAAGACATTACCGGGCCGTATGGGTCGGTGCCCTAAGCCAAGCGGGAAAGGTCGGCCTTAACGATGAGCTAATGATTTATGAAATTTTCTTCAATCTGCTCACCGTATGTGTGTATGTATGTGTGGGTATACGTTTGAATGGTTGTACATCCCATGCAGCTAATGTGACAGGTAATGTATTAAATTTTTAATCAATAAAACAACACACGATCGAATAAGCTTTTGTGACGTTTCTATTTGATGATTCATCATTTTGGATTGATTGGGGAAACGGTGGAATGGAAAGGATATGGAAAGAACAAAGAAGAATGTTATGCGGGTACTATAGGCGGATTGTGTTTAGTTTACTATTGCAAAAGCGATATATGTAGAATATAATAACTATAATTCATGCGGTTTGAATCACTTTCCTATTTTCAAAAACCTAATTTTACTCTGGACGGCGCAAGTTGCAGATGTCGAGGAGCTTGAGGAACTCTGTGCCAGTATAAATTAAATGCAAAATACTGTATCCTTCTCCTCAACGTCTCAGCTCCATGTGAACAGTAGTCTAATGTAGTCATTAAAAAAATCCTGATACAAATTGTAGCAAACTCAGCCTAAGATCGTCAGATACTATTCCCATCTTTTATGATGAATGAATTTTCAATGTTCAGCAATTCTTCTCTTGGATAACTCCGGATAATATGTTTGGTTCTGCTCGCAGACATTTGGTCTACCTTTGTGCCAAAAGGCCGTACTAGAGCAATCTAGAAGAATTCCCATGAAGATATCGTTCAAAACTCTTGCAATAAACATTTTTTCAAATAATGTTTACATTTCTGTAATATTGATCACACGGGCTAACGTTTGGTGGAGGGGCTAGAATCTGGGGACCGTATACGACAAACCATAAGAATAAATGATGATGCATGAAGGTGTTTTAGAAAACAGTGCCGAACACACAAAACATTGTTTGTGTATTGTTCCATACACCTAGTAAAACAAGCCGGGTATCAAACACATCCAACAAGTATTTTAGAAGCACATTTATTATATGTTCATATGGCGCCGTCAACCTTACAACTAATTGGAAGTAAAAATAATCTCTTTAAACTGAATTAAAGCCCATTTGTATTTTAGAGAGGAAACGTGATTGTTGTTCGTTGAAGATTGATGATTTCACGTTTCTTCTGCCATTGACAGCTGTGTAAGCAAACAAAGTTAGATGACAAATTTTTGAGCATTTTTAAAACATGTCCATGTTGTTTGTATGATACGAAAGATTCTCGAGCACTGTCTCATCAACTAGAAATTGACTTATTACGTCATTTGACGAGCATTTGGCCTGCTAGCTGCAATTTTGCAGCATTTAAACCCCTTAACGTCAAAGCGCATAGAAAAATCAGTTGAAAGTATCATAAACCTTAACCTTAGGCAAGACCTACCACACCAGCTATATTATTATGTACGGGCTCCTTATTTGATGTTACTGAGCTGTTCAATGTTCATCTTATGACATTTCCAGTCCCATTCCTAATAAGCTCCATGCGAGTGATGTTGAACTGATCGTTATAGCACACTGTTCAATATTGTTTTAATGCCTCGTTGTTTTATAGACTTGTACTTTATTACTGTAGCTCATTCGATATACATACTGTACCTATAAAATAGACGAATTAAACCAAACATGGTAAAGAAATGCATTAAAACCAAGCAAGATTTGGCCGTAAAACCATTTTACGTTACCTATAACTCCACCATTTCCGGCTGTGTTGACGTGCGCCTGTTTGTAAATACGTTCACGTTCGCCACTATCCTAATAAGCGATCGTTTGCCTATTGGTGTAAATAAACCTACACTTTCCTACCGTACCCACAAACCAACAGAAAAACGAGATAGTGAATGCAAATAGTCCCAGGAATCGAAACCGTCAATTTCATTCAAATAAAATCCTAACCCAAGGCCTCCGTGTCCCAACTACCCGTTCCCAGGGGGCACATTTCAGTCGATCAAAATCTGAGCTCCCGCCAAACAATGCATGCCGCCCCATCACACAATAAGAGCAATATCGCGCACGGAACACTGGGCGACAACGGAACAGTGTGGATCATCACCATCATCATCGTGCTCATCATCATCGCACCATCGTCAACCACTGTCGCCCATAAACGCGGCGAGCCGTGGTTCGAAGTTTTGTCAAGTTCGTTGGCAGCGGGCCAGCGTGACAGCAAAACTCAGTTGCTGTTGTTGTTGCTGTTGTGGCACCGAGGTTCGGTGTGTACTCACGCGCTCATCATGGTGGTGGCTGCTCATGAATAAAATAATCAAACCTACTCGACCGGTTTGCCCTGTGCCCGGCACGCAGGGTTCGGTACATGTGAAAAATCGAACCGCTTTTACCACTCACCCACCAATACTTCACCCCGAAAAGCCAGCACACGACGAGACCTTAAGACGTCGCGCGCGAGACGATCGTAAACGGTTTGATTCAGGTTTTTGTTCCCTTCCCCCCCTTCGTCCTACCGCCGGTCCCGCTGGTCATAGTAGTGGGGTCTCACGGGGTGGTTTGTTTTGCCTCGCCTGCAGCTGTAGCACCATCCACCCATCGGTTGATCTAGGATCCGTTGGGATTTCACAGGGGCACGGTTACGCATTTGTTCCAATTTATGCTGCCGAATCGAATCAAGGCCACATGGCGGAGAGCGTGTTATGGGCCGCGTGGTGTTCTTTGCTTGCTGGTGTGTTGTTCTTCCGCACCGCTTTCGTTGATGGTTGATTTTTGTTGTTGCTGATATTTTATGTGCTTTCCATTCAGCCAGGGGTAACACGCCGGTATGCCGTGGCGGTTAGCGATAAAGTGAAACGAGCGACCGAATGCCCGTGCCCGAATGCCTGGGAGCGGAAAGGTTTTCTTTCTCTCCGGCAAAACACAACCAACAAGAACCCTGTGGCCCGCTTTCTAGCGCACACATGGCTCGACGCGGCCTCGTAAACGTAACCTCAAATTGTCGTTTGAATGAAGAAAGCAAGCATGTACACGTTCGTTACCGCACACACGTAAAAAAAAAATAGACCAATCCCATACGGATCCCGCCGTTAGAACATTGCGTTGGGACATGTGTTGTTTGGATGCGAGGCGAGAAGCGATCTTGCGATGCAAAAAAAAAAGCAGCAACCCATAAATGTGGTATGATTTTTCAATAGATAATTATTTACAGCACACAAACAATTGAAAGCACACATTCCTGATTGAAAAGAAAATAAATGACTTTCCAAAACAGGACATAAAAATATCGCACATCGATTTGGCAACGCGACGCGCGAAAAGGGAAAGCGCATTTTATCGCCGTGTCCTACGGCAGTGCGCCGTTAGCGATGGACCTTTGAGGGAAAACAATGCCATAAAAAGCAATTTTACTGCTATCGAGCATCGGGGACCCGTGCGCGACCGCCCGCCCTCAGATGTCGGACTGCGGGTCATTGTGCCGGTCAATGCGGGGCCAGGGCTTGCGGTTTCAACAATTGATCTGTGAACATTGCTTGCTGTTTTGTTGTCGTTGTTGTCTTCCGCTTGTTTGGTATCAGCCAGTTCCCACCCGTTCCCAGCACCGTGTGGTCCGGTCCGTGCGAGATTCGCTTTTCCTTCATTTTCATTTAAACCCTAGACAACCCTCTTTACAGTTAAGATGGTCGTCATTTATTCGCCAACATCCGCTTAAGGGAACCGCTTCCACTATGAAAAGGGGAACGCGGGGGTGGCGTTGGGGTGGACACATTTTTATGTCTCACTCACCCCTTCTCGCCGCAGCCCGCTCAGTCCCCATTTTCGATCCCGGTTGGAAAGTGATTTTTCCCGACCTGACCGACGCTCCGTTTTGCCCTCGGCCAAAGAAAAAGCTTCAGGATTAAGATCCTCATCTGCTTTTCAACTCGTAAATCCTTTTCCTTCCGTCCCAAAACGGCACGGGAGATCCTGGAGATGGCTGTCCCGTGGCAAACTGAAAGGCAGCCACCCACCGAACGGCCGGGCCCGGTAAGATTGGTTTCCAGCACTCGCTGGAAAGGATGGAAAGCGCTCGCAGGCTAGGGTCTCGCTTTCCCTTTATTTTATGTCGATACTTTTACTGATTGTATTCCCCGGTTTTGGGTTGCTGCCGCGCGTCCGCCATTTATTTTACCACCCGCCACGTGCATTGCTCGATTGTTTTGCCCGCAGACGGTAACGCAGATGGGTGGTTGGGGGCCCAGCACAATCGATGTTCGATTTATTTTTACTACCCCACTACACCAGCGAGGCAAGGCTCACCATACATGGCGAGGCAGCGCGTATGTCTACGTCATCTTGACAAGGGGGCTTTACCGTGCACTGTGGTACTGAAGCTGTTTTCGGGCGCGCGTGTCGGTCCCCAGCCTGGTGGGACCCCAAAATTTAAGCTGTTTGAAAATATTTACCACCCTCTCTAGATTTATGTCACTTCATTCATTCATTGTCACGAGAACCGAGGCGCCGGAGTAGTCGGAATAGTGTACCCCCTCCCCTTAGCTTCCTTATCGGCACAACCAAACAAAGGATCTAGGACGTGCCATTGCGAAAGACATGTTTATGAAAGGGAAACAGGAAAATTATCATGCCCACACACGAGTCGAGCTACGAGTTGATTGCGTTTTCCTCTGTTTCCGTGGTGTTGTGTCGTGTGCGCTCGGGTGGGGGAAAGGCGCCCAAGTTGCATCAGGAAAGGCACACGACGAACCAAACCTCCTTAACGTCCAACGGCGGGAAAGGCGAATATTTTTACTGCTTTCGCACGATTGCATAAATTGTGGCGCTAATGGGACGGGTGTTCGATGCTTGGCTGGGAAACATTCATCGTCCCCAAAGCGCCGAAATACGCTCATTCATTTAAACGCCCGTGTCTTCTATGAGATGAATATTTGTTTAGCAGCAGCAGCGGAATCGATAAGGATTTATAAATATCGAAACACTTGAACGAACATTCGTTGTTGAAGATGTTTCTTTTGCTGGAAAATCCTCCACTTGCCAGTGTGATCCTCCTTACGATGGAAGGTACATATATGGGGCGGGTGCTATTCATAGGAAATGGATGAAAAAAAAACACTGTCACACACACACACACACAAGCAAAGTAAAATAATGAAACCGAACGAAACATCGCAACGAATGGCCGGGGAAAATCCATCCGCAAGTCGTAAGCTGCTTCGTACTGCCGGGACCAACTTCACGGTCCGGCGGAACAGAAGGCGAAGCGGTAGCATTTTCCTTTCTGTCCATCCAGGGACATCCTTGCTAGCACTCGAAACCAATGATGATGACGACTTCATCGTATAGCCTACATTTTCATCCGGCAATACGCGTGAAGCGAAAAACCGAACCGACCCAAGAACACCGAGCGACCGTCAACCGGTGGACGGATTTCCATCCAAAACACGAAAGATAATCCTACCCCACCCGCCCGACAAGCGAAGAAACAAGGGCGGGAATATCAGTGGGGAGAATAGGTGCAGGGCGGGAGATGGTGTGAGTTGTTTATTCCTTAATCCTTGGCACCATTGGAACGGAATTATACGGAAACTACACCCGATGGCCGTATGTGTGTGTGTTTGTGTGCGAGTGTGTGTACACGACGGTGCGTCGATGGAAAATGAAAAGACACTTCTGCCTCTCGGTCGCCTTTTTCGTCTAAGCCGCAATTTGAAGCTGTCCGTAATTGGAGTTTGCACTGTTTGCATAAGCAAATGATGATTCTGTGTGTATGTGCACGTGTTTTCGTGCCAATTGGAAGTAGACGGGGGTATGTGATGGGTTTTTCTTTCTTTTGCTTCACTCTCCACTTGCTGCTGAGCCATGTTAACGGTGGTTCTTAGCACAAAAGCAATCTTCCTTTGAATCGGGGCTCCGCCCGTGCCAGGGTCATTACACGGTGCTTGTATGTTGTCTATTGCAACGGGGCACCCTTTTATTATCCAGTGCGCAGAAGAATTAAAACATAACAACCATTGACACGACACGGCGGTGGCACTGGTGTTATGATCGTTTGATCGATGCAGATGTGGAAACGTTGTGTTGTGGGGCAGTATTTTTGCAAAGTCATAAATTGCGTAAAAATACAAATCAATCCACAGTTGTTCTTTTTTGCACTGCAAGCTTCATCAGAGTAAGCTTGAATGATAATCGTCTTTTTTAAGAAGCAAAAATAAACGTTTTTAATTTATTTACCACAACCGTATTGCTTGCTAAGGAAGGATATCCACATCATGATTAAGTGTTCATTCTGTTTATTCATCCACGTGATGTGTTGGAATCAAAGAGAACACTGCGCCTAAATGTATGTAACGTTGAGCTTCGCATCTTGTAAAGTGTTTCTAGTTGATATTAAAGCAATTAAGTTATAAAATTGCATAAACCCAGGCGTATGATAATTTGCTTAAATTTATTCTATAATATCACTAAGTGAGCAGATTCGGAAATAAAATCTGGGAGTTCTGAATCCGGCTACAAAATATTTTATACTTCAAAGTTAGATGCTTGACTTTATTTATGAACTTGTATTTCGCATTTCTGACGACATAAGCTGACTGAACTGTTAAATTTTAAATTTGGCGTATCTGTCATTCCCGTCTAACGGATGTCAGTTATAGTATATCTCGGAAACTACCAGTATTACAAACGTTTTAACAAATTCTAGTTAGTCTTCTGAAATTAAAGCGCCTTTCATTATGCAATCCGTGCTACAAAATAGGAATAAAAAACTTTATAAACCACATCACCCCATACTACCGCAACATGTTGTATTCAAAATTTTACCCAGACTCGCTAATTAACCTAAAACGAAATATACCTGATAAGAAAAAAACCAGCACGGATGCCAACGACCATTTTCTGGGTCCCACAAGCGGAACACTGTGATGTACCTTTCGTTCTTAACGCTTCTTTATAAAACTTTCCACCCCGGGTTTACACATTTGTTATTGCACTTTCGTTGCGAAATAATGTTCCTCAACCGCTGGGAATCGCACAGCATTGTCATTGCCGGTATGAATTAGCACTGCAACGAATTAATGGCCCTCCACTGTTTGTGGCAATGAATTGGTAAAAAAAACACGAACAAGAGCACACAACCTACAGAAAACTCATTCCCCCAACATTCCCTTCCTCATCGGGATGGTGTGGAGTGTACGCATATTTCTTGGCGAATTGGAATTTCCACCACACTCATCACTGGGGGCTTTTGGTGCTGGTGTCGCGTGGTAAAAACTTTCATGATTTATGTCTTCTGCAAAGCGCACCGCATCGACGTGATAGCAAACGTGCGGAGTTGGTTTGATCCAAACGAACAGAAGACAGCAAGCAAAAGAAAGCGAGACCAGTGCATGGAAGGAAGGAAAGAAAAATAAAAGTGCTTTCACACAGAGACCAACGAAAAAAAAAAACAACACGCAAAACTACCCATCCCATTACACCACAATGCAAACGCGCATTCGAGTGAATTCGTCCTCGGAATTCGTACCTTCGGGAGTGATGGGGGGAAGGGGAGCGTGAGTTCCTTGGGGGTTGGGTGTTGAGCAGGGGATTGCACAAGGACAAGAAAATCATTCAACATTTCACCACCTGCAGCGAGAGCGAAGGAGCGAACGAGTGCAACGGCACACACCGTGGAACTGTCATTAGGATAGGAAGACAGGGCGACCCAAATAAAAGTTGCAAGAGATGTAGAGGAACAGTGAAGCACAAAAAAAAAACACAAGAGGGCGACCAGCAGAACACCTCTGTTTCCCTCCTCGCCCCAGCTTTCTCTTCCCACACTCCGTACTTTCTTCAGCATCGGTGAAGCACTTTAACGATGTACCATCCTCAGTGGTTTGCTTTTCATCGAACCATCCCCGAGATGCGAGGCGGAGCGGGGAACCCACTTGCGAACCCGCCTCCCCCAGGGATGACGGCGAATCCCAACCATTCATTTTCCAGCGCTTGGTCATGAATTTTGCGCCTTACAGTTTCCACTCCACAGGGCCAGGACACAAAAGGAACAGAAGGGAAGGAGAGTAAAAAAGAAACCGATCCTCAGCGAACACACAAATATAGCGACAGCGGACTTTCGTTGGGGTTGTAATTTATCACAATCATATTCCTGGGGCCGCCAAAGCGACAGACACACTGTTGTCAAAGCGTTACTGCTGCTGCGGCATCTTTTTTATGAGTGTGCTCTCTCTCACACAAACACATTCTCACACTGCGTCCATTTCTTCATTTGATTGGGAACAGAAACGGGCTGAAATGACGGGCAGTGCAAAACTCTAGGCGAATGGGTTGGTAGATTTGAAATGTGTCTCAACTCACCCGCCAGACGCGCCCAGTATGCGGCTGTCAACATTACACTGGTTGGCAGGTCGGCTTTTTGCCGTGCTACGATTTCGCCCATTTTGACGTGCCGTCAAGGCGCTGAGACTGTGGGCCATTACTGAGGGACCGTGCAAAACCAGAATCTGTGATAGGGCTGGGTTGACCAAAAATGCAAACCTCAAGCACCGTGCATGCAGCAAGAGCGCGTATGATTAGAGCGAATGCTGAAATGGCTTCACGGCCATCGGGCACCGAGAGCGTTCCCCCTTCCACGAGCAGATCGTGCTGGTCGCATTTCGATACCCTCGGACAAGCGGCAAACGGACAACGGAGCCGATAACGGGCACAAAGCAACGTGACAACGTCCCTCTTTACGTGCCTATCAGTACGTTTCGTGTGTCTAGTTGCGTGTGCTGAAGCATATTTCGAAACTGAAAGATTACTGAGCAGAATGCATAAGTAGCAACTGGTGCAGCACCGCAGGCAGGCATCGAAAAAAAAAACAAACGAGCGCATCCATTTGCGAGCCAACGCCGTTTGGGGCCGGACTCGGACACAGGATTCTTTGCATCGCACACACACACACCACCACACCGGGACGGTTCCTTTCTTAACGATGACACAAACCAGCACAAGAAGCAGCAGCAGCGCATTACGTGCAACGTGAGCTGGAAAGCAATGAAACGCCCAGCCATTCGGACGTGAGTGGAATTTTAATGGCGGCACGATTGCATTGCACCAGCACGCGCCCGGCGCCACACACTCGGCTAAGAGGCGAAAGGACCTTTTTCGATTCTGCACGACGATTCCGACACACAACACCGGAGAGATCAACGCTCAAGGAGGCATGAAATTTATCATTTAATTACGCAAACCTCGAGCACGGGAGGAGACGAGCACGAGTTACGTGCGATCGATCGATTCTTCGTTCCACTACAGTACAAGGCGAGATCGAGGGTGAATTCGACCGTGAACAAAAAAAAGCATACTCCTCCCCCCAAACGTAATAGTGCTGTTAAAATGTTTGTAAATACTGTGGAGCAAAACCTTCAATGCCACCCATTAGTGCTCCACGCTTTAAAACGCCAAACAAATCGTTGCTCATCAATCATCGGCCTGCTGCTACCGCGCCCTCCCCCCGATCCCGCGGGCTCTCGTTCGCTGTAAGCTTCACACTCCGATCGATTCATTCACGTACGGCCGGTTAAGTACATTTGTTGAGTGAGAATTGCCCCATTGAACGAGACGCGGTGGACGCGAACGGTAGAAAACTCGCTGAAGCGAAAGATTTCGAACTGCCATTCCAATCCCCTTAGCGTTACCATTATTATCGTGACCATAATCATCATTAGCACGTGCCCGGCTACTACATTACAACCCTCAATCAGCAACACCCGAACCGGGTAGCTGGTGAATCCGGGGGGGTTCCCCCCCCCGGTACCGATACACACCGTCAGTTGCATCTTCGTCGGACACCGAAAGACAACGGTCGGACGGAGATTGGGTTTTTGCTTTGCTAAAAATAAAGCAACTGCCAGGCAGTAGTGCCGTGCAGGCCATGGTTACCCCTTCTCGACTAGGTAAGGGAAAAACTACTCAAACCAGTTCATTTGTATTATTGGCCACCGGGACAGGGAGTAGCCAATCCAACCAGCACCAGCACCAGCGTTTGGTTCCATTCTCACCCACTCACACCAAAAGCCGGCACTGTGTGCAAGCTGTTGCCAATTTACATGGCAGTAATTCGTGGCCGTGTGCGGGATGTAATCTGGACACGGTGGACCAACGGGGGGCACAGTGGGATGATAACGCTCGATCAAATGATATTGTGATGCGCAAAGGTTATTTTCACTGTGCAAGTATGAATGTTTGCATGTGGGTACTTTGTGGGAGCTCCAGCACGGCAGGAATTGGCCGGAATATCACGTGTCGTTTCCAAGAACAGCATCACCGGGCACGTTTTGTAAGCTATTATTCTATGATTACATTCCCTATGAAACGGTTTAAATGCGTTTTGGTATCATGGAAATGACACAAAGATTGCCATAAAAATAATGAAACGTCAGGTGTTGTGATTTAGACTGTAGTAGATACGCTAGAAATTGGGTTCTAGGCGATCGAGATCTGGAAGTGTACATACATTTTTAATTATTGCAGCTACAATAGAATATTGGCCCTATTTGGCGCAGATCATGGGGAATTAAATTTAACAGCGTGACGAGATTCCAAAGAATGTTACACACCTATAGACGGGAAGTACTTTCTAAGAAAGCTTTTAATCAGTGTGCTGAATAGCGAATTTGAATCTGATTTAGAATAATGTCCCTGAATAAATTTTTAACCCGAATGAATTACCTCGGATTTATACTCTAACGATTTATTAATTCTTGGGCACTAAGGAGGGGGTCTTGCAACTTGCAACCGTAGTCCACCTGTTCTACACGCTGGAGATGTGTTCTCAGTATTATCATTCAAATGAACCTTCATTCGAATTCACTGCATGAATGTCAGAGATGGTATAGACAGAGAACCAAGGCTTCGAAGAATCTTGAAAAGTGATCGAACATTCGAAACATTATTGAGCTTGGTAGAAACTGGATCAATCAAAATGTTTGGTCCAGTGGTTCTAGTAGTTAATTAAGATTCTAAGCAAGTACAGCCGTCACAGACATACTGCCTAACGTACCGGAAATATACCCACACCCCCCATGAAGTCATTCTTTCCACGTCGTGTAGAATGTAATAGAAAATGACGTTAATCATCTTCATTGAACCATTCAGTCCATAACTGCTAATATGATTTTAATGAACAAGGCGTTGACGAACCATACCCGGCGCTGCTTTGCACTTCTTTCTAATTAACTTCGGTCCCTGTTTTACACGCAAACATCTTGTAAATCTATAAAACGTCACCCAAATAATACTACTGAGTGCCACCCCGGAGAACTTTACAGCTTGGACCTCTCGCCATGGTTAATAAAAATGTTAAAGAACAGCACCACCGGTGGCCGCCTCCAACGCTACCATTTTACACGCACCACGGCATCCCCCATGTTTGCCGGTGTCCGTTTACACTTTTACAACCGTTGGACGGTGCGCTCCCACGGTCACGTGTTTCCTTTTTCCTTTGGGGTGTGTGTGGCGTCATCTCGTAAAGCCGGTTTCGATCGTTAATCGGTACCCGTAAAAAAATCCACAGCTCATAATGTGTCCATCTTTCGGCTGCTTTTTCAATAGTCTTCCCCACCCGGATGGGAATGGCATTCTTTTACGGCTTTCTTCACACTTTCTTCACAACCTGGGTTGGGTTGCCGCATTGTGCAAAAGAAAATTTACCGTGCGTGTGCGCTTTTTTCTTTCTTTTGGCATTATCTCTTTCTCTCTTGGATAAACTCATCATGTTATGGTGCTGTCGTGTGGCCACTATTGAAAAATCATCGTAGAGCTAATTTTGTCTTCGGTGCCAACGGTGTGCCTGCATACATGTGTCACCATCGGCGCCGCCATCATCTTCAAAGTGCCGACGGTTGTCAGTTTAATCTTCGTACAATTTGTAAGATTTATGCGCACGGCGTGGATTAAAACAGGCGACGGGTAGGTGTTCGGTATGGCACGCACGCAGTTTTCCCTCCATCAGCTTCTTTTTCCGTGCATGGGAGTGTGTATTGTTCGAAAAATTTTACACATCCTAAACAAAGTGACAAAAAGAATGAAAACTCCCACCTCCCAGTTGGCGGTCGCACGATTTATGACCCACCGATCCTCGCAGGAATAATCAAACAATTTTTTGATTACATACAACCGTCTCGCTCTTTCTGCGATGGGATTCCATTTTCGAAAAACGAGGACAAGCACAATGCCACGTCTAGACCAGGGGTCGACAGAAACACATGTTGGTTAGGAAATGTGTCATCTTTTTTAACAATTTTCTTAAGAACTTTGGAACAGCCATAACCGTATCGTCTATTAGACCAACTGGTAGATGGCGATAAAAATATTAATATTATGCTTGAAAATGGTATTTTTTGCAGAGTTCTGGAATTTGGAAACTCGTTCAACAGCCATATCCTAGTTACCCCATAAACGTTATCCGCATTGCATACATTTAGGCGCCCTGCATTCCTTTTCGCTCAAATCACTAAAAAATTGCCTGCCAAACCCTGTGCTTCGTGCCTTTTGCACTTCTTACACGCGTCTAGCCTGTAGAGCTCGATAAGGATCGTCAGGCGAGCGTAACCGGCAACCGGTTTCACACATGTCGCGTTCCATAAAACATCCTTCGTCTCCACGGGGAGGACATCTTCTGCCACACCCACACCCACTGTCCCCATATAAACCCTCCCACACGGTTTTACAGGCATAAATAGGGAAGAAGAAAAAAATCTTACTTGACGCAAAGGTTCTCCCCGATTTTTATTACCCCTGTTGTCGACAAACGGGCGCCACCGTCGTTGCCTTCCTTGATGTTGAGTGGAAAGTAGCTGCGAGAAACAAAAGAAGAAGCAAACAAAAAAGCTGTGAAAAATAAGGCCCCCGGACGACGCGATCCTTCCAGTTCGTTGGATAGAAAATTTAACTTTTCTCCATCCGCAACACAAAACGTCCCCGATCTCATCCCGATCGGGGGCAAGCTCACGGTGCGGAGGTACGAACATCCCGTCACCTAGGGACATGCAGAATGAAGGACAAAAAGCACACACACGCACACCTCCTTCCATGTAGAACTGTCATTTCGGGCGAAGGGAGAACTTCTTGTCGCTCTGGCCGTAGTAACTGCCACCGGTACCAAAACCATACACAGAAGGTGTGTATGCAAAAGAAAAGGGAGCATCAAATGTGCACCAGGTGTGCTGAAGTATCCTTAAGACAACCGGTAAATAAAAATAGAGCACCATCGTTTAACCTTTCCCTATTTGCAAAAGTAACAAAACAAAACAAAGCAGGACAGCAACAAACGTGGCGCTCGCGTTCGCTCATGAAGGGTGGGTCATCGCCTGATAATATCATAAAACGACAGCAAAAATGACTGCTCTCTGATCGCGACTTTGTCGCACCATATCCGATGCGAACTGAGTCGATCTGAACTTTAGCCCGGGCATTTCTCTAGACTTTTCCTTTTGCTATGTGTTGTGTTTGAGTCGCTTGCCGCCAGACGGGGGACAAAAAAAGCCACCACCAAGAACGCACATTCTTGTTTCAGTGTGCACGCAGCAGGGGAGGGGTAGGCTGTTTTACACGCGGCACAAACTCGCTTATCAAAATGCTAATCGCCTGCCTGCCGATTAAAGGCGTCGCTTACTCTTCCTAGAAGCATTTCCGTGCTGTTACCGTTCTGTTCTTCGCAGTTCGGTTGCTGGTTGGGTTATGTTTTTTTTTTCTCTTCTTTCAGATACTCACGACATTCTATCGTCTTCGCATTCTTTTCCGGTGGCCACACTAAGCCGCTTTGTAAAAAGGCAGGGCAAAGTTCGAGGCAAGCCGTCGTGCACGTGGAACGCGTTTCCTGCTCCATGCTTGGCAGGAAGAAAATAAACAAAAACCTGCTTCGAAGCGCAACTTAGCTCCGAACCGGGTAGCGAGCTTCGGTTTGTGGAGTGAAGCGATAGTGCATTTGATTTGATATTCATGATCTTTAATGCTAAGCTCGTTTGGGCGTTGCTATCCTTGCCACCTTTGCCAGCCTGCATGTGGAAGGTGGAAGAGGAACCGGCGCACCGAAAACGACGTTCGGCGGTGTGAAATGAAATTATAATTTTAGTATATTAATGGCACACGTTCGGTGATGGCCTTCCGTGATCCTTAGCGACACAGTACTTCCGCTCTCGCCGGTAGTGGTGGTGGTGTATGGTTCCTCTTTTACGGTTGCGCTACCATGCGCATGAATAACGCAGCAGGTGATTATTGGTTTTCGGAATGGGGCAAAACCTATCCGTCCCGCCCGAAAATCTCACCGTTAATGGTGTGGTGCACGCGATTCCACCAGGCACAGCACCGGCCGGATATTTATGCAAGTGGTTTAATAGAATTATTTTTGAACGCTTTGATGCTTTCGACAGGACATCAAGAAATCCGTAAGCTCGTACGGTTGGCACATATGCTGTCTCGGACATTCTCGTTTTTTCGATTCTAAATCAATGTTGGAATGAAAGAAATGGAAGTAAATTCCTTCCCAGTATCATACGTTTGTACATAAAATAATACGTTCTCAACATGTTAGGGTTGGGGGACAGAAGGTAATTCATGTCTGATGACTTATTTTTGTTATGCCGATGAGAACAGGAAAGCCGATTAACAGTGGCTTATAAATGGCTCCATGTAAATTGATGTTTCAGATGAAAACGTTTCAATAACGCCACACACTGTTCGATCAATTAACCTATTTACCATCAATAAAGGTGTCTACGCATTACATTTCTTGCTGCATGTTCAATAAGTAGATCATAATAAAAAATCTATTATTCAGCCATTTTAGCCAATAGCAGCCAATAGCAATACTGTATTATAATAAATAATACTAAAAATATGCTTTTGACTGTATTGGAGGACTTCAAATTAGCAACGTCCTATCATTGAGCGCCTATAATTATGCAACTCTCATGACAAAACGACAGTATTTTATTTCATCTGCACTTTTCACCGGAATCACCCAGTATCAAAATTTAGATCTACCATGCGTCTTCTCCGTTTGAGTGATCTAACCCGTGTTTAAGGGTCGTTTAGTTGTCCAAACTTCGGTGTCATTCTAATGACATGACCAACACATCAATTCTTGACGAGTTCAATTCGCTGCAGTTCTTAGAATCGCTCGCTAATATTTCGAGTGTCCTTCCGTGCTTGTGTTTTTTTAGCTCAACACAACTGTACTTGCACAACACATTTGACATATTTCTATAACATATTTTTAATTCTAAAACTGTATAAAGTCAAGCTATTGCTAGAAACGTACGGTTCATAATGACCTGCACTAAATATTATAATAACATTAAATAAATATTGTACATAATTCTTTAATTAAATAAATTGGACCAAAAAATTATTAAAACAGTAACAAAATTCACTATGTACCCTTCATATATAGATGATCCAAAAGTCGTGTTTTATTAATCAAATACAACAACTTTACTAAAAGACCAACTAACCCATATGCAATTTACGGTATGAATGGTCTCGTAAATTATATCGTCCGTGCATCAACGTACACCAACCCACAATTCAGCCATCCATTGCAATGCAATTTTATACACGGCATTCGAAAACTTTTGCACCTCATCTCCATATCTGGCTCGGCAAAAAAAAAACAATTTGCGAAACAATCGTCACCTATTAAACATGACACAAACAATCCGGATTACACCGAGTACTGAGCGCCGAAAGTGATAAGCTAAGCTTGCTTTCCGACTCGCAAAACAAAAACTCCTACTATCTCCACAAAGCTGATGGCCAGCAGGAAAAGGAGGACGAGGAAAAAAAGATAACGGACACAGCTTAGCTGCAACACGCTGCACACTAATAATGCCCCGCCCAGGATCACATTGCACACCACGCTGCATAGCGTCCGTTATGATAGAGCTAATGGCGCTCGCTCTTTACCAACTGTGCACTATAATTCCCACCACTATAATAATTAATCAAATGTACAAGCACGGTGCGTAATGAGCATGAGATGATGCGATCGTTAAGTGTCTGCGGCAGCAAAAAACAAAGTGAAACACACACACGCAGATGCTAGGAAAAATATTATCCTCCCTCATTTGGTCCGGAATGTCTGTGATAATCGTCCATTTTTTTTTGTTTGTTCCACTTCTCTCCCACAATGAGCCCTACGGCTTTCTATTTCTAGCACGGTGCCCCGTTTTGGGTCACGTTGCACGCTTGGAGCGGTGGGCCTGTGATTCGCGTTTGACAATTTTTATATTTCTTCTCTCTCTCTTCATGCCTTCTTTGCACTTGGTTGGGCAATTTACGCAACGGAAATCGCGTCGAAACAAACCCCTTTCCAACTGTCTTTTGCTGAGGTCGGGTATTATGGTTTTTCTCTTCTTGTTTCCCTAACTCCGCAAACGCACGAAAAAAAAAACGCCAGTCGCAGATAGCAAGAGTGCGTCCCATCGTACCCTTACAAAAGAAAAAAAACACACCCTAACCCACGAAACGGTACAGTGAAAAGCAAAAAAAAAAAACGAAAACATACAGAAAGCTCGTCGCACTTTGTATTTAATTATTTAATTAAATTCAGCATTTGCGACACCCGATATTGTGATCTGGCCGCGTGGTAGGGAAGCGAACGCCGATTGGACACTGTGCGCTGGCAGCTGTCGTCGGTCTGGCCACAAATGACAGAGTGAAGCATCCTGCTATTTCCTACGCCCTCCACCTATTAGACCCTGGTATTACTTCATGCTAGTGGCAGTTGTGTGTTTTTTTTTTGTTCCTTCCCTCCTCACACATCACATCTTTTGCCCTGCAGACAATTGCTTCAGTGTGGCGGTGAAACAAAACCGGTGCCGGTGCCACCCGAGGAAGGGTGGCTCTCATTACGGTGGTCACTGTAAACTGCAACCGAGTCATTTACGATTATGCACTTTTGCGGTCAGTGACGGCGAGCGAAATAGCTTGCGCTAAATTATCCATTACACTCCCGGGGTTCGGGGTTTTTGTGTCCGCTACGCCGCATCGCGCTCCATCGCTATCGAGCGGAAAGCGAAAATTAAGGTTTCATTAGCCTTACGTCACCGGCACCGCGATACACCGGAAAGATGGAGGACCCCGTGCTACGCGGATTGAATTAAAACATCGATGCGCAAAGAAGATGAGCACGAAAGGGGGATCCTCTGTCTCTCTCTGCCCGCTGCCTTTTGGGTCGGAAAATACGGTCAAAGAATCCATTGAAACTTTGCACGCTAAAGGGAAATTAGATTGTTAAACTCCCCCTCTCCCCCCTCTTCCCTGGGACTGTGGTCGGTGCTGGGGCGACCGAAAAGGACCGGCCTGGAAGAGACAGGTAGCACGTCGCGACCAGAATTGATTGCACGATTTACACGCGGACTCTCCACCCACTTTTAATGCTTCTACTCCAGTGCCATTTTTTTTTTCCTACCGTCCTCCATTCCTTCCTGCCCGCTAGGCTGCCGGGTGTGTGGGTCGCTTTAATTAAGTTAAACTTTTATTATCATTCTAATTTAATTGGATAATTTAAGCGCGACATTGCGCAGCACTGTCGCGAAACAACCGATGCTACTGATGCTGCCTGGTTTTGGTGAGCGGATTTTTCAACCCCGGTCTCGCCTTCCCTCCTCCCCCCACCCCTCCGGTCCAACAATCTCAACACGGCCATCGACTCCCGGGAGGCAAAAGTGGCTCGATAGTCTTCACTCACCCTTCCGGACCGCAACCCCCCCCCCCCCCCCTCTCCTACCCGACACACTGTTGTTGAGAAGGGAAGCTTGAAGAAATAGATGACTTTATCTAACTTCCGGTCGGTTGCTGTGTCACATTGCCCCTCCGAACCCTACACCACAAAGAAGAAGCAACAGAACAGTGCCAGAGAGAACACGGCGAGGGAGTGATACACACACAGACACACACATTCCAGCGTAAAATCTCCCATTTTCTGCGTATGACTTCTCTTCCGGGCCGTGCTTTACCGGGGTAACTGTACGGACTGTGATGTCGGTTAATGGAAATGGCTACATTGGAAATGTTTCTCTTCTTTTTTTTGTTACTTCCGCTCCGCTTACATATTTTCGGCGGAAAGGTAATGTTATCGGAATGGATGGAAGGAGTACTTGGGTGGAGGGTGGGGGGGAGGTTTGGGTCCGTTGATAACGAGGCAGGTTTACCACGGTTGCCGTACGCAAGTGACGCACAGCAGGATTATTCACGTAATCACATGGTACTGGGAGGGGGGGAGAAGGTTTTTTTTAGTCCCTCACCACCACATAGGATTGCAAATGATTTAGTGTGCAAAAAGTCGAATTACATTCACAATCTAATGTAGCGATTTCGTTTTAATGTTTTAATTTGCTGCTGAGCGTGACGAAGGGACATTTTCATAATATTAGAATGGTGTCCCTTAGGGGATTTGGTGCAATTTTCGTGGGATTTTGCATTACAACGATCATCTGCTGTATTTTATATAATGTTTTTTTCCTTAGATTGGAAGAATTCTTCAATGTATGCTCGGCGTTTTGGTTAATCTTCGTTCGTGTTTTATGGGGGGGGCTAATGTTTCAAATACTTTAGTAACTTTGAAACATACAATAGCTTACTCCAAATATGTTTTCCACAGAGCAACATTAAAGTGTATCTTGTTTCGGTAATGAGCGTATCGCTAAACGTTCTCGTTTGTGACAAGCACCTTCACCAAATGCGTCCACCAAACTGTTCCCTCAACATTAATCACCTCACTCATTAATTATATAATTTTCTGTTTCCGACGGTTGCACAACGTTCGACTACGCGGCACCAGGCTTTGCACATCAAAATATAACTTTTAAAAACTTTTCCAACGCACGCACGGTTGTACTCACTCGGCTCGTCGCCCACTACACACATACACACCGTGGCAAACATGGCAGAGCCAACGAAGGATGGCGCATGGAGAAAAAATGCTTAATCGCCTACATGAACACCGTTGCCTTTAAACGCTGCTCCGTACACAGAGGTTGAGATCCCTTAAAAAGAGAACGCCTCAAAAAAAAGTGCGATCTTCGTAGGGTAGTTGCTGCGAAAGGTACCAGGGAAAAAAATCCCTAATTACCATAAGTATCAATTTTCTCCAGCATCCTACGCGTGAGGACAGCCTCGTGATAGAAGTCGACGCAATCACGGGTAGAAGAGGCATTAAACCTCCCCTCCACACCGGAGAGCCTCCCCCTCTCCCTCACTAGTGAATAAACTTTTTGGGTCCTTTTGCTCTTCCTTGACATGCTTCTTGTACGTGTCTGTCAACCACCAAGAGAATGCCACGCACACCCCCACATGGAATTCGACCCTCGTCCTCCCGAAACCAAGCCCGAAAGCATCGCCGAAAATCCTGGAACGGAACGACACCCAATTAACGGGACATTCGCATTTTTTTTTGTTTGGTACCCATTTCGCCTCTTCATTTTTCCATCCGCCTTTCGCTGCTCCCCATCCCGATCGTGCCGCACCCATTAGCACGCAAATCAAATCGTGAGGATAAATCCTTCACACGACCTTCGGGAAGGACATAGGCCCGGGAAACGGTTACCGTGTGCGCACCGGGTGGCAAATGGCCTTCCGGATGTGACCTTCCGGGTCTGCTACCTTTCGGCACGGAACAAAAAAAAAAACCAGAAAAAAGGGGTCGGCAAAAGAAATGACACGAGACACGAGTGAGTGCACAGAGTCACGGGCACAAAGAAATAGCAGAGAATTCTTCACCGAAAAGAAACGCCCGGTGATAATATTTTCCTCCGAGTTTTTTTTTTTTTTTGCACGTTGTTGCTCAAAAGATTCCAACGAAGGATAAGAAAGGGAAGGTCAGGAACCGGGACCGGGTCCGGCGAAAGCCAACGAAAGTGTTCCACTTATTTCTGGAAGGAATCGACAAAAGATGGGCCGCTCCGTCGCATGCCCTAGCCAGTGCGAACTTAGTGGCTTCGCTTTTTTTGTTGTTGTTGCGCTTCTCAGAAACGATCATCAGAACATCTTTTAGAACGGCCCATCTCCAACACCAATCCCCGGCATGGATGAAGCAGGGCTGGTGACAGTGGCGAACGAGTGACATCGAAAGCTTCGCCTCATCACGATACATAAGCTCAATGTCCTGTGCACAATGTCGTTAGAGATAAGGACACTCGAGCGGGAGCGGTCACCGAGTAAAAGTTTGACACTTGAGAATACAATTTCTGCTTCTACTACTACTACTACTACTACCACTAGCACTACGCTCTATGTTGGTTTCGGTACGTGGTGGGATTATTCACTCTCTGCCATAAAGCGAATCTCGCTCGGAAAGAACGCTCGTCCGAAGGACTGAAGCGAACATCTTCGAAATGAAACAGAAAAAAGCAACGGAAACATAAACATGAAAAATGTACACCCAAATATTCGTCCCCACACAGCCGCATACTCACAGATTCCACGGTCCACCGGACGAAAAAGGATTCCCATCCGCATCCGTCCGTTTGGTGAACTGAACCGAACTGATCGCAACCCTCCACCACACAGCGCACGGGTCGACACACTTTACGCATCGGGTACCGTCCGTCAACCACGCCGCCGCTGCCGCCACCACGTCCACGTCCGCGTGCCGTTGCGGCGGTACCGAAGTACGGCAAACAAGAAACTTAGTTAGAGCGTAGCCTCTTGAGAAAGTGACCAACAGGATGACGCTTCCCGTCGACGGGCGGTGGAGCTCGGGGCAGTTTCTTTCCGGTCCGAACCGGTAAAGGAACGGTTCGGTGTGTAGAGTGCCGGAAGGATCAAGCAAATGAGAAATCGAATGGTTTGTTTATCGACGAACTTGAGCAGTGTTGTTGAATGTCGAATCAATCAAGCGAGTTTCGGAGTTTCGAGCAAAAATTTTTGGTTTTATTCTTTTTCCGCTCTTGCCCTTGTTGGTCCCCAGGTCCGGTGGCAAACGAGTCAAACTGTGCAGGGAACGAGGTGGGCCTCAGAAGGGTAGAAAAGGATTAGTTTTTCAGGCGTGTCGCATGCTTGAACCTGGTGACGCGAGGCAGGACATTGGGATATTAAAAGAACCGAAATGTCATCTGGATCGGTACCAGCTGGTAACGGTTCTTGACATATTGCAAAGATTATTTGACGAACACTTGAGGATAAGGGGCAAAAGCTTCCTAGTTTGCGCGCGCGTGTGTGTGTGTTGCTCGTGTATTGTTATTATGCATAAGAAAATAAACAATGACGCTGAAACAGCATTTAAACTTTGCATGATATTTAATTGAAATGTTTGTAAGTGATTAGAAAGTTCTTCTTCAATATGAGCATACCTTGTCGAATTATGAAATTAATTGTATACAATTCGAAGGGGATTAATGAATCGGTGCTCCTAACTACTCCAATTCGAGTATTCGGGTCGAAAAAAAACAGTTAGTTCCTATCTGAAAAACTTCCGTTGGATAACTCAAGTTATACAGGAGAATGAATATCCCGGAGTTTGAATTAATCAGCTTCGTAAAAAATAGATTTTATCTATCGTTAAGTTGTATGTTTTGCTATGTAATTTGAGTACTTATAATACTTTGACGTCATCACGTTTCTCGCAGTGCTTGAAACACAACTTTGCCCTGGTTTTGTGAGTTCTCAGAATAAATTCGCTGCCTGGCATTCAAGCGAGCTTTCGAACGTGATTTGTTCCCGTGTCTGATGTGACGGTAAAGTGTTAACTAACTTCACCATTTGCCTTGAATCATACAAGAAACTTTAAATCTAACATTTAAAAAAATTGACCAAAATCTCAAAAGTATAAAGGATCTTTGTCCGGTTTTCTGGCCATCTGGCCATCCAAATATATTCTAGTAATTTATCTAATTACTAATAAGTATTAGCATTGTTCTAGAAATTTTACATTGCCCTATTACTTTACGCTTCCATTATTGCCGATCATAAATTATCGAATTATTAGTTGATGAACCCATGAATTATATTATGACAACTTATGGCTTTAAGTGCAAATAACTAAATGCAAATAAACTTATTATACACAAACCATAATCTCACGGGATATTTGACGGCCATTTCTAACAATCCTTGACTTTATTATCCGCAAGATAGTTCATTATCCCCGGTTCATTTCGGATCGACTTTGGTAAAAGTCACGGTCGTGTGAAAGACTGGCGCCTCCATCACTACAGCACCGAATTCGGGATTTTTGTTTAACGACAACCACGCATTGCTTAAAACTATTGGTAACTTATTTTGCGTTACAATCGGTTCACATCGGTTGGTATGTGACATTTCCTTTCCTGTGACTGTGAGAAAGGTCACCACAATCCCTGTCGTACTCGGCCGAAATTATAAACTTTTGATGCACGTAAAACTTAAACGTAAACTTGCCGCATCATTAGCGCATGTCGATCAACAACAAAACATAAAAATAAATAAACAGAAAACAATCAGTCTAAATAAATAAAATTATAAATTATTCAACCATTACAACTGCTGCCAGCACCGAAAGCATTCCCTTTTCACTTCCAAAAACAATAATTTATCATTCGTGCGCATAAATCATGCCGTCGGCGTGCTCGGTGCTTGCTGCATTCGAAATGTATTCATGCAATTTTTTCCCATAAGAAACAAAACACGCGCTACAAAAAAAATACCAAGAAGCGGCACACTTTATCATAACGGAGACCCCTCCATTGACCCACCCCTCCCCACCTATCCACCCAGTCGTCATGTGCGACTTGCCCGTACGGTCCTCGACCGTGCTCATCACACGAACAAAGTGAATCAAATCGTCATGATTTTTCTTCTCAAATTGCCCATAATGATGTTCATTCGAGAAAGCTTTCCCGTGTTACGGTACAGTTTTACCGGCGAACCCGGTACGGGCGCACCGTCACATCGGCACCAGGCGAGAGCGATTTCTTCAAAGCATTAAAACAAGATATGAAACCGGGACACCAGCAGGGTAATGTTGAGCTGTTAAAAAGAGCGACGTCAGAATAAAAAAAAAAAAGAAAAAAAACACAAACGACACTACCGTCACCGTGCCACCGTTTTGAGCTTATACGCGGGGAAGAAAAAAGATTCATGTTACAACGTAATTTACTTCCCCGTGCCATTAGTCTTCCGGAGGCACGATGGTTGGAACGCACGGTCCTCCTCGCCCCGGGTCGCTACGGGGTGGAGAAAGGTATTTGCAATCGGCATCGCGCGCATTCGATGTCGTCCCGTACGCTTTTTTCACTTTCACTTGTAGCAGCACACGCCATTTATTCGCTGGCGGTGCTTTGGGTGGTGAAAAATTATCCTTCACATGCAACCAGAAACGAGCTCGCGGCAGGGCTTTTCCATCCCCGGTGTGGGTAAGTGTGTATGTGCGTGCGTTGTTTGGAAAATTTCCCACCGGATACACAGTGGACCCATAAAAACTTCCCACCCGCTTGGGAATCGTGGGGGGAGCGGGGAGGGGGAGGTTGGAAATAAAACACCAAACTACAACCCGCTCCCTCTTCCATTTCCATTTTCGACCACAGGTTAGCCCAACGGTCGAAGAGAAACGATCACCTCGCGTTAAAGGGAAAGATTGTTGGTTAACCGGAACAACTTCGAGCGTTATGTATCGGGGTAACTTTGGTGGAAAATACAACAACAGCAGCAACAAAAAAACACCAATCCCCATCCTACCTAAAACCTTTAGTGAACCGAAAAGTTCTATTGTTTCCCTATGCCTTACCCACATCGCGCTTTAATCATTGCCGATTTACCGCAACTTTCGGTCGGGGAAAACTTTCCCTTTTTCTTCGCTCGAGGGTGCTGCTCGACGTTCACGGGCCGCGCGGCAGAACGGTAAACGCGAACACGTGTGGAAAACTTTTCCCGGTCGACCCGTGTGCGGAGGCGTTCTGGATTGACCTTAGCGCGAAAGGACGTTCGAAAGCTCAAAGGATTGATAGCCTAACCGTGCGCACAGGCAACAGCACACATACACACACACACACCCACCTGGGTACATGTCGATCAATCGTGGGCCATCTAAACAACTGAACTAACGGGAACGGCATGGAAGATCCCAACAAAATGGAAACAACAGCAACAACAAAAAAAAAGGTCAACCGGAACCGAACGGTGGCCCACCTCCCTTCCCAAGTTAGGCTTGGCTGTGGTTGTCGAGAGCCAAAACCGTCGTTCATCAATCGTCGTTACGCAACGTGCCGTAGATTAACGACTACCTCCTCCTAAGGCGGCGGGGGGGCCATTGGAAGAATGTTTGGTTTTGGTATCCACCCGGTGGGACACCCAATTCAATCTATTCCCTATAGGTTTATAGTGTGGATAAGTGGAAAAACCAAACGAAAAAAAAACACACACACACATACGAACACATCGAACCATTCTCCGGGAACAGGGATGAAATCCCATTGGAGTGGATGGAGTGCGCGGCTACCCGCAAGCTATGAGATTTGATGTGGCTTTTACTTACACTGTTGCGCAACAAGCAAAACGATAGCGGAAGCAGCAGAAGCATCTTCCTATTACATTCCACGAGACATTTTTTATTTCCTCCTGGGGTTTTTTTTTTTTGTTGCTGTGTTGGAGTTGGAGTTGAGCTAGTCCTAGTCCTTCGCTTAAACCTACCGCTGATAAGTATCTGTCAATAAAAAAGCCACTGCCACTGCCATCCCACCATCCCTCATCACCAGCTGCAGCAGAATGCCACAAATAGTTCACCTTCACTTTGGCACCCGGGCGGAACCGGATGGTAGCAGAACACCATCCGAGCCGGAACAGTTTTGCCCAGGCACTCGTTACCAGTGGTGGGAAGGGGGGGAGGAATGGGTGGACGCTAGAACCATCCCAAACGCTGATCGTTTGTAATTTCCCATCGAGACCGGTAACGATGAGTACCCGAAGCTTTATAACAACCCCTTTCGGGCGACGGTCCGGAAGACGGTAATAAACTCTGGCGCATCGAGTACTGTCGGTGTGTCGTGAACTGTCCAGCTTCTGTCGCCATACCACAATGGGGAGATGGTATTAAAAAGCTCGTTTAGCTATATCGCTGCGTTTTATCGGGCAAAACGAGCAGTCGCACCTTACCGGCCGACGGGGAAGGAACCGTTTTGAAGTAAAGTGACTGATATAAAACTGAGTTAGTGTCAACTTATGCTGGAATGCTACCGGCGGACGTGCCCTTTCCCTGGCGATTGCCCATCTTACGATCTAATAATGAGCGAACCGTTTCCCTTTATAAAACTGTCGTTAGACATTTAACTGCCTAGAGCTTTGAACGCATAAACTTTGGTACGCTCATTTCTCATTTCTCGTTCTGTGTTTTTGTTTCATTTCTTTGCAGGATCCGTAATCGAACGTTAACCAGAATGGCCTCGGGCCATTTCTTTTGGGCCATATTTTACTTCGCTTGCCTGTGCAGTGCATCACTGTAAGTACATAATAAGAAGGTTTCAGAAAAACACACACATACACCAACACCACGCCATACTTGATAGAAAGCGCCGAAAGTTATGCAATCTGTCAGACAAAATTCTGAATTGTACAAACTTTTGGTATTAATTGTTCAAATTTATTTTTCAAATATCAAACAATACTTCAAAAAGCTAAAAAACTAGTTTTTATATAAAGTTTTCTAAAACCTATAACAAGTACTAGTAAATTGTGTAGAGAACATCTGACGGAAACTTCAAATCATTATTCGGTACCGATTTGCTTAACGTTTTATTGAGACTATTTTGACCTTTTCCAGAAACTTTTGAATCTTCAAACTTCTAAAAAACCCACTAATTAAAATCAGAGAAAAAGACTATAGTTTAAATTAATTAAATTGGAAAAGCCACACACGCATCACAACCCATCAACCACAAACTATTAAACGCCTTCACCATTTTTCCTGCCCCTTTTCCAGTGCCAACAATGCCAAAGTTAACTTTCGCGAGAAGGAAAAGAAGATTCTAGATCAAATTCTGGGCGCCGGCAAGTACGACGCACGCATCCGACCGTCGGGCATCAACGGAACCGGTAAGGCCAGCCTTTGTGTCCGGTTTTGTTTCGCTTACTTGGTTTCGGCCTGTTCTATTCTACTTTTCTGCCCTTCAGTTTAGCTTTTGATTTTCGTTACCTGGGTTTTTTCGTTGTGCATTCGATGCCATTTTTTGTTTGACTCTGTTTTTAGTTGTGTTACTTAGTGTGGATTAAAAATTCGCTCTTCTGTTGGCTAATTTGTAAAAGCGTAATCGTAATTCGCTTCAGAGTAGACAATATGAATTTTATTGATCGATTATTTCTTAATTTTACACCGCGCAAATAAGCGGCGGTAGCGTTCGGAAGATTATGTATTTGCAGTATCTGCGATATCAGCTGTTTTTAAGTTCACTATCCGCATCACTCGGTCTAGTGGAGTTGATGTGTTCACATGTGTTTTTTTTAAATATTTTACCATATTACTACGTATCATTGCTACACATTTGGTTGGTTCTTTACAATTCAAATGGAACTTGAATGAATATCGATCTCCTTTCGTGTTGGTGGCAAGGACTAGTGAATGTCCTTGCTTGGGTAACAATCAGGCATCCCACCAATCCAACGAAAATGTGCCTGATTGCTGTTTTTGTTCCGTAATTTTAAATTGACACCAAAGGTTCGCAAAAAATCGCGAAAATAAATCAAATATGAAAGCGAAAGTTACTCGCAGCCGTACAACCGAGAACTTTCGGCCACGAGAGTATTTTATTTAACACCAACAAGTGACTCTCCTTTGATACACCGCATAGCAAACAAACAAAAAAAAAACAAATATTCAACCAAACAAAACCAGTGGCAACTCTCGAAGGATTTTCGAACTTTTGACGGAGGTTGAACGATACTGGGTGTTGTGGCACCGTTTTTCTTGCCATTTCCTTCGCCCTACTTTTCGAAGAATTCTTTCCCAAAACTTCCCCAAAAAAGGGATTGGGCTATACGTTCACTAATCCCGAGCTGCAGTAGAGTGACAGCTTTTGTTTTGCTCTTTTTTTTCGCCTGCCTTCTGATTTAAAATCACCGATCTCGAACCAATCAGTTAGAAATCTGCCCCCGCCCACCTCAAAAAACGGGGGAGGGGGAGGGTGGAAAACCAAAGCATTTGACAAAAATCACTACGAGAAAAAAAACACCGAATCTCTGAAAACAAATCACCCACAAGCTTTAGTGTTCATTTTCCCTGGGAAAAAAGTTCCCCAAGATTTCCCAGCAATTCTTGTCCCTTTTGTTTTGTAACCATTTTTTTTTGGGTTGGGTTGACCCATACAACGGGGACCGCTTCCCCGTGTCGGCCGTATTGGTAGTGCCGTGCATTTTAATCGCATGTAAATGAGATGCCAAAAACATAACCCCGCTCTAATGGAAAAGGAAAATGGCAGTTGCAAAACACAGGCTCCAGCTGTGCAGATGGAGAGCAAATTTAGTAACTGACAGCGTACGCTGGAAGGGTAAACGCAGCGGGTAGTGGCCACACCGGTCGGTAGAAATATTCGCACAAATTGCTCCAACCTTAACCTGATGGAACACACGGACCTAAACATTGGTCAACCACTACCACCACCACCACCACAAAAAAAAAACACAAAGGTGATCGGGATGCCACTCCAGATGAGGAGAAGATGTCCGTCTAAAGCAACACATTTAAAAAACAAACTGTGTGCTGTTTTCGGTACTATTTAGCTTCTTAACCCTGTTTTCGGCGAAAAAGAAACACAACGAAGACCACGAAAACAAAAGGGGATGAAAAAACACGAAATAACATTACTTAAAAAGCGTCCAACACAACTTTTACTTCCACGACAACGTCGTCGGACGTGGTGGACAGTCATATACACTCGGGTATTTTTTTTTTTCATTTGGTTCTATCTCGGGGGCCAAAAAATCACACAAACTCCCCCCGCCCCTCCTGCTCAAAACGCAAACGCCGTTCGTCCTTCAATCATACAAATTGCCAAATTAGGCAAAAAACTTCACGACACCACCAAGGCTTCTCGACATTTTGCCCAGATCACCCCCAGAAAGGGGTGGTGGGTGTGTGTGTGTGTGTGTGTTTCGGAGTTTCGTTCCCATTACCTTTTTGGGTGGCCGAAGAAATAGCTCCCGCCCTGCAAAATGGCTTCCGGGCCCTTCCGGTGGTTGTGCGGCAACAGCAAGTGACATTTTGTGTTTTCTTCCCAGCCGAGTTCGTTTGCCGAGTTTTTGCTGCAGTTTCGATAGTATCCGGGGTTGAGAGCGGGACATGTAAAATCAGCTATTTGAATTTCGCTCAACCAAATCGACTGCTGATGAGTGCTGACGCTGAGCAGCTAACGAGAGGTGTGGAAGGTGCTACCAGCTTGAGGACTCTGTGGCTCAATGTTGTTGAAGCTTGAAATGGAAAACTTTTCCCGAATCCATCAACCGTACACAGCGAGATGGTGCGATGGTTTGTGTTGTGCTGCTTGTGTCCCGGTAAGGGTTGCTACATGGCAGACCCTCCTTTCCGCAAGCGGCCGAACCGTGTTGGAGGTTAGGGATGGCTGGCGGACACAACTTTGAGCCACCCATAATTTACCTAAGCTCATCGTGCAAGTTAAGTTGGGATGATGTTCTCGTACACGGGCTTAGACAAACGGGACGTGAAAGTGAGCGTTCGTCTGCCAGCGTGATCCATTTGGGAAAACATCCTCAACACGACAGCAACAAAAAAAAACCCCACTACTACTGTCCATTTTCGGAACACAACAGACCAGTTAGTTGCTTTCGGGCAACTCCTCTACGGTTCTGTGGTTGATTTGTTTTCTCCCATTTTCGTTCCCCCTCTTTACAGTCTTTATGCCTTTTAACAAATAAAAAAAACCCTCTTATCTTTCGCAATCTTGGCCACATAAGAAAAAAAATATATACACACAACCAAACCACCCGAAAGCGAAGAGCAGGCAAACAAAATGGAGGCATTAGCGCGCACTCCCTGAAGATATTTCAAGTTTTGCCTGTCTTAAATTGATACCCAGGTCTGGGCAGGGAACTAAGAACACAAATAAGGGTGGAAACTGAAAACAACTTACAACCTCCCGCTCTACCCGCCCCGCCCCCCTTCGCTGCCAGCACGAGAGTTGCCCGAAAAGAGTTTTGCCCCGCTGCGTGAAAGTAAAAGTTTGTTCGACCTATTAGCGAGTTAAGCAAATTGTCTGCTCAGCCCATTGTTTGCCGTTGGTCATTTTTCTGAAAGATTGCCCCCCAAAACGCGCTGCGCTGGCACCTGCTAGCACAGACGCCAACACCGTGCGGAGCCAAGTGAACGAACACGAAAACTTGCACTTCGGTATTGATGAAGGTCAAAGCGGTGGACGCAGTTCACACTCACCCGTCGGGAACGGGACGTTTCGCAAGCCCGACTCCCGCTGACTTATGCGGCGAACTGGAAGCAGGCACTACCCCCCCCCCCCCCCCCCCACACACACATACACCGTTCACCACAGTGGCTGTTGTTTACTTTTTGTTGGGGTGTTTACCTTTCTTTTCTCGATTGTCCCAACCCCCGAACAGCAGGGGAGGACAAAAAATGCGCTCCTTCACACAAAAAAAAAACCCTCAAAAGCTATGTTGCGGGAGGTTCACCGAAGTTCGTGCTATTGGAAATTTTCTTCATCCAGCTTATTGCCACCGGTCCCCTAAAGCGAACCCCGCATGCTGCGGACGGTGGGAATGTTCTTTATGCCACCATTCAGCCACCGTAATCGACCTAGATGGCTTGGGCATTAATCTTTAAACGGTTCGTCAACACACACACACACACATACGGTTACACCGGTGTAGCTCGTAGCTCGTGGTTTTGTCCCGCACGCCATAAACGATGATATTATTGCACTCTCAGACAAACATTTGACTTAAATCGCTCCCATCAAGAACCGGGAATACAAATCGCCGGCAATATGTGTGCACCACTTATGTGGCCCGGGGTGTGGTCGTAAAACTTTCTCTCGGCTCCCCGTATGCACAATACCACCCTCTCTTACCCCCTAACGCTACGAAACGGGAGGATGTTTGCCCAATTGGATAGTTTTTACTACGGGCATCGTAAAATAAGCGACGAGCTGGATGGTCCGGTACGACGGGAGCGTATATAGTGTATAGTTTAATGCCGAGACGGACATAAAATATCCATGGTGCAGGTTTGTGGTGGCTACGTGCCTGACAGCGACCTGGAATGATCCACCTTTACACCAGTGTTGTCCGATGGATGACACCGAACGGAAGGAGAGAAAAACATAATCACAAAGAAAACGGTGTTTAAAGATGAAACACATGTAGCTTGTGCGTTGTACATAAGGCAAGAGTTTCGGGATCTCCGACACAAAAAATCTTCTCTCCTACCATCGTTTTCGGCTAATCTGGCTGGTTTGTGTTAGCCGTACATCCCGTATGGTGATGCAAACCGGTGACTTTCGTCGAGTGATGTACATTAGGCAAAGCGCTTCTGCTTCCGTTGTAAATAAGCTTCCTATCGTTTTTTTTTTGTTTGAATGTGTACTTCAAACACTGTACATTAGTTTGGTTTCATTTACGCAATAAAAGCCACAAAACCGTCGCACCAGCAACCAACATTTGCCAACAAGACAGACGCGGGTACAGCCGTCTGGTGTAAATAGTAACCACAGAACACACACTACCCCACTCCCATACGCAGAAAAACACTCTTCCAGTGACGAAAGCTGTACTGTTTTCATTAGAATATGCCCTTTACTGTACATCAATCAATACGTATAGCTGCAGCAAGTTGCTACCGAAACACTACGAACATTACCACACAACGCCGGAAAAGACGTTAAGACGCTTCACTTAAACGGTTGGCTGTGACAGTTGCCCGTACGATAAGACGTTTAATGCGAAAGCTTTCACGCTGTACACATTAGCTTGGCTCTGTTTAAAATCACACCTTCCGAAGCACAGACACAAGGTTAATTTATTTTGCACAGTTCTATGGTTCTATTTCTATTCTGTACCTACAGCCAGTACGAAACTTGTTTACGTTTGCGACCGGAGCGTTTATTGTTTTGATGATTTTTACACGCAGGAAACTGGAGCAGAGTAATTAGATTTCCGTAATATTACATTTAACGGTACTGAACACCATTAGCAATTGTGGGAAAAATGGCAGATAAATCGTCCACATCTGGTAAAGAAAGATATGGCGCTCCTCCTGGCAGACTATTCCATTAAACAATTCCACCCACCCGGTGCACCAACTTTTGCACACATTTCTCCGCACCCTTATACGTTACGACGAGCATAACACAAGCATAACAAACAAACAAACAAAAAAGCTACAAATAAAATCACAATATTTTGACCATTTTTCTTTTTTCAATTTTCTCTCTTCCTCCTGAATGGCGCGCGCTCGTGTGAACGCAAAAAAAACCCACACACAAAAACACCCAAAAACCATTCTATATCGTGCTCGTGTCACTGTCGAAACTTGTCGCTTTCTTCGTTGTAAAACCCGAACCGTGACCGAATACGGGGTCACGATCCACAACCTGCGCGGCTGCAAACTTCCGTCCCATCAAAACGCACATACACAAAACAACAAATGAACCTTACCGGAACCACGAACACAAAAATCGTTCGAAAAACCAACAACAACAAAAAACTACAACCACATACTCCATCTTACTCCACACAACGCTGTGAATGCGAAACAAAACAAAACAAAAAAACACTTCCTACCATTGTTTCACAATAACAAAAAATTCAAAATGCAATAAACGAAATTCCACACGCTCTTCAAATCACACACCCAAAAACATACAAACAAAAAACACCACGACCCACCCACCCACCAACTCCAACGCCCCCCCAGATGGTCCGGCGATCGTTCGTATCAATCTGTTCGTTCGAAGCATTATGACCATCAGTGACATTAAGATGGTAAGTTCCCGTTTGTCTTCTGCCACACGAAACCAAGCCTTCGATGGCAGTAAAACAAAATACAACAAAACAATCCCTCCGTTCGAACTCTGCATCTCCTCCATTTCGCCTATTTAGAGCAACAAAAAAAAAAACCCCCCACACGTAAAACAATCACATCCTTTAACGGAATGAATGAGAGTTAGAGTAAATAGCGCAAGATAGTACATCAAGCGTTCTTAATAGTTCCGCCCATTTCGCTTCACAACCTCCTAACGCAACAAAACACGTTACTTTTTGTTAGAGTAGTTTGCCAGCAACCTCCTTGGCCGTAGTCCGGGGCCTGGCATGGATGTCGCTCGGTTTTTTTTCCCTTTTTTTTTGTTCTTCTTTCGGTACTATTCGGGTCGCATTTGTTTTTATGTCCTTCTGCTCCCTCTTCACGAGCGTTCTTTTCTAGAGCTTCGTTCGTTGCATTTCCCGTTGCGTCCTTTTAATCTCGCTTGCGCGTAGACTAATATGTTTTGGGTTTGTTTTGTGATCTTGCTGTTTTGGTAAATAGCGTTGCTAAATAATGCTCATTGCTGTGTGCGTGTGTGTGGGTGTGTCTGCAACTCAAGATCTTCACGCATCCGGGGAGTTGTGATTAAATAATCAAAATTATAATGGAGCTAAAGTACTTCAAATGGGACATTCATAGAACCTTTCTAACTCTGCAACCACATCCCACAGTAATCGGAGATCGACGAGTCGACGTCTAGTCACCCCACGTATACACAGCCTCCAAAGAGCACGAAGTGAAATGAAGTCCAGTGTGGAAAGGCCACTGTGCTGTGGCGTTCGCTTGCTTGTAGCGTTTCTTTTCGTGTTTGATTATGCTCGATAACTTCTTTCCGATTTCGATCTACCCCAGTTTTGTAGTAACACCCATCAAAACAAATGCGTGACGAATGGCCTTAGCAGTTATTGTTTATGAATTTTTTTAAGCAACCTTTCCATACGTACTACTTAGCAACAAGTGCGTATCCCATCATGCCCACCACGCCATTTCTCCGCAACCCGATCTCGAAATGGTATCTATGTGGAGCAGAAAAGGCTTCAAAGAAAAGAAGCTTCAAATTTTAGTACAACTTATACAATTTAAACGCAGCCACACCATTTACGGATCGGCAACCGGTTTCGAAATCGTTAGTGGCATCCCACAGTTTCACGGTATTTCTCGAACTTGAGATCCAACTAGCTTTATAGCGCGTTCATAATCGCCTTGAATGATGGCTTACCCGCAAGTTGTTTTTTTAACTCTAGCGTTAGTTTGTTTGCTTACTTGGTTTTTGGCGTTTTCATTAACTACTACTTAAAGTTTTAAACTAACCCATTAAGTCTATTTATTTTAAAACATTTCCTGTCTTGCTGCTTGAGTTTACTTGGTCATGTTTTGTATTGCCTCCGCAAGCATTATGCGATGCGTGTTTTGACTAGCGTTAGATACACCCTTCCATCAGTGTTCATTCCATCATCTTCATCTACCAGCGGCAGGGTTCATCAACCTCATACAGATCCATCTTTGGTAGCTCACAGGTTTAAACAAAAACGGAGTTTGATACTAATCCGGCAGCCATCCATCCGCACCTGGTGGGCAGAGAAGTAAATAACGTCAAAATAAATATCGACATTGTGAGCAATCAAAACCATTTCACAAGCTCGACCCGATGGTGGTCGGTTCATGTTTTTTTCCCCACACTCTCATTTTCATTGACGCCGTGCGACGTACACACGCCGTACGGATCTTCCTTTTGCATAAATATGTTTTGTCTGCAGCACGCCATGGTCAAAAAGTGTAAACATATCCACTGTTCCCCGTTTTGCGAAAGCAGCCGCAGAGAGAGAGGGTAGCAAAACAAAAACAAAGCAGAAAAAAAACAACACAAGTAATAAAATCCGCAATACGGAAAATCTCACCCTCGTCGTTTCACACCATCTCGCAGCACCGTTGGGGCTTTTGCTGCATCGATTAAAGAGCCCGACCAGTGTTATTAAAAGCGTACACCTTCACCCCGGCTTATGACACCAGCGCAGGCTTTATCATCTTTAGCCCCGAGTCCCGACCCACCCCAATTTCCCTGGGGGGCGGTGTGCTTGTGCTGGGTGAGGGGAGTTGGAGGGTGAACACTCAGCCGGATTAGCTCACCGTACTTCTTTTTTTTCTCTCTATCTCTTTCTCTGCTGTGCATTGCTGTTGTTGTGGAGCTTCTAGTGCTTCTGCAGGTGTTTGCCGCTATCCACCGCAGACCAAACGGTATTTCCACCTTTCAACAATTCCCCCCGAGACCGGGCACCGGGAGAGTTCGGGCCGGGTGCGCTCAACTACAAAACCACAGAATTGCAATCTCCTGTTGAAAACGGACGGGCGACCCCTCCGGGCGTTCATTTATTCATTTCATTTCAGCTCGATGCCTCAAATTGCTGCGGCCGGCACAAATTGGGGACTACTGCTACTGCAGTCGAATCCTATAAATAAATAAGATCTCCTCTCACACACACACACTCCGCTCCTTCCCCCCCCCCCACACTTTCATCAAGTGTACTGCCCCATCCACCATTCGGCACCAAACGCTCACGATGCGCTTCCTTTAATCCAGAAAGCAAGCTCTCCTGTGTGTGCCCGGACAGTGGGATACTTTTTCTTTTCGGGGTTTGCCCATTTTTTTCCATTCCAACCCCGGTTGGCATTATTATGTTCCTCGCTCATTGCCACCCGCTAGATGGGGTGGAGGCTGCACCACCGAAAAGAAAAGTGCTTGCATATTAAACATCCATCCACCCGTTTTGCACTGTCTTCCCCATGCAGCCCGATAAAAGGACCATCCCCCAAATTGGGTGCTTCATTTCGGTTGCTTGATTGTGAGCGGGGAGGGCGCTTTCTTCCGCCCCCAACCACAGTTTGCGCCCGTAAAAAAAACCTCTGACAGCTTTTGGGCAGTATGGTGGAACCGCAAAATAATGCTCCCACTTATTACGATCATCATCGCCGTCAGCAGCAGCAGCAGACACATGCACCCCGACCTTTTACCGCTCTCCCGTAACGTACAAAATGAGGATGAGTTTTAATGAAACATTTGCCTTCCGCTCTGATGACAGGCGACTTGTCATATCCAGCACACAGAGACACACACATATAGGCACACATTTGCATATGTGGCCACCAATGATGGTTGACCGTGACAGTGGGTTCCATCCTCGAAAAGGAAGGCAGCCTTTTTTGCAAGGCTCTCTCCCAAAGCAGCAGCCATAAATTTAATTTCGTTTCCCATGTCACACTTGTGTATCGCAGGGCTTTACCTTTAATCCTATACCACCATAAATACTTCTTGCAATACGGAGATTCCAATATTAAACACTTCAGGCAGTTGGATCTCGTATTCACTAGTTTTTTTTTTCCTTTAACTTAGCTATTTATTTATATAAAATAAAATATACATAAATTCTACTCTAAATAATTCCACATCTTCAAAACGTTATTTAAGGCAAATAAAATCATAGGCGCCCAAAATTATGCAATATCTAGTTCATGGACCGCTTCTAATACACTGCCTTGGTGTGTTAGGCGACATTCGTAACCATCGTTGAGTAATTGATAATTTACAATAAAGCTCCATCAAGTTCAAATATAGTAGAAAAACCTAAAGTAAAATTAACAAAATAAGCGAGCTTTTAAATATTTAATTGCGATTAGTATGTGTTTCGACTTATAACTAACATACAAAAGAAAAATGTTTAAGATTTTTTTTAAATGAAAGGTTTCATTGATAGCATTCAAAATTTTCGATGCCAGCTTAACCCAACGTTAGGGTCGTAATTTCCAAGCATGGCCCAGAAAATATTATGCACTATAAAAAACTAAACCAGTAAACTAAAATCCATGACCACCAGTCACCATTAACGAAGGCATTGAAGAATTCGGAATCCCTATTCAATATGATCACCGATGCATGCTGGATGATGCTGTACAGCCTTTCACCACAACTGAGCTTTATGAAATATGCAACCCAACACCGGGTTGTGCTGTGTTGGCACGAATAAAAACAAAGGAAAAACCAAAGGGTGCTCTCTGAACCGGCACATGCTTTGCTTTTACTTCACGAAAGCCAAAAAAAAAGGCCGAGCGAAGATTCAACACTTGAATTCAACTTTATCGTAAAAAACGAGCAACCGATTTGTGCTTTACTGGTACATTTTTCATTCCACACCTGTTTCCAGCCAAACATGGAAACACGATGTTTTAAAAGTTAGCCAGAAACAAATGTTATCCCATTGCTGATGCTCGAAACGCAGGCGAAGGCAGCTTTCCATTGGGTACAGTAGAACGAGAGCAAGGAAGTAGTACCATAGCCAACCACTAAGCCGTCACACTAACAGCAAGGTTTACGCCACACAACACAATACCACCCGATGCTGCTGCTGCTGCTGACGACTTGGGCGAAGTGCAAATCCTGAGAACAAATAAACAAATCACGCAAACACATGTTGTACCGTGCGCTTTTGCACCTGGATTGCAACCCTCCAACACCAATGCCCTCCCCCCATCGTCTCACGGACATTTACTCCGACCTCTTATTCTCTTTTTTCTTAGCATTGGGGAAGAAAATGTTTACGGGTCGCGCATTTTTGCACTCGCCCAACCCAACTTGAGCTTACGGTCCCATTTTCATTAAAAATACTAGCCATCCCGGTCTGTTTCTGCAGGAATCATGAATCGTAAACCGTGCAACAGCTTGTGACCCGTTCCCTTCTCCCTGGACTATCGCGTCACGAAACAGCACCGTACACTGCCAGTACGGTTAAAACGAGTTTTTTTTTTGGTTTTTGTTGCTCTCGTTTCTCATTTCCTCAGTTTCATAATTTGCCCATTTCAAAACGATGAAAAAGTTTACCAACTGGATTACGGCCGATGCACGCGCGGCTACCTTATGTTACGTGCCGTTGTTCCGACCGGTGGTACAAGAAAAAAAGGGGCACCAGCAGCAGTAGTCCTAGCACCTTTTCTCAGCAAATGGTAAACGGAAAAGCCAATTAGACGCTTACACCTGCCTACATCGCGGACTGACTGCCAGCAACGGCCATGGAGCAAAAGAACCGACAAACTGAAAGAGAAAGAGAGAGGAAAAAAAACAAGATAATATAAAAACACTTGACCATGGTGGTGTTCAGTCATACTTATCACATTTTACCTTCCCGTTTTTGTTGCCGCAAGTCAGCCCGAACAAGTTTCGGTGTAGAATTTATAGTACACCTTGCTTTCTGTCGTGTTTTTTTTCTCCCTCACCATCCTCGTAATTTTTTGCTGTTTTACTCATCTTGCTCACCACTCACCACTTTGCTAACATCGCTTACGCTAACGTTTTTGAGACACGCCATTTTGTCCGTTCCGAAACGCACTTTCGCACACATAATTCCTGCCTGGACGTGGTGCTTTGTGCAGTTTGGTTTTTACAACTTTTTTCGTAGACTAACCATTTACACTTCAATTCAAATGTGTGTGTTTCTTGTTTTTCTTGCTAGCCTTTTCCTTTCTCTCGTTTACAAATTTGTTTGATGTGTGCGTTTCTGTAATTGAACTTTAAACCCGGTTGGTACGCTTCCGTTTTGTGGCTTGTGGGAGGCAATCATTTGCAAGAATCAACCTTACACTCCTAATAAGCACACGCGCCGTTGGCCATGACGACGTGAACCACTGCTGGGTGGAATGAAAAAGTGAGCCATTGCGCTGCAGCCAGCGGAAGTTGACATTCTTCATTTTAACCACCGCGACGGATTGCTCCCTAACGAACTATTTTTAAATAACCACCAGGCGGGCAGGCAGTGTGTCTGCTTTGCTATTTCAGTCAACAAAGTTTGCCCTGTTAAGTTCAACTTTGTTTTTTTTTCTCCTGATGGAGTTTCTTAATGGAGTTCTTCCACCGGATGTTGTTTGATTCTTGCTAGTCCTCATTTCTTATCTGTGTTAATTTTTTTTCGTTGCAGCTGCTGCTGCTGCTAGTGTAGGATGGTTTCTCATTTTTGATTAGTTTTACATCACTTACATTTACATGTACGGTTTTTTTTACTGGTCTTTGTGATTGGGTATGCATTTTTTTAAAAGATTGCTCTTTAAACATTTGCTACAAGCTAGGGGAAGTTTAGTTTTTTTCTATTGCTCTCTTCAGCTTTTCGAACGTTGCATTCTGTTTTAAAAACTTTTTACTCTATCAAAAGTAGCGTTAATTATCTTAGAATCATTTAATCTATTATGCACATGAAGCGCTACACACTCGACAGGCGGTCTTGATCATGTACAATCCTTTACTTCTGCTCTGGCAAGGCTTCACTCACGCTTTCATTCTTCAGTACAACATCCTGAACTTTCATCACAGTTTCGCAACACACAATTTAAACTGTAAATTCGCAATTCAAGTTGAACTCAAACTCATACGAACAAGGCGCATAATGTAACTTCTAAATTTCATCCCAACATCCAAGACTTTAGATCGTCACTTCATCGCGGTTAGAAAAAAAAACCCACCGCATCGCATTCGAGCATTAAAGCGCATATAAGCAACAACAACAACAAAAAACACCCGCGCTACCAACGGTGATTAAATTAGCTTCGCTTTTTTTTCGCCGAGCTAGCCATGCTCGTCCCTAGGCGCTAATGCGCAAAGCTGATAATACGCTTCCATGGTTAGTTTGCTGTTGGTTTCATCGCTTATTCATTACACGTTTTTCCATTCGTTCCCTTGGTTCGGTGATGCTGCATGCACGTGCTGCCCAGTTCTAGTTCCCTTTCGCCTGGGTTAAGAAGTTTCCGCTGTTTTGTTCTTTGCTCTACCACTCCATTTTACTGGTTCGCTGCATCCGTGGTTCTTAACTTTTGTGCTCAGTTTTGTGTTCTGCTGTTCCTGTTGTATTATCCGCTACCGTTAACTTTGCTCGCGAGCGCCGCGCCAAGCAGCGGCCTCGAACCATCCGGTTCCGATCGTCCGTGGCGCGAACGAGAGCTAAAAGTATGATTTCATTGTTGTTATTTACAAACTGCTAGTAGCGAATGGTAATGATGGTCATGAGCCCGTAATCGATCGATGCTTAGTTTTAGCCGGGTGGAAAGTGACAGTGCAGGAAACTTTCAGCGCTACACTTCCGAAGCACACTGGACGATCAGTCCTGGCGGCCGGGGAGGCGGATCGGGTTCAGAAGGAGCGAAATGAGCGCACCATTCCTTTCCCGCCAGCTGCTGCACGCGGCCAAATGTCTCTTAATTGCCTGTTTCTTTACCCGTATTTCGATCATAATGGAAAAAGACGTACGATCCAAACGGTGGCGCATCCCGTAAACCGCTAATGGAATAATGGGTGACGCCGGGTGCGCAGAGGACACGCGGGTGAGTCCGGTGAAAAACTTTCACAAATACTCGCAGTGGATCCTTTTTTCGACTGCCTTTAGCCACCCGGCCCGCAAAAGAAAAACCCCGTCCGTACTGGTGGCGACGAACCAAACGAGCTTTTGCATTTTGTCGTCAGCTGCCGAAAATGGATTCGGTACCACTTTTGTTTGCTAGTGTTTTGAGTGGGGTTTTTTTTGCCGAAAACGTAGAAAGCTCTCCATTAACAACTCCCAAAATAGGAGCACGAAAAGGAATGGAAAATGGGGATGTTTTGATCCCCAGAGATTCATGAGTGAAACCATACTCTCAGGCAAAGGCAACTCAGCGTCTGCAAACCGAACCTGAGGGTTCACCGCCACGGGGGGAAGGGATGTATCGTAGAACATTGTGTCGTCGTCATCGTTGATATTGGTTGGAGGCAAGAAATTTTCACTTTTTGGCCGTAGCACCATCGAACAGCCACAGCCATATGGTACCCAACGTTCTGGGGCTATCGGAGTATCCACGAAAGCCGAGGAAAACACCCTCGGAAGGATGAGGTGCAAATGGTAGCGTGGAAACAGGCATGTTTCGTCGGGCCAAATCCGTCCGGTAATGCACCGGCACGTACTTGAAATTCTTCGAAACGTGATGGTGCATGTGGTCCCCATTTAGAAGACCTCTCCGGTTCTGTTTCGCCGACATTGGGCGGGCGGTATGATTTGCCCCAGGAGGCAAACTGGTAAAAGCTGGTGAAAAACACAACCCGCTTTTCTAGTTGGGCAAAACTATTTACCCTACTTGCCGGTGGGGTGGAAGCGAGACAGAGCACCAGAACCGTTCCTCCCTCCTTTTTTCCGGACCGGTACGTGTGTTAGGTTTGCATCTCAATCTGAGACTGACATGTTGATCAATATTAAAGAAAAGTGTACTTTTCGCCAACAGTTTGGTGAAACGATTGGCAACTAACATTTTGGCACTGTGGTAGCAAAATTGCTCCCTTTAGGAAAATCCCCCCTTCGGTTCGGTGTGGAAGGCATGGGCACACAAGTACACTCAAATGTACAAACACGCCTCCACTGAAGGGTCCTACACTCGTGGAAGAAAATAATGAAATAACAACGCACATCACTGTGTATATGCGATCGCTCGGAACCATATCAATTACATCGTTGAAATTGCTACATTTCTTCTGGCTCTTGCCTGACCATCGACCGCTCGAGTGCGCTAGGAGAGGATAAATTCTAGCATCCTCCGGCAATTCTGTACCGTGCACCACCCTGCCGACTGTCACGGGGCAGTATCGTGTCCAATTTCCCAACATTGCCAAATTATTTCCGAGGACGTTTGCCTGGCCGGACAATATGGCAAAATAATCCCACTACCGAACAGTATCCCCTCGGGGCCTGTCGGCAGAAGGACAAGGACGATAAAAATAACACAATAATCGACTCGAACCTTGTTCGAGCACGCGTTTGCTGGGAAGTAATTGCTTGGAGCTTGAAGCTGCAAGCTCTTGCCCGAACAGCACACACACACACATACACTTGAGAGGACGCGATACCTTCCGGTGTCTCATTGAATTCCGGCCACGTCATCAACCACCGTACCCCGTATTGACCGAACAGATCGTCAATTATTTGTTTGATGAAAGGAACATGTCGCGCTTAAAGCAACAGCCCAGTGTCGATGAGGTCGACAACATGCCATAAAGAGTGAGAGAACTGCTCCCAGTACGGTGGGCAAGATGAATTCTACCAAACTTTATGTTTAATGTTTGTCTTTACAGGGCGAATATTTTTACGATCCACCTATGCCCTTTTGCACTACACTCCACTTCCCATCCATCCAGTTCCATTTAAAATAGGTTTATTATTCTCCGAAGAGAGCAAAATAAAAAAAAAGACGGAAGTCCAATTAAAACATCCCTTTTCGACGTAATAAATGCTCCAACTAGCACACCGAACGGGTCTATGGAATCCAACCGAAAACAACCTGCATGAACCGTAAGGTTCGAGCATGAAATTTCCCTCGAGCACGCTGTAACCCTCGGCACGGTACTAGCAGGTTGCCCCTGCCAGTAGCAACAACAAGTACCAAAAAGCTCGCTGTACGCCAAAGGCCGGAGTTGAAAATTCAACGCGTTTTGAAGCCAAATTAGGAACACCCCTTAACGTCGTTCTCGTTCGGCTTCTTCAGTCTGCCCGGTCGGTCGAATGCGCAGGGCGGCAGGGCATTCATGGGAGCTTGAAAGTTTAAAAGCATTCTCAATAAACGCTAATGGAACTGGTACCCACGGGACAAAAGGGCTGGCAAATAGTGAGGATTGCATCTCGAGAGTGCTTCGGGTGGATCGCGTGCGGATTAGCTCACGTTCACCTCATCCGTGTGATGCCGGGCGAAATGGTGAAATGCTAGCCTACATCTCGAAATTAGTTAACGCACTGCAAGTTGATTGCGCTGTCACTTACCCGAGAGCATGACTAGAGGATTCTTTCCCAGGCAGTTCTCCTAAAAGAAGATCAAAAATCAAACCGTTATTGAACGCGTTACCTTTTCGTGTTAGTCGTGCGAATGAGTTCTGAGCTAACTTACCCTATACCTGTGCGGGCCAAATACTAATAGCGGTACAGGTTGTTCCGAGCGCACAAGTTCTCTCTTTCGCGAGCTTGCAATGTTTGGCCAGTGTTACTAGCGCATTGCTTTGTAGCTTAAACTTAAATAGTTAAAAGATCTCGTTCACTGATTATAGTGATATGTGCACCAGTTTGCCAAATATTTCCTGCTTTGATGCATACTAAACACCTTTCCCTTCTGCACACATTCACACAACACCCGTATCGATCGAACGCTTTCACAGTAATGTTTACGGACCTGCGAATTGCTACGTGAACGTTGCGCCCTGTTGGCAACGTTGATTTCACCGTACTGAGGGTATTCGTTGTTTCCTGATCGGTTTTCTTCACCAAACGAATCTGAAACCATTGCTAAATTGCCATCTCGTACATCTGACGGGATCAAAACACTACATCCACACCCACACTCGACAGCGACTGATTTGCAAAACATATGAACACTTAACTGTAAATCAACACACACACATTCACTGCCATGTAAATACACCCATCTTTGTTCGAACCAGGCGAAAAATGCCCTCAAGCCACACAATTTCCATCAAATTTACAAAAATTTTTCAGCATCTCGTACACTACCCAACTTCGTTTGTTTACGTCACGCAATCGACGAGCTGCCAACGAGCTGTCATCGAGACCACAGTGTGACAGTTGGCTACTACGATACGTGCAGGATTTTGATGCAAACATCTTCTTCACTATTTCTATTCGTTTTGATTTGAATTTTAAATGTTTTCTCGTACTGTTTTTTTATTTCACCACAATATGGGTCTTTTCATTTTTTAATTAAAGTTTTTGGGGTTTGTTTTTTGAAAGCGCACAGCGGAATAGGAAGCACAACTACGTTTTTCGTTCAACGGCAAACCCAACTTTCTAGGGCTTTATGGCTTTTGCGAAGCGCATTCAATGATGATTTATGTAAAACAAATAATCATTAAGTATTACAACAACTGCAGCAACAGCCGTGACTTTTGTTTCTTTACCACTCTAACCTACAAGCATCTAATCTTTCTACCACCAACTCAACTGCCAACATCTCTTCTCTCTTTTCATTATGGGCATCTGTCGTCATCTGTTTGTGTGCAACTTTGTGTGTTTTACGCATTTTGTCGTATCTATAAAAACCGAACAAACAAATATGTACAATACAAACTATCTATATCGATTGTGGCATACAAAAACCCACTTGATTGTGTGATGATCGTGCAAAACAAACAAATGAAAACCAAACAAAAAATCTAATACACCATCACGGTTTCAACTGCGCCAAAATACAAACGGTATCGTACGTTCGATCAACGGTTTCGGGACGACCGGAAACGTCAAACACAAACGTCGACTGCAACCGACTGCAAAAATGACGAAAAACCGAAATCGTACGAACTGAAAACAAAAAAATAAAACTCAACTCGATACCGTATCACAACCAATGTAACTAAAAAAACCACCCCAACTGTCGCTAAAAATGCAACTACTTTCGCATAAAATCGATTCGCTCGTGCACACCACACAGACGGTCCGGCCGTTGTTCGCGTCAACATTTTTGTAAGAAGTATATCAAAAATCGATGACGTGACTATGGTAAGTGTAGAAGTGCGACGGTATCAGCTCCTCTAAAACAAAATAAAACCCAACAAAAAAAAATACAACAAATCGAAACATCCCGTACCGCAACCATATAGAGCACAGTAACTAAAAATCAGAATCCTACAACAGTCGGAATGAATGTTTACAACTAAAGTTTTTTTCAAAAAATCACTCTCCTGCCCTAGTAAAAAATACACACATCTACACACAGAAACATACTCCACATTATCACGTGAACTTCCTTTCACTCCCAAATTTTGTGTTTTGTTTTGAAAAATCGCTCGTTTGAATGCAAGTATTTCTCTCTAACGGCGAGTATCAGTCAATTACCGTTTTTGAAGCAAACTGCAAAATATTCATCACACATACGACACGATCACAACACAACTAAAAGCAGTCACCTTCTTGTTCCTGTCCGATCGTCACCATATCACCACTACATCACACCGAAGGGGGCAATGGCTTTCTTCTCCAAAGGGCCAAAGTTCCTTTCCGAGCGAACCGTAAAGTGGCACGGACTATTCGAAGAATTCAATGTCTTTTGAATGCTCCGTGTTAAGGTTTAGGTTTTCCCTCGGTATCGGTTTGGCCTCAACACTCCTCCAACTTGTTCGCTCTTGTGTGTGCGTTTTGTTTGCTTTTGTTTGTGTGCCTTCACTTACAATCCTTCCGCGTGTTCCTTGCGTAAGCGTAGTGAATTGATCAATAAACCGTCATTTTGTTGTGCTTTCGTTAGTACAAGTTAAGTAGGGCTTCTCCATCATTGATTTGTACATTTTTTTTTCTCACTTGTTTCGTTTTCTCTTGTTTTATTCCTAGTGTTGAGCTCAGTTTCGCAGAGAAAATTGTTTATTTTTCACTCCTTACTTCCAATCAGACTTTTATGGGTTGTTTTTGTTCTTTGAATTTTCTTATGAATTTGATTTTGAGTTATGGCACATGGTTTTTATTCCGATTCTGCGCGTCTTTCAGTTTGTTTTACTCATGTTGCAAAATTGGTTTGCAAGCTAGTTTTTTTACTATCCTCCACTTGTTTCGCATTTGTTTGTTCAACTAACAACCAGTTGCCAGTTGTTGTGTGAGTTTTCTTTTCCATTCATTGTTTCACTGGTTACTTCTTGTTTGGGGGTTATGTTGGTTATTTACTTTTTCAAGGTACACATCGTTCAGTTATTTCTAGTTTCTGTAATGACTCTGCTGTTTGATTATGACATATATGAGTACTTTTTAGTGTTACCTTTCAATATTTTTATTTATTAGCAGGTATTTTTACCAGCCGCAAAATGTGCGAGTGACAGGTTTTCTTGTTCTTTTATTCTCATGATTTATTTTTTTACTATCTGCACGATCAGTTACAATCAAATATGCGAACTGCATTGCGTGTCTATAAAATCGAATAACATTTTCTTCTGAAATCTTTGTCCCAAATGTCCCATTTTTGGTCCCAATGTATCGAAAACAATTTACGTCTCTCGCTACAAGAGCAAACGCAACTGATCTCTCCTTCTAGATCTTTGCTGTTCACTTACAAACTCATGTTTGCTCACCGTAGTTGTAAGCACACCTCGACCTTGCCAGCAAAAAGGCACCAAATAAAAAACTAACAACAAAGTCAACGATTAGCACTAGCAAGCTGATAATGTCTCAGAATCTTTTATCCTTTTAGTGCAGCAAAGCACAGTAATTCAAAATACTATTTTACCTTCCATCACGTAGCATTTTCTCACGTCTTGCGCTGTACCGTACTAATTTCGTGTGATCTATACAGTCAGTCAGATGTTTGTTGTCTCAAAAGTTATGCATTTGTTTCTTTTCTTTCACTTGTTTACCTTTTTGAGATTTTGCATCAAACGTATTGTTGCTTTTGCATTTGTGGATGTCTTTTTTCACAGTTCTTTTGTCCAGTTCTATTCACTTTCCCGTTTTCTTATACTTTGCTTTGGGGTTTTGTGATTTTTTGGTTAATTTTTTGTTTGTTTGTACCAAGAAAATAAATTGAATTTTGATTTTATTTCCATGAGTTTTGTTTACTTTTAATCGGTTAAACTACTATTGTAACATTATTAAACTAAATGCTTTTTTACACTTTTTGCCGAGCTTTTCTCGGTTCAGCTCTGCATAACCACGTGCTACGTGACGCACCAATCAATGCAACATTCAGTGAACTAATCGTTGGCTTTCTTGCAGGATTCGATATAGTTTGCCCGACATTTCGCGTGCGGTTCACATATTTTTCTTATGCTTGCACCATGCAAAAAAGGCACGATTTGCTGATTCTATCACCATTCCTGACCATCCCATCCTTTAATAATCCCTTATTGTAGCATAAATCCAATCCAAGGTTTACGGCTGATATTAGATTTTTAAATCTACAATAAGCTTACATTATACTGCTTTTGTTTATAAAACCGTCACCACTTTTAAAATTGTTACTTCAAGGTTGCACCGTCAAGTTACCAGGCGTAGTTTCCCACCTCTCTTGAAATATTTTCCTGTAAAATCGCCTCCTTCAACAATCTCATTTCATGTATATTGGCCTTTACAGATTTTTTTCACTACCTTATTTATATCTAGTAACCTGACTTTTATTCACCATGTTTTAAATTGATCATTACTCAAAAAAGTGTGAATTTGTTGTTTGTTTGGCATTTGATATTTATATTTCATATATCGTCCCGTCCCGTTCTCATTCCATACTGGTGTGTTTAATTTTCGGTGTTCTCTCGAAAACATTCAAAAAATACATATAGCAATTAAAAGAGGGTTCAGAACTCCAGTTTTTCCTTACCAACTTGATGTTAAGTTTATCCGAATGTTTCGTTTCCCAACATTATTTCCTTTCAAACTAATTGCCTCGATTGTGAATGTGTTTTTTTGTCGTAAATGGTATTTGCTTCTTATCAATGATCTTTCTAAGCGTATAAGCGTGCGTAACTATATTTGGTATTTCCTGTTTTTTTTCCTTTACACTTGCTAACCATGCAATACAATACCTGGTAGAATGTTTTCGAACGAAAATAAATTATAAACACCCCAAAATCATGTATCACCTAAAGCAACAAACTATTATCGGCTAACCGAACACAGCAGACGAAATAGACGAAGGGTAGGGTAATGTACACCGACCTTCTTACACAGTTCCTTTAATCGGTGTAGATACGAAACCATCTGTCACCCTGTCGTTGTCAATAAATGTTAGTGTAACAGTAGCCATAAGCGTCCGATCTGTCTCCTAGTGCCTTTCTCACACGTCACAAGTGCAACTGTCACTGGATGTATCCATCTCAATGTGATGTCCTTTTGATCCTCGGGGGTAAACGACACACGTGGCATGTAAAGTTTTGGGTTCCGTTTTCCGCACAGTTCAACCTAGTTGCGATCTGTGCGTGCTGTTCATTGTATCTAATCTGCCTCTCTCTCTTTTTCAGTGTTACTGTTATAGCACGTAGGTGTCTCTTTGTTGTGTGGTATTCTAGGTAGTAGAGTAAGTGTAGATTATTTTGCTAGTGTTGTTAACCATCTCCGATAACACGGTTGAAGTACCGTGTTTACCTACCATAACTTTATGTATATATCCGTATGGAACCGTGAACTCGATCGGCTGAAAAGAATCTTCCGCCGAGTATCTTCCACGGCGCCAGCAAGACTTCTACCGCACAGCACACGACTACTGGAGCCCGTACGCTCTAACTAAATCGTTTACACCAGAGTAGTTCGATTAGTGTAAAAAAACACGCATCAAACCGCCTACAAAAATGTTGCATAATCAGCTTCTAAATTGCTTTATATTATGGAAAAATATCATTTACAAGCAATGGTAACTGTTAGGTGCCATTCGACTGTCTCAACCAAACCATACAATAGTTCACTGAATGTCACTGTAGGTTTATGCATATAGTTGATTATACTTGCTTCGATATTTCGTTTTTTTTTATTACTTATTGTTTTATGCCGATACTTTAACATTATTGTTTTTCGCTTTCTCGTTTGCCAGCTCTCTTGAGCATCCAAATGTTTAGATATACTGATTTTTCTTCTTCTCTGTCTATGTTTAATTCTTTTTCTTTTATTTTACTCTTCTTATGCATTGTTTGTATCTTCTTTAGCTCACCCTCTCGTATTCTCTTACTCTTCTAACTACGTGCGTTGTAGTTATATTGCAAAATCTCTTTCAGTCAAGCGCTTTCTCTCTCTCTCTCTCTCTCTCTCTCTTTGTCTCTCTCTTTCTCTTTCGCTGTAAAAAGAATTGACAATAGTTGGTCCTATTTTTATAGCCAACGAGATTGGTTCTGAAATAAAATTGTGTATCTTTACCTTAAAATATATGAAAACTACTATCTTCAGCTGTTTGTTCTTGTTAGTCTGCGTATAACAATTACAATTCTTCTAGCGGAATTTACTAAACAACGTAAACCATTATTGTTCTTGTATATGAATAAATGCAATGTTCTCTCTTCACATAGTTTCACCTTGGCAAAGGTTGCCCATTCGGCGATTAAAGAGTGCAGTTCGTAACCAACCGTTGTGGGTTGTATACGATGGAACACGGTCACACGTGAAGCTAAACATCAATCGCAACATTTTGATAAACAAATATAACTAAACCATCAGTTGGAATAGGAATTTCTCGCATAACTGCTACCGTTAGTTACTGTAGAGCGTGCCAAGCAACATTGTTATGGGCGTAGTGTTGTTGTTTTTCTTTTGTTAAGCCTATTCATCATATGCAACTCATGCGTAAAATACCGTTTCATACGTTACCATTCATTCATTACCAACCGTAGTGCAATTAGATGCGTGCCAGCAATGTTAAACCCAAACAGCAAACTGCATCAGATGTTATACGAACCACAGCGAACGCCATTGTCTGCATCCGTTTGCGCGGGAAACGTTTCGCCATCGGTTTAGAATGTACGGTGCTGCACCGCTAGTGTAATGCGGAGTATACGTTTTGGTGCAATTTGATAACTCCACTCTCTAACTCTGACCGTATCGCTAGTACTTTCGATGCATTCATTGCATTCATTTGCCAGTTCGTTTTGGGTTGCCGTTTTACTTTCGATTGATCGTTTTCAGTTGTTTTATCGACTACATATTACGTTGTGTTCTGTACATGTATTTTATCATTCGGTTCGTATATCAATAATAATTATTCTCAGATTTCCTTCGTTCGATTCTTAGTTCGTAAGTGTACTCTCAAAAGCTAAACCAGTACAGTGCCACCACCTGTCACCAACTACCGTACAATCGATATGCAGTGCTAATTAATTTTCTCTCTTTTTTTTACCACTCGTACCCGTTCGCATACTGCTTTTACATTCGATATAAACCAAAATAAAAAAAAAAAAACCACACCTACCGTTCTCCCCTGCTGTACCGATCCGGGTTTTGCGAAAACACACAAAAAACTGGCCACCAACAATTATCCTGAAAACAAACAAAACGAACCAAAAACCGGTCGCTAAACGCGTTGAACTGAACACCCGCCAACACCATATACAATCGTAAACAAAAACCGCACCAAAACAATCAATTTGTCGACCCGCTGTGTTGAACGTGCCCGGCGCTCCCTCCATCGCAAACAAAAAAAAACATTTGCCAATGAAATGGAACACCAAACAAAAAATATGAAACTCAACTTGCCAAAACCAAAAATCCAACCCCAACCGAAATCAAATTAAACAAAAAAAAAACACTCCCGGTAGACGATAAGGCCACACAGGTGTACGTCAACATGTTCCTAAGATCGATCTCAAAAATCGACGATTACAAAATGGTGAGTTAGTGTGCATTTGTAACAGTCCAAGACCAACATAAAAATAAAATAAAACAACCAGTTACCGTTAATTAAGCTGTTCAGTCAAATCACACCAGTTTGTACAGTTGTTTCTTCGTTTTCCTGTGCGTCCTACTGTGTCCGTCATTGTTGCGGAAAACTAGTGCTAAACATTAATATAACTCGTTGTTTGTGTTGTGTCTCAGAGCACCGGTGTTTATACGTCTACCGTTAAGCGAAACAAAAGCGCTACAGCCTCACACTTGTACAAAAATTACACAGCAAAACGGCCGGTTCAACCCGGGACTGTCCACCCTTACATTGCCAATTGTCTTTCGGCTTCTCTCTGTCTCTATCTCTGTTTTGTTTCCCCATGTTTCTGTTTACCTACCTTTTTTTTGTTTGTTGATTCAGTGTCTATCTCTCGTGCTGTTCATGTACGTTACGTTGTTAAGGAAAACAGTATAAACGCTATCACTTTCAAACAACTATAAACCAGTAAACTATTCCAATTAGAGTTCCACTCACGGAGGTTTCATTAAATTGCCAAGGCTAGGTTCAGCATAAAAAATTAACTGTATTACAGCTCAAAATATTCACATTCCCTTCATCTACACATACTCTCTACAACACATGATCTTTCTGAGCTATAGTTTGCCATCGTTAGTTGCCCCTCCTGAAAACCCTGTACATTTCCATTTCCTGCTCCCCATTTCATACGAACTCTCTACATAAGACCAGTAACCGCCTCCGTCTAGTGTCATACTATACTGCTATATACAAGACATTTATACGCATACCAAAACCCACACACATTGACCTATGAAATCGATGCAATCAGTCTCAAAATTTCAAAATCACTAACCTGTTTCACATACAAAAAGAAAGATACATTCATCGTTCTTACGTTCGTTATTCGTTACATATTGTTTAAGTTCGAGTTTTTACTTTTTTATTTCTTTCGTTTTCTGTGTTTTGTTTTGTTTTGTCGTGTTGGTTTCTGATAATCTAACAAATTGTAGCTGTTGTGCCGACACACTGTGTGTACGATTGTCTAACCTAACATCTTCGATACATTAATCTTTCACGTTTACTTTTAATACGGCCCCTGCGTACTCTGTGGATCCGAAGAGTATCCTTCAACTGTTTAGTGTAAACGATCGCAGTGCAGCTGTCAAAGTCGATTTGACAGCTGGAAGCTCTCCGCCGCTCTCCCATGTATTACTATCTGAATCGTGTGTGCGTGTGTGTTTGGATGTGTGTGCGTGCGCGCGCGTTTATTTATGCGTCTGGTTTGTGTGCGTGATTAATGTACGGTTTGCATATTGTATCGATGTCTACTGATTACACACGTGTGTTTGATGTCTATTTAACACAAACCAGTGCACCTTGTGTTTTTAACTCTCTTTTTAACTCCACCAAAAGGATGTTGGCGTCCGTATTATATTGTTACAAGCTAGGATCGTGATCGAAAAAGTAAAAGCTTCGGCCGGTGCTTAGTACACGATGTTTCTACAGTTGAAAACTTGCCCTTCACACTACGCACACTTCAAAAGGCATACTTTTCACAGTACTGACCAACTTTCTCTCTCACTCTCTCGTTCAATACGCTCAACAATGACTATCATCATGTTGTGAATAACAACGCCTTTCGCGTACAGAAAACACACACGGAAACACAGCTGTACAGATGCATGACCGTTCCCTTTCACAGTATGAAGTGAGTGGACCAGCCCCTTCCATTCGACGTTGTCATTCGTTTACTTCGTTTTGTTCTCTTATTTTCAAGTGTTTCGGCTACGCTCCGCATTTCCGACCGTATAACCGACCGAACCCATGTATTTCCATGCGTACGTGCTCGAATGTGTGTGTGTGAATTTGGTGTGTATTTGTATGTGTGTACCAGGGTACAATTCTTACTTCGACTTCCGGTGCAGCATCCTGCCGTACGGAGAAACAACAGCATTGTTATAACATGCAAAAGGCGCCAACCGGATTCGAAGCACACACACGCTCACACACTTCTTTTCACCCTATTTCCGTCAGTTTAAGCAAGTCACCGAGTGTGAACTGTTCACAAATATAGAAAAAAACTGGACACAAATATAGAAAAAAAACACACACACATATATACATTATAACACACCAAACAACTGTCTTTGTGTCTAAGCAACTGCTTCCAACAGTACGGAAAACTTGTCTAGTTCTATGCAAAGTGTGTTTGTCAGTTCTATGCAAAAAAAGTCGCATACCGATTGCAATGTATTGCTCCGTTTTGTAAATATCATTTCACATTGTTTTGTGTCTCTCGCGGCACTGGTAAGATATACTTTCTCATAGTTTGGTTCACTTTTTCGGCTACGCAGTTCAACTTTCAATTTGTTACTAATTTTGTGTTCAATTTACTATTTCTCAATGTTCTGCTAATTTCATTTCTAAACTTTCTGTTCAATGGCTTACTTTTGAAGTAGCTTTTCTTTAATTTTCAAATTTGTTTTGTTCTTTTCTACTATTACAACCGTAGTAATTCATTCACCACACAAAATTCATCCATTCATCGGTTCATCCTTATCAGTGTATAATCATTTGTTGCTCGGTTCATGTTCTAGGCTACAAATCATTCGAAAACCAATGCGCAATCCACAACAAACCTTCGCCTTTGTAATAAAGATACAGCTACCCCCAACCGATTATCTTCCAATCTCGCCGGCTAACAAATCGAGTCAATTATCTTTTTCATTTTATGCTATACGTTATGATTCTATACGAATCAAATCTTCATTGTCGCCAGAATATGGTGTGAGATAATAATGTAATGCCATTTAAGATAACGTTTACGGTGGATGTACATGCTTTACTTATCTAACTGTAGCATTTTTCATACTTACTTTTCTCAATCATGTTACAACATGTCTATTGTTCGGTAATTGTAACTAAATAATTGCGTTTTACAGCTGTGTTTAATAGTCATTGTATTGTGTTATCAATATTATTATGTTATGTTGTTCTTCTATTCTACCATACTGCTCCCGTTCTGATTATAAAATATTCTAATTGCTCAAATACTTCATCGTACTCGTTGGCCGTCGGTTAAATCAAACTAATTAAATTAATATAAAAAAATTAAAATCGGTAAAATAAATAAAAACTGAAGCTCTTACAAACAAGCATTCAACAATGAACGACTCTCGAGGGTTTTGTGTTTAATGATCATGTTAAACTTATCACAAGCAACAACAAAAACCAACTTCTCGGAATCACTGGGAAAAGTGATAATAATTTGCCAATTTAGCAGAACTCGTTACGTAACACGTTCTACCATTTTTGTCGCTCTCTCGCCTACTTCGCGCCTACCACACCGTGAGTTCCTCTTGCGCATTAATCCAATCAAGCTGGAAGGAGAGACATTTTGAATGCAAAATTTTTCACTAGAATTAATTATCGTCTACCTATGGTGGATTGAAAAAGGTACCACGAAATAGCAAGGTGCTCTATTGCTGCTTTGCTTGCTGTGAAGAACGGAGCCGCACCCGACGATAGCAAAGCAAGGAAAACAGCAGCAGCAAACGAAAAAATGCTAATCAAATCCAAGGTCCTGATTTGATGAGCACATTTACATTTTCGCTCGCTTCGTTCACGGGTAAAAGAAGCCCCCATATACTTTGCCTGTTTCGCAAAAGCCGAAACCCCCGGTGGCAAAATAATTCAAAAACATCCTCATCATCTTCATCACCATTTCCGCATCCGCTTGCGGAACAACATTTGGCGAGCAGTGAGCAAACGGATCACAACCGTCGTCGCCATCCTGGTACCGTTACCATCGCCGGCCTGTTGGCGTGAGCCGTGAAGGGATTACTAGTGCAGGGTACCGAACAGACCGTGCATGTGGCGTCCCGACCACTTGACACGATTGTCGAGCACTGTTTGCTGCTTCCGCCTACGAATGACATCATTAGCGTGCCCTTCCCTGGCGCAAACCATTGCAAAATTCAGCCAGGCATCCCCCGGGAGCTGACCTTCGATATAAGCAAAGGGGCTGACCTTATACCGGTTCGTATGTAGTGGCGACAAACAAACAAACAGGAATAAAAAAAAAGAAGCGGACTAGCACAGACAATGCTGGAATGCGGATGAAACCCTTCAGCGTTAGCAACAACAACAAAAAACGGGATGGAAGATTTACATCTCATTAAGCGAAACCTGCGATGCTGGACCCGCTGCGTTTGCTGGAAGTCTCCGGGAAGCGCGTTATCAAAACCAGAACCCGGTGCGTGATTGCTTTCGTAGCAAATTTTACAAATCACCATGCGTCTCCATCGTTTGTCGCGTATGGGGGAACCAAAACTTCGGACCGGGTTTGAAGCACAACCATTTGCTGGTTCTTATGGACCATTCGTTGGATTGATTTAAAGTGAATTCTTTTGTAAGTGAGATCGCACGCGTAAGATTCGCCTAACGAGTACATGGAAATGTGGCACCAATGCCATAAACTACCAGGCGTCTCCATTGTGGCGTCTCCATTGCGGCGTCTCCACGCAATGCTACGTGGCTCGCCAATGCAGATCCGAAAACATGGAACAATGGAACCATGATGGTGATTTTATCCTCTAAATAATTATTCTGTCACTGTGCTAAGATCGTAAAATGCAGCATGGAATGAACGTTGCGACGTGCGTTTCGGCAAACATTTGGGGTCACATGTACCAAGGGCCACGGAAGCAACGTCCAATGTATTTGAAACCATTTTTATGGAAATAAAAATACAAACTCACACACACACACATATATATACACCGATCTGTACAGCAAATTAAGCGCACAAAAATGGGTGCGCCTGTACCAGGGGCCATGCGCTGGTAGAATTATCTCAACGAGGCACACGAACGAAACGGCCGACCTGCCGGGTTCGAACCGGCTTAAACTCTAGACCGTAAAATTAATAAGCTATTAAATTTGCACCGACCAAGCGGCCTTCGGCCGGCTTCAGTCCAAGCAGCAGCACACTCGAAAGACAATTTCGGCTTTTTCGAGTTCTACTTGCTACAACAACACAATAAGAAAAAAAAAAGAAATAGAACAAAATAAAAAAGAGCCTCACGGAACGACACAACCACCACAGTTCGTTTCGCATTTATTGGCCCCCCGAAACTTCCCGTAGTAAAGTGCATTTTATGGTTATCGGTCCGCCATAAGTCAGCCTACCCCTTAGCGGTGTGTGTGTGTGTGTGTGTGTGTGTCCCTGGGAGCAAAATCTTACCGACCTGTCCGGGGGGAGAATGTGCATTGGCCACAAATTTTTGAAAGTACGCTCCCACAAACGTCCACCAACTGAGGATAGCGCTTCAGGGCCGCTATGCGAGCAGAGCGTATGATCGCTTCAGGAAAACTTTTCCAATTAACTTTAAAACCCATCCCGAAATGTTCGCTCGCTCGCTCCGTGTCGCCGTTCGGATTGGCCCCAACCCCTACCCGATTCCGACCGGGACGGTACCGTCCCAGCATCTTTTGCCCACTCGACTCGTAATGTGCTTTGACCACTCGACCACATTCAAAATGCAGACGATCGAACACCCGTCTTCCATGTTTGCGCCTGGCTGTTCCGCTTTTCTTCTCCCTTGGTGGAACTCGGTATGTGAGCACCGTTGGTGCCGCTGCTACTACCATGGTTAGCATTTCTAAAGCTCAAACTACCTTCCCTTTTTGCATGACGGAGGGCAGACAGGGGTTTTTCCCGTTTATTTTATTGACGTTACTTTACGATTGCAATCCATTTCCCCGACGGTGGTTCAATTTCCCGAAATTGCACGAGTTAAATATTGCAACGAATTGTGGTAGCAGTGCCGAGATAAAGCTCATCGAATCGGTTGTCAATCTGGGCGCACGGGTGGGGTGAAGCGCAGAAGCGCAACGAACCAACTTCCTTCCCAACTTACAGCCGAGAGCTTACAGCTTGCTGGCGGCGGCTGGTGAGTTATGTTTATGCGATGTAGCCACACGGGCCGGATCTTCTATCTCACTGCTTTTTTTTTTTTTTTTGAATGCGCAGTACGGTTACGGTTATTGAAGTTCCATACCCGCAAACCGCACCAACGCGCGGTGCAACGATAACAAGCTTGATTTCTGTAAACATTAAGATGGTGGTTTGTTTGCTTTCCTTTGCCTGCTAGTTCGGTGCATAAATTACCATTCATTTGCAGCAGTACAAACCATTCCCCGGGTTCCGAATGCAAAACGCAGTTAATCCTTCGCCGCATCATTGCTGGCGCGCCGTATCAGTGGTACGGTAGAAAACAGAGCAAGAGTGAGGAATAAAATATGGTAACTTGCGTACCTCATCCCACTGCCCTATCAACATGGTACACGAATGCGAACCGCATTGTTCAAGTTGTTGAATAATGCAATAATTCGTGCGGCGCTCGGTACATACTCGATGGCCACGTCTTGCATTCGCGATGCTCCATAAAAAATGAATGCAAATAAATCCAACCCCCACCCTCCACCCACCCACCACTTCCAAAAAGACACCAGCCCTGGGGTTGGAAAACCGTGGCTGACCACCGGGCCGCCATTGGGATGGCCACAAATGGTGAGAATAAATTATGACGCCACAGTGCATCATCGTGTCCGTATCTTCATCTTCATCATCATCATCATCATCATCATCTGACGCGCAATGCCTCCCCGGGCGCGGAAAGAAGCGGGATCTTTCGGTGTTTCTTTGTTTTATTATAACCAAGTGAAAGGAGGTGTATATTTCTTCGCATGGTCTGCACTGCATTCATACAAAGCCACTCTGCCTCAAACGGGACGGTTCTTCAGGCGGGACTAGAAATGGTGATGTGGACGGGGGATTTTTTTTATAGTACGTGGCATTGGCTTAAAATATAAGCTAATGCAATCTTTCAAACTAAATTGCATTCCCAACGGGCAGAAGATGCGGTTGAGAATGGTTTTAACTAATAGGGACAAGAGACCCGTCGGTGCCGTGGAAGATGTTATGAAGAAAATGATGTAATTTAAGCCAAACTACACGAGTTCAAATAAGACTGTGCTCTGCAAGACTACTTAAGTATATCTGTGTAACCATCACCTTAAAGGATAGTTGACAATTATTGACAATAATAATTATGTTTTGTCAAACAACTTACAAATAGTCTCGGACAATCTAATATGAGCTGTTTTTTCAGAAAATTTTGGTAATTAGCAAAATTGCATTGAAAACGATTCAATTACTTTGCTTAACTTTTTTTTGTGAAATTTTCTGTTTTAAAAAGACACTCTGGTAGCTTCAAATAAAATGAATTTCAAGATTCGTGTATTTGAGCTGTCTACATTAACAGTGTAAATCAGGGACTACCTATGCTTTGAAGTCTTAGTAGAGATCTCTTGACCCAATGGACAACGAGCAGTGTGTTGCGCAAAAACATACTAACTTTCGTAAGCATAAATCTAAAGAGACCAACAGTAACTTTGTGTTCAAGTAAGCAGTCATGATAACTAAATAGGAATAAATTGTTTACCAAATGCATAATCATCCATTACAATATGTTTTGACATCTTTTGACTAGATGCGCTGCTGTATTCGGGTTCTTAATTAACGCTTATTGTGTCATCTTATTCATTTATTCACATCATCAACGTTGCATCGCTATGCTTTCATCGCTTTTACCCATCTGTCTGTGTAACCGTGCCTCTTGATTGATCGTGCCCCAAAGTGTCGTTCTCTTTCATACACCTCCACACACCTACCCATTCTCCCACACACACATACAAAGTCATACACACCACTACAGCACACATACGGTATGTAAATTATTCTGCACTCTTGCTAAACCATTTTATCAACCAGAACCGTTCTGGGCGGAAATTCGTTCCACCCAGTCAGACCGAGCAGTTCGTTGCAAAAACCCCATCACGGTGCACCCAGCTCATGATCAGCTTTTGCATAATTGATTAATGTTTGATCAAACTTCGGTCGGAAAGCGTAAGATAAATAAATGATGATGCTTCTGCCACTGTGTAGGAGCTCCTTACCAACGATGAATTTACTTCCTCGAAAAGAAAAACAACCTCCCAATTCCATCGTTGCACCATTGGTTGGGTGGTCAATAAAAACGCAACACACGTGATGCGTCACAAAACAAACGGGGGCCACACATCCACACACTCCGGTGACATTTGCAGTGGCAGCCACCTGGAAGCAAGATGCCCGCACAAAGTTACAGAAAACAAATAACACAAAATCGAAAAAAAAGAGAGAGAAAATTTACATCCCAAGCAGCTGCCGTTGGTAGCTGGATGGCGGGCACGAATTGATTTGCCGTTACAGCGTTATACTTTGCGTTACGACGACGACCGTCCCGCCCAAAACCCAGCGCGCTTCAAGCGCTCTTTTCAGCGCAATATAATTCAATCAAATATTAGGTTTTTCGTCAATTTTTATATGCTTTCCTGTTCGGTTTTACAGATGGTTTGTTTTCTTTTTGTTTTCTCTTTCCATCCCTAAGTGTATCATTTCGATCGTTCATTTCGCTCATACTGTGAATGGTGAATGTGAATCAAGTATCAACGCATCCCCTCCATTTTTCCAGCGGACGCGCAATGCACGCGCCCCCGCTCTAGCGTGTGTATCTAGGTGTGTCTGTGTGTGTATTGTAAGTGTGTATGCGCGTGTGTGTGTGTCTGTTTTGTATGTATGTAAAGACAACTGCTGGCAAAATGGCTTGCCGGCGACAGGGACATCGCTTTGACATTGGGACCATAGACTACAGGGGATGGCACCTGGTCCAGACATTACACGAACAAACTTGACGAGACTGGAGGGAGGTATAGCTGTGCCAAGGTGGGATGCGGAAGGTGGAGTAAGAGTGACGGATGCATTAAGAGTCCGAGAGTCAGGTACGACACTTCAATGCCAGATTACTACGCTTCGCGTCGCAACTGTCAAAGTGACAGCATCTCTCAAGCTACTTTCCGTGCTGGCTGAGCAAGTACTAGCAGCCCGGTTGTCCCATATCTGAAGAGCGGTGGAGTTGAGAAACTCGAGGGAATTCTCATAATTGCCTCCGACCATCACTCCGTCTCCACCTTCCACCACCTTATAACACCAAGTGTAATGTTCAAATCCTGTCTGTGGACAGGATAGCTACACAATATGACAAAAGAGGTTAAAAAAATTATCTCAATTTATGGTTCATAAAAACAAAATAATGACAGACAAACACTTTTTTAAACTTTCCTGTTCGAATGTCAACTGTTTACATGCTTCAATATTAGACACATTTAATATCGCATACAAAAACAGACGTGATAGAATACTGAGTGCTTTAACCAACACTATCGACGGTAACGACGGAATGTCTATTACCACTTCTACACACATACTAAGCTACCCAACTGTCATCTAGAAGCAAACCCTGAAACAAAATGAGGTTATGTTTCCCGGAGCAAGACCCGGCCTCCCGAAAAGGCACACCAGTAAACTTGACAATGTTACCCCACCACCACCAAATCTACGGCAACGTCACATATACAAAAAAATACAAAAAACCAGGACCCGCCATTTCCTCCCGACGATCGCGCGACACAAGAAGGCCTTTGGTGGTCGGGTTCTCCGCTGTCAATAAATACTTAAAGCAAACTGAAAAAAAACCATTCGTGTGTTGTAGTGGTCGGTCTTTTTTCTTTCCTTCAGTTTTCTGTTTCATTTCCTGTTTTCACGAGTGTGTGTATATGTTGATATACTTTGTTTTTATTCTAGGCGTCTTTCTTCCCATAGCGGACTTGCACCCCATACCCGACAAGCGCCCCACCCCTCAAACATAGCGGGGGGAGGGTGGGCAATGGTTCGGGGTTTTGGGAGTCTCCGCACCTTATACAAAACCGGATCGTACGGGGATCCGGGGCACTTCAACCCTCTGCGCAATAATAGCCTTACCAAATATGAAAAGAGAAGCAGGAGAAAAAAAAATACATCAAGAAAAACAAATACAAATGTACGCGACGTCCGCGTAATGCATGCCCGCGGACGTTCTCGCGGACTCCTTCTCGAGGAGGTTTTCTCTCCATGCATAGGTTACGGAATGCACGTATGTTTTAGCTGCATGCGCATCGTTCTCGTAAGCACACACACACACACTCACACACACGCACGCACACAAACTCTTTCTTTCACCGTAGCGCAATGTGCATTCGTTCATAGCTGCCTTCGATGTGCACGTGTGCATGGCATGAAGCATGTAGCTCGCGCGCGCATGTTATTTCCGCACGTGAAGCATGAAGCACGAGAAAGTAGATAACGATGAATGCCTGCTGCACGATGATGATGATAATGCATGATGATTGTTGCATGTTGTACTGCATGCGTGTATCACCGTTCCCATCCGTCTTTCCTCATCCCCTCATGCACGCACGCCCGCACACACACACACACTAGCAGTAGATTTCCTTGCATGCAGGTGCATGTGCATCGTGGTTGTGCATGCCCAGTAACAAAATCGTGTCTCAGCCGGTTTGTGTCGCATGAAATGTATGTTGCATCTCGCATGATAGCATTAAGCATTAGATTTGCCGTTGGTCCCTTTTCACTCCTTTTCACTTTTGTTCTACTCTTTTGTTACGTGGTGCTTTCAAAACGCTGCTATTGCAACAAAAAAGCAACAATAAAAATGCACGATAAAAATGTACGTCCCCACTACACTACCGAAATCTTCGCCTTTGTTTGCATGGTTCGATAAATCGCATCTTCATGGCATGGCATGGCAGTACCTCTCCCCTGTCTTGGTTTTGTTTGTTAGTGCTCCCTTCTACTCGGCTACCGTTCCATCTAGCGGTCAATTCATTCGGGTGCATGCTGCTGCTGCGGCTGCTGCATGTATTGTGCATGTGCGCTTCTGCACGACACCTAGCATGTTGGTAGTTGCATGCTGCATGACAAGGATTGCATGTTGTCTTTTTTTTTTTCGTTCCACCCACCTGCCGATCCAAATTACCCTGCCTAGCTCTGTACCTACCTAGTCGACCCGTTATCAGTAATGGTTTCCTTTTAGCATGGGCGCACTCTTCCATCCTTTCTCCCGTATTGTCGAAAAACACTGGCCAATTGGAATGTTTGAAGTAAAAAAAAAGGAAAAAAAACACACACAAGAAATAAGTTTAAAATTTTAAATCTTTCTCTACTCAACCCCCCACTTCCCTCATCCCCTCCTCATCTCTCCCAGAAGAATATATATATATATATATATACTACCTCGACAAAACCACACAGAGAGCGAACTGAAATGCACACAGCAAGACGATGGCATTTTCCGAAGCTGCCACCGACACCCGGCACCGGAAATGAAACTACTCCCTTTTCCACCTCTCCCCCTCCCCTCGCCCCCAACCGACCTCACCACATTTCTTACTCTCTTGCTCTTCCTCTTGGTCTTTTCCATTTTTCCTACCTGCATGAATAGTTAATTTTTTGTTTGTCTGTTTAATGGAAACTTCAACACTTTGGTAAAGAAGGGCCCAAATGGGGGTGGTACTTCTGGGAGGCATTAAATGGCCTTGGGGGGAGGTGTGGTAGGCAAACTAAAAACATTACCTATTTATTTGATTTTTTTACTCTCCCGTATGAATTCCTCCCCTTCTTCAGCGGGAAAATTTTTGTAAGATACAAAAAAAAGCCCGACCTACCCTTCGTTTAATGCCACCCATAGTACACGACACCTGCGTGTGTGCTTTTTGCGTTGTTTTTCCCACCCTATAATACCCTCCGCTATCCAAACATAAGAAAAATAAAATAAACGATATCCAGCTTTCGGTACATGCGTTTTCCCAGTGGCGTATTTTCCCAACCGCCCGGCATTTCGTCCGGTTTTTATTCGAGGCTTTAATTTACATACTTTCGATCCGACGTCCCGGTCACCTTACTGTTCTTATCGAAACCGATTTTCCAAATTTCCAACCCCCCACCACCTGCATTTCCCTTATTACGTTCCTTTCTTACCTCCTTCAGTTCGTGTGCCACCGTTACGATTAACATTCCTTACATACGGATCCTCTTGTATTTTTTCACCTTCCTTCATTCTTACCTAGGGTACCTTCTCGTACGATTGTTTTTAACTTCTCTTTTTATACGGTCTCAATTTTTATATCCCCATTTTTATCTACTTTTTGCCGATCCTTTACTAGTCATTACACTCCACTTACACTCCCTCTTACACTTGTTTCCATCTTTAGATTTTTCTCTCATTTTCTTATCTCGAGCAATTTGTCTTTTTTATCATTCTCCTTCCTCTGTCTGTCTCTTCTGTCTCTCTTTCTCTCTCACTATCTTTCTTTTTCTCTTTTACGTACAAAAGAATAGTTTTAAAAAAGTTGTACTTCTCCGTCTTTCCCACTAATTTCTCTCCAATGTGTTTCCAACAAAACGACTCTGAAAAAAAAACTCTCATTTTGAATGTATTAATTATTTAGACCAGGGTTCATCGTGGCCACTCATCCATGATGACCCGCAACTGTGACCAACTGGATGGAAACTACCTTCCCTAGCCCCTAACCTATCCCTTAAACGATCCCCCCCTTTCCCCGTGTATTGTTTCATTCGATATCTCATCCTGCCCTTTCCAATATGGTCCCAATAAAGAATATGTTGGACATTCTTCCCATTCTTGTACGTAGTGAAATAACTCACAAAGTTTGTTTTTGTGTTACCGTTTCATGTTTTGTTTTTGTCACCCGAATTCCCCTCCCTACCAGGCTCAGTTGTTTTGTTGTTTTTTAGTGTCCAAGCGTTCCCGGAGTTTAACCTGTTGTTAGGCATACCACAAATCCAGCGTGGGAAAGTTCTAGGGAAAGTTCGATTCCATCCACACACGAAATATTGCTCAATTAGAAGAACAAAAAACCATATTATCTCCCTCCTGACCTCCACCTCCCTCCTGACCAACTACCTCCACCCTTTTTATGTTTCTCCGTCCGCGTCCCTCGAGTGTCCTCTTCCTAGTTGTGTTCCGGTTTATATGTTTACCATGAACTACGAGGGAAAACAGGAAACATGCTATCGATTTCGAACACTGTGCATCCTAAAAGAAATGCTAGAACATCAATCGCAAGATAGCAAAATAGACCGGAAAACACGATTTTATACAAACCTTGTCTAACATTTGGTTGTCCAGAAAACCCCCAAAACCTTTCTGCATTGAACCGGGCCCTTGTAGAGACATCAATTTCCACCCCCCCAACCTTCACCCAGACCAATCCTACCCCTTTACTCGCTCTCTGTTTTTCACTCTATTATGCTCTAGATTCCCGCCCCCTCTTCACGACCCCTTGACCAAACTAGCGAGCTCTCGTTTTTGTTTTGAATACCTCAATAATCATTCCAAAATTAACAAATTCCCAATATAAAAACAATACCAAAAATACAATATACAGTCGCCGTCGTTAGATTTAAGTGCACACATTGTATGCGTACAAAAGCATTGAGACCATATTGCTAATGCGTTTTTTTCTCTTTCGTCCTTCAACATGGTTGCCATCAAAACACGCCCGTCTGCGCATCGAAACCGTTGATCTCCAACCAATAACGTGCAACAAACCAAAACAAAACACACTATACTCATGCACACCACCAACTTGGCACAAAAAAAAACACACAAAAATAACATGACGACCCCGTAGGAGTACAGTGTACAGCTCACGTTCCGAGAACAGTGGCTGGACGAACGATTAAAGTTCGATGACATCGGAGGTAAGTATGGTGTGGAAGTAGAACGATGGGTAGTCGATACGAAGGGAAGATGGCTTGTAAACTTTAGTCCCTGGTTTCCCACTGAAGGGCAAATTAATTTTGTCAAACACACGATCTTTTAGCCGTGTTCCGCAACAGATTTCATCAAGTTCCTCTTTTTGTTTCGTTTACCGTAAATATATAAAACTTGGGATCACAGTAGACCTTGCAGTAGTAGCATTTGTACCTTTTTACCAGCATTTTTCTGCCGTAGTGCCATCAGTGTCAGTCCCTAGCATAAGCGAAGGCGTTTTGCGTTTCTCCAACCACGACCACCACCGCGTAACACTCTCAGCAGCTCGTCGTACAGATTAAATTTTCGCTAAACATCATAAGCGTTTCAATCATCTTCTTTAGCGGGAAATTAGAGTAGGCTTTTGCACCCGCACCCACCGGCCCCGAGAGCAGAGCCACCCGATCTGAGCCCGGAAAAAAAGAAGAAAACTAAACCCCCGGGTTGCCAATTTCAGCACCGGCAAAGGTCCTTGGTACGGAGCCGGGTTTGCTGTACCGAAAATCATTTTCATCGCCTTGCTCGATCATAAATTCGATATGTTACACTCGGCTTGCTCGGGCCCGTTTGATGTGGGAGAGAGAATGTGGGATCAGGGTAGCCATAATAATGTTTTCCGCCCTGCCCCACGCCCGCCTATTCATATCATCACCGCCGGAGCGCCTACATCTAGGCACACCGCATTACAACCACCATCTCTCATCATCCGAGCGCTCGCGGTAGGCCAATCCGGTTCCCGTTCCCCATTTCCCGATCAAACGTCGCGCACGTGCTTGTTTCGCTGTTCCGGTACTCTTCCACATCCCGAAGCGGGTGAAAGCTTCCGAACACCATCGATTACCGGAACAAACTTGAAATTCTTCCACCATCCCACCACGTTCTACCACACCGAAGAAGCGTCCCGTAGTGGCCCGCGGGGCAACTTTGCCTAGCGTCTAGATTGCCGACTAAATTCGATTACGCTTCATCGACCGATCCTAACCTTAAAGGCTACGACACACACACGCACACATCAACCAACAAGAACGTCCCCAAGCACGTGCCAATCAAGGGCTTTTCGTTCCCTCCGGGGGAAAGAACGAGGTTGGGACAACTTGGTTACCATCGGTTTGGTTCCCTCTTCCTGCCAGAATTCATCCTTTCAGAATTCTTCTTAACACCAGAGACCGGCTATTTGAGCGGAGGCAATCAGCGTTCGAAAAAAAAAATCGCGAACTCTTGCAAAATATTGATGTTCCCATCCAAGACGACCGTCCCATCCATCCATCACGCCCTCGAACGAGTCCTAGGTGACAGCTTCCCTGGGCCAAACTTTACCAGCTCGTTGGGCATTTCCGGTTCAAATCTTTAAACATTGACACATATGCCCACGTACAGACACACCTACACTTACATCTGTATAGAGCACATGTGTGTGTGTGTGTGTGTGTGTGTGAGTGTAGCCCTTTATATGACCTCCGCAACCTTGTCCCTTGATCCAATTCCCCGCCAGCTAGCAAATAAACCCGGAACTCATGTTTTCGGTGCGCTTCCACTCTAGTTCATCATTGCCGTGTGGAGAAAATCCGCAAGAAGCCCCCTCCCCCCCCCAGGGAGGGAAGTCCCACAGAAACGCAATAATGTTGATAAAATGAGTCCTGCGCGGAGTGCCGGGAGCGTCGCAAACAGTAAACACATGTTCCCTATCCGTTTCCGGACACCGGAAGCGATGGATGATTTTTGCCAAGAAAAAAGTTCTTGGAGGAAAGAAACCGATGGAAAGAAATCAATTTAGATCTCGGTCCGCTGCGCTACGATGGGCGCAGGAAATAAATAAGTGTGTGTACGTATAGCGAGGGGTGAAATCGAGCGTCATACATCGACCGTACTTCTGCGTCGTCCTTCTGGTCATGGGTTATCCGGTGTGATGCGAAACACCATTACCAGTTCGTCATCGCCAAAGTGTCCCAGTGCTCGGAAAAAGGGCCACCCGCCACGATTGTAAACTTCCCGGCCTGTCGGCACAGCACGGTTCGCGGCTCGAGGCAATCCACGCACAAGCACACAAGCACGCACACCTCTCCGCCGGACGCGCACATACAAGCACACACCAGAACAGATTTAAAAAAAGTGTATATATATACATATATACAAGCGGTACGGATGAATGGTTAAGGGCTGGTCGACGAGGGCCATGAAACACGGATCTATCATCGACTACGGTCTATAGCAGTCTACGCCTTCGTTCGGTCTTCGGTCAGTGTATGTCTAACAAGGGCTGTAAAGTTTACATATCAATCATAATTTACCTACCCACCAACCATCGTTGAAACTCTCACCCAAAACTCCCCCTCCTCACCACCCCCAGTGTCTTGTTCAACCCCTCGGAACAACCCAATACTTCCAAGCAGAGACATGAGTCGCGACGTCTAAGCATGAAGTTCAAACAGGTCCTTCGACAATACCCAACATAGACGAGGCCTGCTTGTTACGTGTTTATGCAGCAGTCAAACTAGACCCATCCCACGATGGGATGATGTCCTTTGCAGGGGTTCCTCCTTCATGGTTGGGGCGCGCAGGGAGGACTTTGTCCTCGAAATACGTGATAAAAAATGGATCAAAATTGATACTCTACAATCTTAACGACTTGTTCGTATTCCAGCCCGATCCAGCGTGAGCCCAGACGCTGGTGTCCCATGGTTCTGCTACCGAAAAATTGGTAGCTGTTGGACAGCCAATGCGAACGCGAACACAAACAGTGTCCTAAGCAAACAGAGTGGCCAGAGTTCGAAGAATCAGCGCTGCCCGGATCGGCAAAGTGCTGCTTCTTTGTTTTTGTTTTTTTTATTTCTTGGTTTGTGCTACCATCCTATCACATTTAATTCCTCTTTAAACTACTCCCCGATGACCCATTTCGGGAGGAAATAAAATGAAATAATGGAAGATTTATTGTTTCGGGTGCACTTTGGCTCTTAATCAGATATTCTCAATTCTCGCTTGCGGAGCGTTTGTGAAGCAGCGCCCGGTGGACACCGGTGGTCGGCTTAGGTTCTACAGCCAGGCGTGACAGATAATTAATCAGAAGATAAATGTGAAAAGTTGATCACCCAGCTAGAAGTGGCGCAGGTTGCTACGGTACCAAATTCTTTCTCGTTTTGTTTTTGTGCAATGCTCAATTTCAAACTAAATGAAGCGAACCGTCGCCTGCTTGGGATAGTAGCACTGGTAGTAGCAGCAGGGCGAAATGTCACAACCGTCAGAATAGATGCAAAACGTCAACTATGACAGGCAAGCTAGATGAAGTGATCGAAAAGTTGCGTTGCTTGATGAATTAAATTAACTCGCCATCTACACCGAACTTTTGATAATAAAAGCTCTACACCACTTCTCTTCACGCGCCCTCACGCGTTCTCTCTTACTATCTCTCTCTCTGTCTCTATGTCTCACATACACAAACACTCTTTCACCGTCTTCACTTCTTCTTCCTTCGCTCTTCACGCAGGCCGCTTAAAGTACCTTACACTGACCGAAGCAAACCGTGTGTGGATGCCTGACTTGTTCTTCTCGAACGAGAAGGAAGGTCACTTCCACAACATCATTATGCCGAACGTCTATATCCGTATCTTCCCGTACGGATCGGTACTATATAGCATACGTATTTCACTCACGTTGGCCTGCCCGATGAATCTCAAGCTGTACCCACTGGATCGTCAGGTGTGCTCGCTGCGTATGGCAAGTTGTAAGTACCGTTTTACCCACCAGACGTACACACACAACCACACCCGTACAGACACAGAAACAGACAGATGCGTCCTTCGCTCCCCGTACCCGCCATTGGTGCTCCCGTCCCATTCCAAACTCCTTTCCCAACAGAACGTACTACACGATACACTCGACCGCTCCAAAGTGGCAGACACCTCGCTGCCCACCCACTTGAAATGGCCGCTGCCCGCCGAACACAACGCGGACTAATACGGGTGCCGTGCTTCTCCGCAGATGGTTGGACGACGGCCGATCTAGTGTTTCTGTGGAAGGAGGGCGATCCTGTGCAGGTGGTGAAGAATCTGCATCTGCCCCGGTTCACGCTGGAGAAGTTCTTGACCGATTACTGCAACAGCAAGACGAACACCGGTAAGCGCTCGGCGACCAGTAACGGTCGCGCCACACTCGACAGAGCTGTCCGGCGAACACTTCACATTGCATCGTGACAGTTTTACACGACGCGCCACTAACGTTACGTCTTTTCGCTTCTCGTTCCGCTTGCCACTGTTCGCCCCCTCCCTTCCGCACGTCTTCCGCAGGTGAATACAGTTGCCTGAAGGTGGATCTGCTGTTCAAGCGCGAGTTCTCGTACTATCTGATCCAGATCTACATCCCCTGCTGCATGTTGGTCATCGTGTCCTGGGTCTCGTTCTGGCTCGATCAGGGCGCGGTACCGGCCCGGGTATCGCTCGGCGTTACCACACTGCTAACGATGGCGACGCAAACGTCGGGCATCAACGCATCGCTACCGCCCGTCTCCTACACGAAAGCCATCGACGTGTGGACCGGCGTCTGTTTGACGTTCGTGTTCGGGGCACTGCTCGAGTTTGCCCTGGTCAACTACGCGTCCCGTTCAGGTTTGCTAATTTTATTGTTCGTGTATGTGTTTATCTGTGTCGCCGTGGTGCGTTTATGAGTTCACTGTTTATTTACTCTTACTTTATAATGCCCACTTGCTCTTGCTACCCTTGCCAACAAACCTTCCTTTCCCTAACATGCCACGCAATGGTACCGTCCGAGTCCCTTGGGCTACTTGACAGCGACCGTTCTACCTCAGCTACTGAACAACACGTGGCAGCAGAAGCACCGATGGTAGTTAAAATAGTAGTAACCGGAAAGAGCAGCAGTCCCAGTAGACAGCTGTCAAGTGTCAAAGTCTCTGCCAAAGTCAGCCACTGCACTGTGGCGCACGTGGTTGTTTGTTCGGTACGGCGGTTGTCTTCCCAAGCATTCCAAGGAGCACGTGCACGGTAACATTCGTTCGCGTACGCTGCCTACGCTGTACAGTTGCTGTTTTATCTTCCCTTCATTTATCTGTATACCGTCCGTCTGTTTTTGTCTTTTTCTGTCCGGCAACAAAGCTACAAAACAGAGCTCCTATACAAAACTTCCTATTGTTTTTTTTTACTGTTCCCCCAATGTCCGCGTTTACACATGTGCTCGTCGTTTATTACGTTCCAACTATATTTCTGGGCTAGTGTTTTTTTGTCCGTTGTTTTCTTATATTCTACAACATAACCTTAAATAATACAACCGTAGTTCGAACCGATTATAATGATGTCACCCGCATCTCTTTTTTCGTTTCTTTTCTCCTCTCCTCCTGCTGCTCACGTCACTCACGTTACGTTACGTTACCGGTTGCGTTACTCGTCCGCTGCATCGACACATGTTTTGTCATTTCTTGCGCGATCAATTATTGTGTTTTTTTTTGTACTTTGCGTTTGTTCACCATTTCCGTTGTCAAATTTCATATCCACCATTCTTACGTTGTCGTTTTCGCTCATTTCCATCCCAATCACCCCGTTTGCGCAAACCGTGCTCCCATCTCACGTGATACCGTAAATCAATCACCCAAATGACATTTTCGCCCATCGCTGTCAACCCATCTGTCATACTGTATAACACTATGATTGATACTACACGGCGTCGCACACACGCGATGCGTACTTGATGCACGCTTCGTGTCTACGCTTTCAATCGAACAATAACAATCACCTTACTCCACATATCGAACACCGTACCGAATCACTGTCACACGCATTACTATTTGCTCAAAATAACGCGTTCCTAACGTATTTATTACCCGTTTTGCATTACGTGGTTTGCATTCCACAAATACGCACACGTACACCTTCTTCCTATTGATGTATTGCTGTCTATTTTGACATTTCTTAATCACTGGAAATCCTGCAAACCTTCCCGCCCATACCACACAATCATGAATTTCGCCTCACAATCACCATCGTACGCCACATCCTTCATTTTTATTTTCCTCCCATTTTGGAACACATAAATTCTTTTGCGCTTCTATATCAATCCATTCATGCTCACCAAGCGGATAGGGCAGCAGACATGCACCGAGAGAATATGAAGAAAAAGCGCCGCGAAATGGAACAGGCCAGCCTGGATGCGGCCTCGGATCTGCTGGACACCGACAGTAACGCCACCTTTGCGATGGTTCGTATCGGGCAAGGGGTTTGCGCTGGGAGGGCAGGGATTATGTAAAGCGCTGGGGCCACCTAACCTCACCCTAACCCACTGGATAGTGACCAAAACAAAAACAATGAGAAGAGTCAACCAGTAAATCGTCCGGTTCGCCAGCAAAAAAGATGTTTCGTTGTTCAGCAGTGCTTTTATCTTCTTTTACCAACTAGAAATGAGTGTAATACTGTCATACGGTAGCACCAAACATAGTAGTCCACTTTTGTTAGTAGAACAACACCATAGCAAATATGACATGTGTAGCTTTACTGACCAACATTGCCATGGCAACGTACTACAGTAAAGCTTTTTGAATTTCAAATTTTTATTTACTTCCCCAAACTGGTTTGGGCGTACCACCTCAAACGAACAACTCCAATTTCTCGAAACCATTTCGGGAGTTTTTGAGAAATTTAGGAACAACTTCATCGCAAGCAACACAACCTGCTAACCATGTTCTAACCAGAGTTACGTCTGTCTGTCAGTTCGAGTAATTGCCTGCATTACATTTTCCAGAAACCGCTGGTGCGCCACCCCGGTGATCCGCTCGCACTGGAGAAGCTTCGCCAATGCGAAGTGCACATGCAGGCCCCGAAGCGGCCAAACTGCTGCCGTAGCTGGCTGTCAAAGTTCCCAACCAGGTAAGCTTAGCCGTGCCATGTTCGCGTACTTGCGTGCCTTACTCCACACCGATCCAACGCCGTCAGTGTGCCCTATCGCTCTGTCGCTCTCCTTCTCTCTTGCTCTCTTTCTGTCTCTTTTTCTCTCACTCACATTCTCTTTGTCTCTTGTCAAAAACTCCGTTTTGGAAAATCCTTCCAAACATGGCGCACGCACGTCAATGACATTACCCAGATAGCGAAATATCCCCGAAACGTAACTGGAAGGATCGTTTCGCCTGAGCAAAAGTTTTTAAGCGTATTTTCGTTTCCGTATTCTTTTTTTCCGTTCGGTTCCGTTCCGTTACACGGTTACACAGTGTGGTTGTGTTTCTGTTTTGTCTACTTTCTCTTCTGTCCGTTGTTTTAGTCGATTGGTTTTGTGCAATTTTCGTTTCCCACAGACACACTGGCACAAACAGCTACTTACATTCACCGAAACACACAGAATATAGTCACAATGAATCTACAAAACACCCGTGACAGCAAGAACCCGCTTGACACAGTGTCTCTCTATCTGCGTTTCTCTTTTTTGCCACACTCTGAGTCCCTGTGTTCTTGTCCATTTGGTAAGCCGTTGGCGTGATCTTGAGTTACTGTCGTCAAACGAAAAGAAGAAAAAAAAAACATAAATCAAAGATCTTATCTCACTATCGGATCCCGCTGGCGATAGGATTCGTGCAAGCGTTTAGTCTCCTATCGCTGTCAGGAATTAAGTAGCTCCCGCATTGCAACGTGTACGTGTGTACGTGCGAAAAATATGTAATGTCATCTGTTTATTCTTCCATGTTGCAAACAATACCAAATCTTCACACACAAACCAATTGAATCGAATAACTTCATCCCGAACACCCGACTACCTTAAAGCCCCTTCAAAAAGGTGCCGTGTCTGGGACGAGGGTAATTACTTTTACTACTACCACTTTACTAATTTCCGCCTTTACTACTATCGCCTTTACTTACTACCATCAAGCAACTCTCGTACACTATTGCTAACCCTATCGTTACTTTATTTCCTTTGTTTTGTGCAACTCTTTGCTACCCGAACTGCTGTTTGTTGTTTTACGTATTTCATGCTCCGCTGGAAACCCTACTCGGTTTTCGGTCGTTCTATCATCCTTCTATTACCAACTAAGCGTCGTTTTGCGTCATTCATGCTCGGATGCTGCTTTTCACATACATCTCGCTGAGCAGCTCCTTCGATGACAGTTTTGGTAAAGGAAGCAGCACGGTGAGGAAGCTTGAACACGCACAAAGTAACCGTCTACTGGGACGTTTCTGAAAACCGTAGCGCCTGAAAGTATGCAATCAACACTTGGAGGAATTTAATGACGTAATTACTGTGGCGAAACACATTTACACAAGTTTATCCCGAATCGTTCAACGAACGAGAGAGTCATTCGCTGAACGAATAAGAAACATTACATACCTTTAGGCGCTTTCGAGAGTTTTCGAATGCAGCAAAACAAAAAGGTTGCTAAACAAAACAATTCGTGTAGTGCATTGCATACCTTGCGGCGTTTTATCCAATTGAAAAGTGTATCGGAGCTAACTTTGTAGTGCAATGTTGCCCTCGAGTATGTTTTAGTAAATGACGTCTACCCTAAATTTTCTTTCCAAATTCAACTCGATAGAACTGTGCTTGCTTTTCTTTTTAACAAAACTGTCTACAGAAGGACCATCATTGTTCAAGTAAATGCTAATTAGATAGTATGCATCATCCACACCATACGCATCTTGCAGTCGATAAAAAGATCAGTTACGTTTTAACTACCTATCCTAGCACCACAAAACCGGACCCTCTGCGTTTGTGTTTGTGAGTTGTAGCAGCTTGGTTTGGTTTAGTTTTGTAACGGAGTAGAACCACACATTAGCTTCGGTTACATGCTCGACCGCTTTTTGATTCGATGCGTATCCTTGCCACATACAAGTGGTTTCATCTAACGTTGTGCACATTCTCATGCGAAATTCGGACGATCTCTACACTATCTATATATTAAAGAGGCAAAACTAATAACCCACATTGCGCTTAAACCATTCCCCGGAACAAACTATAGAGCAACACATTTTGCTGTAAATAATCATCCCACTTCATACCGTCCATAACGGTTCCGTCCTTCGCGATAACATTTGCAAGAATAAGTAGGTTTTCCGGTCGTCTTCAGCAAATGTATCCATAGATTGTCTCGATGCTCACACATCCGGAACCGCCGGAAATGCTCATTCATACACGCTCATTGCAACACACCGACACCACCAACATGCCAGATCAAGCCACACACTATCGTTCATTTCTTGATGCGCTCCTAATTTTAGTCTTCTATTTTGTTAGTTTAGCCTTCCGATCTTCCGCAAAAAAAAACAACAGCAAACAAAAAACAATTACTAAATCCTTCAGTCATTTCATTTGGTCCGATCCGCTTAGTGGTCCTTAGTACGTTTAATCTCGAATGGATCGGTTCCAAACCCATCAGTACCAAATCGCAAACCAAATCGAATTCCTTAACATCACCGTACTGAGCTGATTGTTTCCTACTCTTTTCGCGTACGTTTTCTCTTCCTCACAGTTTTCCTTTTGTTTTACTTTTGTATGCATCGAATGAAACATCATCATGCTCATTTGAAATAGCTCGAATATATATTCTTTAGACACTTACCTTTGTCTTGTCTGCATACGTTTTCGTTTGTGGCGTGATGATCAATCTATAGTCCAGTTAGTTGATCGATCGTGATCACCATGTAGCTCGCGTACAAGCGCACGTGCGCACCAGCATGCCATAATCAAACCATGCTAATCGAAATATTTCTCTCCCCTTGTCCCCTACGCGCCTTATCCGTTCTGGCTACGACCACAACAACGCGACCATGTGTAGACAATGCTCGCGCTCGAAGCGCATCGACGTTATCTCCCGGATAACGTTCCCGCTGGTGTTTGCCCTGTTCAACCTGGTCTACTGGAGCACCTATCTCTTCCGCGAAGAGGAGGAGGACTAAGCGCGTACAGCTGCAACGCCGTACTAATGTTAGCAATAGACACCCCACGTAGCAGTGTAGCACAACCATGTCCACTATCCCTCTAAAGTGATCGGTTCCAGCAAACCCCCCGGCTCCGTACACACCTCCCCAGATGAAGGATGTGCGATGATTTCGTACGCAGAAGAACCGAAAGCAACGGTCGACCGCAAGCAGCCAACGCTTACATGCCAACGGTTTGCTGACGGAGTAGCACAAACGGTCGCCCAAGGCAACACGCATACCAGTCAATCGCTCAAGCAACAGTCATAACTGCACATAAATCAACGTTCGTGCCGTAAATACGCATGACAACAAATGTTACGCACAGTTTCACATCAGCACCGCAGAATAAGCTCAGTATATCAGTATTCACAAAACAACAGCGACAACAACAGATCAAGCATGCCTGTTAATATGTAGCGCATAGTTCAGTTATAGCAGAAAATCACTTACAGAAGCGAAATAGAACAATTACCGGCTAGACAAAGATACAGTTTCAACTGCACAGCAGTAATCAACACTATTAATTGCCATTCTTCTGGTGAGCTGATGGTGATCAGGTTTAGTTAGAGCACAAGTAACAGTACCCCGTACCATACAGAACACATAGGGAAATGTAAAAATCCTTTGCTCTTAGGCAGCTTTTTTCTGCAAACAGTCCTAATTTAGCACAAAAACGATAGATGTGTTACGCAAGTTGCATACTTTCAGGTGGATTGATTTTATAGTAAATAATTCGCATTGCATGGATGATTGCGCTCCATTTCTTCCATCTTCAGGATATTTTCATCTGCAGACACGATATCTCAGTGTCCTGCCGGTCACACAGAAACACGCACACCTACCTAAAACCCATGCTGCCAATTTGCTCGGTTTCTTCGGTAGTTTGGACGGATAGTGCCTTTATCTTGAATTAGTTCGCCTCTTGAATTCGGGTATGCTCAACATCAACCCAACTTTCTAATAGTTTTTTTCACAGCAAAGTACAGTACACAAACTTTAGTCACACGCAAATATACGCAACACACACACGCTCAGTGTACGTCCCGATCTCATTAAGCTAGTGCCATAGTTGTTAAAACATTTGCGGTTGTGAATGCGGATCGGGACAAATACACATCCACCTACACGCGTACCCACACGGTTAGACGACGTTCGTTCTTTGCCTTCCATCGAATCCCGTTTCTTCCTTCATTCATTCGTTCGTTCATAAAGAAAACTGTTCGAAAATACTACCTTGCACTAACGAATGTTTTTTTTTTGTTCTTTCATTACTAAGAACTGAAACGCAAAATGCAAAATATGTGCAAGTTTTTTTTATTATTCCTCCTCTTTTCGCGCTATTCCTCATTTGCTCTTGCACTTAGCAAAACAAAAACCACAAGAAAAACAGTAAAACTATCAATATTCCACAGTAAGTTCCCCGTAGAAGCGTTTTGGGACGCAGTCCAACACTAGTAAGTGGTGTTAAGCGTGCAAAAGGCAAAACCGGTTTGGTATTTTTATACTGAAAAAAGAAGTAAAAACTCTATGTGCGAAAAAAAGCAAAGGAAAACAATGTTCTTTCATAAGCTATATCCACAACAAAACAAGAAAAAACACACTCAATTTAAATACACATATTACTAATGCAGTGGATGGAAGGGAGCTGCCACACAAAATAACACAATGCAAACAATCGTATAAACTATTCGCGAAGCAGGAAGTATAAATAGTTCACCAGTTTTCTTAAACGTATAAAGGCACTAGGCAAAAAAAAAAAACAAACAAACAAAAAACAACAACACACCCATACACACACAGGAGAAAGTGAAACAGGAGGTAAAACTCGACAGAAGAGAAGTTTAATGTAGTGGATTAAATTAAAACAAGGGGGAAACTCTTTAAAAAAATTACAGGGTCATAGCTATTTGTTGGCACGAAAGCACAACATTAAGTAAAAAATCGAGATTCTATCATCACCGCTAAACAGATTGCTAACGGATAAAAGTAAAACGTCGTGTGTAAATTATTAAGCAGTAAAATGAATCACAGAAAACCTAATCTATCCCAAAAGAGCAACTGAAAAACAGCTACACAGGAAAACACTGGCACGAGCAAGACATGAAACACACACACAAGCACAACACACGGTCACATAGGGGATAAAAATTAGCATAGTAAGCGAAAGACATGTCAAACAAATCGAACGAAGATTATTTTAGATGTTATTCAATGGTAGAGTATGTATACTTTACTGTGCTACTGTGCGAGTGTGTGCGTATGCGAATGGAAAATTGAACGGAAAATGAATGTGTGTGAGCATTTAGAAGATAAAATAGACGCAGAAAGTGAAAGTGGAAAAAAAAACAAAACCCAAGGTAGACATACAATGCTGACGGTTGGATGATAGTGGAAGAAAGAATCGTATCGAAGCATAAATGGACAGCTAGTTGAATGGCGTGTTATAGCATTAATGAATCAAAAAGAAGAAAAAAAAACAAAACAAAAACAACCAAAACTGAAAACTGTTCTCTGTAGTGTTTTCTTTTTTCTAAGTACCCAACAACAACAAGAAAACTTTGCTAGAAAGAGAGAAGAAGTAAACTTTAAACCAGATCTAGATCCCAGCCATTCGAGGAGCTGCGTTATGTGGTTGCACGTGTTTTTATATGAAATTTTAAACGTATTTTCTAGATCAAAACGCTCTAGAGACGAATCCTGGAGGGATCCGGCCGGGGTACTAAAGAAAACGGAAACAGTGCGGTAAACAGTTGGGACAATTACGCGAGAGTGTGAACTAGAATTAGTCTTCTTCAGGCGCCAGCTAGTTTGAGGTTATCTGTTTTCCATTGTTTTGTTTGTTGAAAATTTTCCAAAATAAACAAAAATAATCCATTATCGGAGCAATAATCCACCATCGGATTGTGGGCCTCGGAGTTTTTGGGCGTATGTGAGGCGTTTCGGGGAGAATCGGCACAAACTGGTAGTTTAGTCGTTTCTCTGAATGTTTAAACGATAGAATGTTTGTTTTTTTTTTTTGCGGTGCTATAATTTTGCAACATTTCAAACACAGATTCGTCGAAATTCGTCGTTTCGATGAGCGAACCACGAGCGGTTTGCGCAACGAACAACAAACCGAATTTCCCAACGCTAAGCTGTACAGTTCGAATCGGGTTGTGGTTATATTTTGCCGTTGCCGTGGCGACCGTTGTAGGGTTCCGCCCGCCCGGACTGAAATATTTCCATTTCATAATGAAAGATTTCATGCACGCGTGCGAGCGCGCGTGTGCGGCCGTTGTACGGTGAATGTGGCCTTTCCCTCCCCCCTTTCTTGGCCGGCTCATCGGATTTTAGACAAAACGAAGCGAAACGGAAGCTCCCCCTGTCCGGCGTTAAGGCGATATCGTCGCGTAATATTTTGTTTGAAAATGTGTTGTGAGGTGTGTTTATACGCATGCTGCTATAGGCCGCTGTTCCCGCCCGGCACACTGTATCACAAACTAGCGAACGGAAGCAAACAAGCAGTGACTCTATAAGAGCGACACGGAGCGACAGTGTGCACGGAAGAACTCGGCACCACACGGCAAAACAAAAACGTACTGTTGTATCGCTAATCGTTAATAAACAATCAAAGTGAAAATCTTATCTACGTAAATATGGCAAAACCGGTGTCAAACAATCTGTCTATAAACATAAAAGCTGTAGATTTTCCTACGTGACGTGTTGGTATGAAGTGGGGTGACGGATAGAAGAAGAAGGTAGAGGAAAAGAAAACCCTTGTAACTGTGGTGCTGTGCATTAAAAAAGAAAAATAAACAAACAAACAACACAAGATTTTAACGTACATGTTATTCGTACCGGAGGCGAATTACCCATTACACCGAGAACCACTCACGGCCTAGCTGGGTTGGTTCGTCAAACCGAAATTATTAAGCAGAATCTACCGATAGCAGCTAATTATATTAAAAACGTACGACGAGCCGTTACCCACATACACACACACACAATTGGCATCTTCCAATCTGTTCTGCCACTGTTGCCACTTTACACGGGCGCAAAAGGTCTCCGGGCGAGAGATCTCCACTGAAATACCATCATGCAAGATGTTGTCCATTAAGAAGCCTAGAAGCGAACTAACGATATTACACTTTAAAAAGAAAACAAAAAACAAACCACTCTCCCAGCAAACCTTTCTCGCTGGCAAGAGCAAAAAAAAACACACACACGCGGCCGATTAAAAGATATCAGCAAACCCAGGGGAGAGAAATCGTGTAGTAGCAAAAGAAGAAAAAAAAACCGTAATATACTTGTGTAAAATATACTAGTGTCGAATCTTTGAACGTTTCATGTTACAAAACAAACAAACAAACAAACTAAAAAAAAAAAAAAACAAAGCAAACACCGATGTGTATGGGAGCGCCAAAATTGAATAAAACTAGATCTAAAAACAGAGCAAAACAAAAAAGCGCGAGCCACTGCGAGGTCTCTGATTCGATGCCGTGGCGTACTGCGTGGGTGAGGATGCGATTGTCTATCGATAAGTAGTAGTTACTTAACTCCACGTTTCGCCACGAGGAAGCAACACATCATGCGATCGCAGTAGCCACAGAGAAAGAGAGAGAGAGTAAATATTATGTTTTTCCTTTGTTCCACTGAGATGACGCGAGGAAAATGGAAAATGGCACGGAAATGGGATAACAATTATGTAGGATGAAACAGGCGAGATCTAGCACAGGAATCTTTATTGTGTGTATAGTTGCTGGGGGGGAGTAGTTGGAAAAATGCTTAACCAAACATGGGGAAAACATGTAAAAAAAAAACAACAATGAAACAACGGAATGGCAGTGATTGTTTAACTGTATTTTTCATTTGTTTTGTCGCTGCTCTTAGTCAAATGGTTTTCTACGAATAGCTCTCTTCGTGTCTGTTCATCTGTTGCAGTGTGCTTAATGCATTAAGGTATCCGGGTCCGTCTACTATCACATCACGCACCTGCATGTCCTTGTCGTAGGCCCTTCGTTACTACGCCTTTACCGTGTTGTACCTTGCTATAATTATTACATTTCGAATGGTTGCGCACAGCAGCTTTGCGGGTCCCTTTATTCAACAGTTCCGTTCAGCGTTATCAACTAGACACGGGACAGGAGGAATGTACGGAAGCTCTCTCACTCTCTCTCTCACACTAGCGCGCGATGCATAGTCTCGTATAAGTTAGTTTATAAATTAGGATAAACGAACAAACAAAAAAAAACACACAGAAAAGGCTAACACTAATTGATTACCGATATAGTGGAGCGCGGAACGCGAATGGGAGTGGGATAGCGAGTAGTAGAAGAAGAAAAAAGCCACGGAAACGGACGGATGGGCGGATGGAACAGAAATAAATTATATACAAAAAACCGAAAACACAACACTTGTGTCGTGAGTTTTTGTTTCGTTTCGCTACATCACTAGGTTCTTGGATCCGAAAAATCTGAATCCGTAACGCCTATCACACTAACTGCCTGCCGGGGAGGGGGGGGGGGCGGGGGTTATGGCCATTTCTTTCCAGTACCGCTTACTTCTTCGTGTTTTCCCTTATCCACTCCATGTACTCGCTGATGCGCGTGTAGACACCCGGGTAGCCCGGTTCACCGCACTTGTTCCCGAACGATACCACGCCGACCTGGGTCCAGCGGGCCTCGACCAGCATCATCAGCGGTCCACCAGAATCACCCTGGCACGCATCGACACCACCTTCGGAAAACCCGGCACACACGAAGTTGTCCGTGATGGGTTGGAAGTACGCACGGTTGCAGTCTTCATTGCGCCAGACCGGTAGGGTCGCCTGCTGCTGCTTGGTGGATTCCTTACCACCGTAATACGTGGTACCCCAACCGACGACGGTTGCCCGGCGACCTGGCGTAGGGAATGATAGTGCGAGTGGTTAGTATTTTATTGTAATCCTCCTTGGCGATCACACCCAAACCTACCTGCCAGCCGTTCCTTGGACGGTAGATTCGGCCCCGGTAGACACACCGGTATGACGTACTTCGACTTACGAACCGGTTTGTCCAGCACGAGCAGCGCAATGTCGTTGTAAAACCCGACGCGCGAAAACCGCGGATGTGCCCGCACCTCCGTCACCTTGTACGTAACCGGAGCCGACGGTTCCCCATCCGTGGACAGGTCAATATCACCCAGCCGGACGGTGAACTGACGCGCCGCAAACGGCCGCTGGCGGGAATCACGCGTACAATGGGCCGCCGTCAGGATGTACTTCGTGCCGATCAGTGATCCACCGCACCAGAACTCGGTGCGCTTCGTGCCGTGCAGAAAGATGGCCGCCATCCACGGCCACTGCCCGGTAGGTGCCTCTATCCCACCCACGATCCTACCGGACGAGTACTCCTGCTGTCCACAATCGTCCGGATCGACAATGTTGTCGATCGGTTTCAGCGTGGCCGATAGGACCGCTCCACTGTCCGCCGGTGACACCGTGTACACGGGCACCAGTGGCCGTTTCGTGGTCGTTGTCGTCGTACTCGTCGTGGTCGATGGTTTGGCAACGGGGCTGAGTACTAGCGAACCCGACCCGGTTTGCTGTGGTCTCGGTGGTGGTGGTGGTGGTCTCGGTGTTGTCAGCACCGTACTGGTGGTGGTGATCGGACAACAAACACCCGGCACAAAGAGACTCTTGAAGCAGAGCGATTCCCGCAGATGACTCAGATCCAGCAGCAACCCTGGACACGTGCTCAGATCCTCACACCTACCGGGGCGTCCATCTGGTGTACGGCACCGATTCTCGATGTCTTTCGTTGACTCAACGATTTTATCTACAAGAGAAAAAAACGAGGCTTTAGTCTTAAAGATCGCAAAATGGCGAACTGTCGGTTACAAGCAACTTGTACCACTTACTGCTCGGGGCCGGTTCTGGTCTGCGCGTCGTTGTGCTTGTAGTCGTCGTAGTCAACCGCATCTCCTGATGCGCTGGATCCTTTCGCTTGACCTTGTTCTTCTTCTTCTTTTTCTTCTTCTTCTTTTGCTCGGTCGCTGCACTTCCGGCCGGTGCGGGGATCGGTGCGATCTTGTTGTCGATCGCTCCACCGAGCGTTAGCTCGTTGTCTTCCTTTCGCTGTGCGACCACCGCCAGGGATGCGACGGTAGATGAGGCCACGGTTGGTTCCAGGGTGCTGGTGGACAAGATCACCAGCGGCCCGGAAGTAACCGCACCGACTGTTTCGGACTCACCCCCATTACCACCACCAAAACCCCCACGCTTGATGAGTGGTTCGATTGTTTTGGTTATGTTTTGGCCGAGCACCGTTTTCGTGAGGGTAAGCAACGCTTCCGGGACGGTTTCCTTCGTGCCGGGGTCAACCTGCGTGATGGCACTGGCTTCCTGGCCCTTGGTAATGTTCACGATGTACCGCCCGACCGTATTCAGTGCGCCGAGCGTCTCGGACAGCTTGGTGAAGGCCGCATCGGACAGTAATCTTGCTCGTGTCGTGCTCGTTTCTACCACCGGAAGCTCTGGTTTCACGGGCTGTTCTTCCTCTTCCTCGTCATCCTCTTCGTCTTCTTCCTCCTCCTCCTCCTCATCATCATCGTCATCGTCATCTTCGAGTCCAAAGTCAAAGTAATCATCATCATCGTCGTCATCGTCGTCGTCGTCGTCGTCCTCCTCAGCGGGCCGCTGTTTGCCAACCGGGCGTAGCTTGGTAACCTTCGAACCAGTCACAGGAACTACCGGCAATCGTGACCCACCTGCCAGACAAAGTAAAACCCACCACATCCACATTATTCATAGATCGTTTGAGTGTGGGGGCAAGCATGCAAACTACTGCTTACCTCGAATACCGGAATCGATCAGGGCCGGGCTGGATCGTCTGTTTGCTCCGCTCGAACTATCGCCCCTCACCAGGGTGTGTGCAAGGAGTAATGTTGTCACCAGTAACGCTGTAACGCACAGACAGTAACAAAGATGGCATGATTATGAACTTGTGTGATGCAAAGCAGCGAAAAGCCCTGCACACCTACATCCCCGCATCCGCAACACACACACAAAAACAGCATTAAGTAATCGAAGCTCCCCGGGCTAAAACCGGTTTCGCGAATTTAGGCCACTTTCTTCTTTGCTTCAAACCCACCGCACACCATTGGCAAACAGCCCAATCCATCTACCGATCGGACGGTTTTGTTGTTGTGGCCAATTTTAAATACCTGCAGCGCATCCGGAACTAGGGAATATGTTCGCGTGTGTTGCACTTTATCCCACCGTAGCACGTTTTACTTCGCTTTTGTTTGTTTGTTTTTTTGTATGCCACGAGTGGTAAACGGCACATTACGCAATGTGTGGTCCATTTTCGGGGGGCCTAGACGAGTGTGGCACGTAATAAGTACCCGGCACGCGGCAAGCCAAATGTCCGGTAAGGGACTGTACTTTCAATGGAATCCTCACGCCTGTTGGCTAGTGCCGCTCGTACCGGCGCATTTGATATTCATACAACGGAGGCAACGGTGAAGGTTTCGCTAGGAAATCTAGTAGTCGATTGCACACTAACCGAATGACAGATAATACGTGACATATGGGATAGTAGAGGCAAACAAACGAATTGCCTGCAGTGTATTAATTCACGTAGTTTCCTACATATTCTTCCTTGAGTGTCGATAAACTGCTAGAAAAAATAATAATTTTAAGAAGTTCTAGTATGTTCTACAAGATCTTCTTAGAGTCCTTGATCTTTTACGAATAGTACAATAAGATGACTTCTGCTTTCTTAGCTTTCTACAATCCTTCTCACATTGTTGAAAGTTTCTGCCCGTGTTCAACACTTGTTGCGTCTAAAAATAGTTTACTACCAAGATCATAATGGCAACTACGGTATCTTCAATAGTCATGTGCAGAGTATAAAAGTCAGAACTACTAATAATAATCAGGAAGTCAATGTGCTCGTTTTTTGGCTCTTGAAAGTTTCGAGAGGTATCAAAGTATTGATCTTGAGAGTATCATCCATCTACCTCAGGAAGTTTAGTATTAAACTATAATTTAGTGAGTTATGAGCTAGTTGTATTATTCATCTTCAAGATCATACAGACCAGAACAATCCTTACGAGCCTTTAAACTATTATACATTCTCTTGCCCAAAACTGTGTATGGAAAGAAATTTAATATTCATGCGCTTAGGCTATGGCACTCCTTATTATGTTAAGATTCAAACACCCTAAGACACTCCAAAACAGACCGGAAGCAGTAGCGCACAATAAATTGCGAAAGTAATCATACTGTAGCTATGTTACAACTTTCGTTTTACCAACCCGCCTGTCAGTGCAGCTTTAGTACAGCAGTAAACATGTGCTTACGGGACAACTGCAATGCAATTGCTCTGCCCTGCCGCAGACTCGGAAGCTTCTTGTAACGCTCATGTACACGCTCTTCCATCTCGGCCACAAACAGCGCCCAACAACAGCGAAAAACGCAATCCACCCAAACCCAAGGTAATGGATAAAATGTTAAATTATTATTATACCGCTTCCACTGCACCGCCGTGGCGATGTTCTGCACGTTGGGCGGTTGGGCACGTGGGGAGCGGGTTGGTGCGACCCGGTCCGGAGAAAGCAGGAAACCCCGAACCGAATGAACTGTACGGAATGCTCTCCAACATGCACACCAACACCGACCCTTTTCTTTCGCGGCCCGTGTGGGGCGAGTGTGCGGAAAACGTTGTGGACGTGCTTTAAATTGTAGCAAAGGGTGTAAAGATGGAATTTGTTTACAAAAGCCCAACATCCGAATTTTAAGCGAGCGTTACATTTGTGCCCTGAACCACCGCTCTGACGCGCAAAGGGCTTCAGAAATAAGACTAAAGCGGAGCGAAAAGAAATTACTTCTGGCACTACCTTTCGCACGTGGGACAGCAACGTGCGATACCGGTGTGCAAGGTGAGAAAGGTTATGTATGTGTGTGTGTGTTTGTTTTTATTTCCCAAAAAACCACAGCGACGGTTAAGCGCACCGCGAACGGTGTACAAAGTAAAGCATGAATCATACCGATTACGCCCCACAAACGTCAGATGACGCGTACGCCCGCCGGCTGACAGCTAGCAGCGCGGGGCAGTGAAAGTGAATTATGAATCATTTTGTAACTGGCGTTTGGTTCCGTGCGTTACGATTTCGTTACGGTTTCGGTTTCCGATTTCATACCAGGCGGTTCTTTCCATTTCCAAACCCGATCATCTCACACTGTTTCGCCTTTGTTTCGTTAAACTGTCTCGTTCCGTAATTTATAATTACGCGTGCTGTGTGAAATGGATCGGTGTAGCTCAGTTGCTATGGCTTAGCAACATTACGATGGCTGCGGTCCAAGGAGGCTGAGGAGGTTGTTTTTGTTCTTGACCGTTTCGTTTCTACCGCATACCTTCATCAAGTTACGGTAAGACTAATCCAAACTTCGATTATAATCTGGAAAATTGGTACAGTAATGAATACTTCGAAGCTCATTATCCAAGGTCCCGTAAAGATGCCTAGCCTCCGCTACAGTTGGAACTTCCAAGATCCTAAAATCCCATCAAATAATCGCTCATCGTTAATCGGTTGAAACGAACGCACACATTCTTCACGCCGTAGAAGATTTTTCAAACGAAGAGGAAAGTAAAATCGTTCTCTAGCTCCCTGAGGCTCTACCTTTCAAATGTGGCGGTCCACCTTGTGCTGCTACAGCATCCATGAAATCTTCCGTTAGGTCATCAGCCGTCCAAAAACCGGTTCTTCAGCCAAAACCCGTTCAACTGATCCGAATGACACCGTGGCACGAGATCGTTAGATTTTCTTCTGCCACCGAAAAGAACGTTCAGAGCGGAATGGTGTCTTCTAGCGAATGGCGTCAGCGAGTGAAAGTAACGGCAGTCTCAATGGTGTATCTAATGTGTTACGTGGCAGGTGATAAAATACCTTCCTCTGGTGATGTTGAAGGTAGTCACCAAGAAAATTGAGAGTGTTTGTGATGAAATTTACAAGATTTTGGAATGAGAACTTTCGATTCGTTCAATGATATTGGTATTACCTTGATAACTTCCAGTGAAAAATGTCTCATAGTACCCTCTTCAATATCAATTGGTGCAACTCATCTCATCTCCGGAACTCCCCATGATTGTATGTTGGGATTTTGAGCAGACCTGATAAGCGAACAACAGTAGCATCTTGTATTCACAAAAAAATAGTATTCCAGTTTGTATCCATTTATCCAGAAATTTCTCTCTTTCTCTCTTTCTCTCTTTGTCTCCCTGTTTCTCTCTCTCTCTCTCTCTCTCTCTCTCTCTCTCTCTCTCTCTCTCTCTCTCTCTCTCTCTCTCTCTCTCTCTCTCTCTCTCTCTCTCTCTCTCTCTCTCTCTCTCTCTCTCTCTCTCTCTCTCTCTCTCTCTCTCTCTCTCTCTCTCTCTCTCTCTCTCTCTCTCTCTCTAGTAGCACAGCAAACTCAAGAGGTATATGCCCAACTTTTCTGGATTTCTTTGACTTTGTTTACCCGTAGCTGAGTAGTGAGGCCTTCGTACGTAAAAAAATCCAGAAAGTAGACTTAAAATCTAATATTTACTTTAACATATTCAAGCACGAGTACGTTCATTTAAACTTCTCATATATTTTGTCTAATGTCTTATAGTCTTATATCTTATAAATAGTCCATTACATTCTAACAAGAACGCTTCTTTCAGGAGCTTCTATCCTCCCCAGAAACGTACTTTGTGATCGTTCGTGAAATATTTCATAAGATATCCTGAGTGAAATGTTTCATTAAAAATTAGTACATCGTTTCCGATGTGTACGAAAATTGGTACCAAAATGGCTACGACCCATCCTTTGTCGTGCTACTTCTTTTATTTTGAGCACTTGTCCTTCCATTTTTTTTTCCTACGAATATAAAAGCACCATCCGTGCTAGAGGTCAGCAACGAATAAACGAGTCATTCAATTTCAACGCCGGTGACTTGCGTCTTCCGCAGTAGGGTTAAGTTCTGTTAAAAAAAAGCAAAATTCCATGTAAAAAAGTAGCGGTAAGTAGGCTAAGATGGGTGTTTCCAGACACTCCAAAAAAAAAACCTCTCCTCTTGGGGATGATCGTCAATTTTGGACACATCGATGCGCTGTTCTGTTGCACAACGGCGATAGTACGTTCGACACGATACATTAACCATTTCTTCATTAAATCGCGA